>NC_136688.1:59371032-59618863 GCF_903797595.1 Erithacus rubecula
TTGAGGGAAGCCATGGCTTTAAATAAAAGAGTTTGTGCAAAACAGAACAGAAAATTCATTGGTCTAATCAGGCAACACCTCTTTCAAAACACAGTTTTATAAAAGATCAGGTTTCTCATGCACCCTGCAGGTGCATCACCATTATTTTAATTCCTTGGCCTTGTAAAGGCCTGAGAAAGGCAAAGCTGGGGCAGCTTGAGAACAAAGCTGCTTTCTTGGTTTCTCTGGAATTGAAATCCAGATTATTATTTTTATTTTGCCTCAGAAACTCAACTGCAAGCAGGCCCCAAGTGCTTTAAGAAGATTCCTGCAAAGAATTTCTGCTCAGCCAGGGGTGTGTTTGGCAATTCTGCAGGAGCAGTGACCTCCTCCTTGTCCAGGGATATAAATAGAGCCTCTCCTGCACAGGATGAATGCTAAATATTTACCTTCCTAAAATAGTGGCTCCAGAAAAAGGGAAGGTTCCAAATGCTCTGTGTGAGTGTCACTTGCTGAGAGGTGACAAATGCAGGATGCCAGGATTTGCAGGCAGCCAGGAATCCTGCCAGGGATAAGGTGTGAATCCCAATCTCTGCATTTCCAGAGAGGGAATATTGGATATTCTGGATTCCAGCTGGGTTTCATGGATTGTGGCAGCTCTGGCTGTGGCTGCTCAGAGATGGGGACTGGAGAAATAATTGATAAATCTGAGAGGTGAATTTATTGCTCCTGATTCTGGGTTTGCATATTTTTATTCTGGGATAATGAAGAGCCAAATGCAGCAAATTTGGCACTCAGTCCATGCTTGAAACTCATTTAAAGGAAAGGTGGGATTGTCCTTTTGCTCTGAATCCAAGCAGGATTTTGTGCATTTGCTGTATTTTAAGATGGGCCTTTCTGCACTTCCAAGATGATCCTGTGCAGGTTATCCATGATTTCAGAGAGAGGAGAGAGCATCTTCCCCTCCTGTTGGATCACAGCTCCTATTCCTCAGGAATTACTGGGTCTCAGGTTCCTCTGCCACTGCTTTTCCTTGATACAGTTCCTGACCTGTGGGGTTTTTATGGAAATGACTTTGAAAATTGCTGATGTCTTCATTTGGGATCAGAACCATGGGGTTTACCTCCTTTTTGTGCTGTTCTTACATCATGAGAAGGTCATGGAATTATAAAATCCCAGAATTCCAGGGTGGTTTGGGTTGGAAAGAAGCTTAAAAATCATCTCATCCCTTCCCCTGCCATGGCAGGGACACCTCCCACCATCCCAGCTGCTCCAGCCCCAGTGTCCAACCTGGCCTGGGGCACTGCCAGGGGTCCAGGGGCAGCCACAGCAAATCTGGAATTCTATTCCAGAACCTCCCCACCCTCCCAGCCAGGAATTCCTTCCCAATATCCCATCTAACCCTGACCCTCCAGAAATTTAAAACCGTTCCCCCTTATCCTGGCACTCCATGTCCTTCTCCAAAATCCCATTTTCACCTTCCTTGTATCCCTTTAGGCACTGGAAAGTTCTCCTGAGCTTCTTCTTCTCCAGGCTGAAATGAATAAATCATAATTATTACTAATCATCATTCAAATAAATCCTTTTTCCTTCTGCTTTGCAGGAATGTGAGCTCTCACTGCTAATCCCTGACCCACAGAGTCCAGGACTGATTTGAATAATGGAAGAAAGAGCCAGACCCAGATATTCCAGCAGGAGAGAAGATCCAGAGGCTGCACAAATCCCTGGGAATGGGAATGTGGAGAGGCTGAGGGTGAGGTGGTGAAGCCCTCTTGGCACTGATTTATCATTCCAACCAAGTGGCATCCCATAATCAGCTCTGGGAGGAATGAGAGCTTGGAGCAGGGCCAGAGCATCCTGGATATGTTTCAACTCCAGTTTGCTCCTGTTTTTTTTTTTTTTAGGAGAAGGATGCTTGTGAATTAATAACCTGACAGGATTTTTTTTTTTTTTCCTTCAGCAGATGTCCAGAAAGGCAGAAGATCTGGAGGGGAGGAGGGAATATGGGCATGGAAAAGGAAGAGTTGTTTTTGTGTGATCATTCCCAAAGATCTGTTCCTTTTTGTGGGATTGGTGGAGGTGAATCCATGGATTGATGAGCAGCAGCCCTGGTGAGGCCTTGGCTTGTGAGAGTGACAAATAAATGAGAGTTTGGCTGGTCAGAGGTTTCCTGAACCAAAATGAGGTGTCACTCTGAATCCCAGAATGGTTTGGGAGGGAAGAAACCTTAAATCCCATCTCATCCCACCCTCCATGGCAGGGACACCTCCCACTGCTCCAAGCCCAATGTCCAACCTGGCCTTGGGATCCAGGAGCAGCCACAGCTGCTCTGGGCAGCTCCAAACTCAATTTTATATTTTATCATCTTCCTTCCCTGTGTCAGATTTTTATCCAAAAGCTCCTTCCAGCAGCCCCCAAATCAAGCAGGTGTGATCCCACCCAGGGCTGCTCCACCATTCATTCCCAGCCTAAGGGAATATTGACTTCCCTGCTGAATATTCCACACCCCAAGCCTCAGATGAGATATGAAGTTCACAAATATTAAAATTTTATGGAAATATCCCCAGACATTCCTCTAAATTAATATTATGCATGACCAGGATCCAGCTCAGCCCTTGAGGTTGTTTGGTCCAAGCCCTTCAATCCAAGGATTTGACAATCTTGGAGGTCTCTTCCAACCTCAAGGATTTTTTATCCTATCATTTATTTTCCAGGAATTCTGGCAGCAAGAAAATCATGAGAAGTTTTGGAATCCTCTGACAAAATGCCAGGGAAGGACACCCAGGAAAGCTGGAATATCCCTGTGGGGGATATGGCTGGAATGTTTCTGCTGCAGGGATGTGAATCCTGAAATCCTTTATTGCATTTTAGAGGCTCTTTTAGGAGCAGGGGAGGCAGAGCTGCTACTCAGGGGTTTGATATTTCAGGCTGTCATATTCTGAGTGGTAAAATATATTTAGGTTGGTGTTTTCCCCTGGATTTTACTGGGATAATTCCAGTGTCTGATTACATTGCAAACTGACCTCCCCTAATGCTGAAATTCTTGTAAGAGCATAGATAAACAGGAATTTATAAAATATATTTTAAATTTTTTTTTTTTTTTTTTGGCGGGGGGGAGGTTGTTTGTTTGTTTGGATTTTTTTGTTGTTTTTTTGTTGTTTTTTTTTTTTTTTCTTGTGTCAGACAGAGGGGTTGAATTTGTCCTTGGGCATTTCTCCTCCACTTTCCAGACATTAAGGTGATTATGGCAATATTCCTGCAGGAAAACCTGGAATTCTTTTAGATTTGCTTTGAGATAGTGGGATACAAATGAGCTTGGCTTAGAGTTGGAGAATTCCAGATGGGTTTGGGTTGGGAGGGAGCTGAAAATTTATCCCTTTCCAGCCCTCCCATGGTCCCAGGTGTCCAACCTGACCTTGGAGATTCCAGTTGCAGCCACAGCTACTCTGGGAATTCCATCCCAGCTCCTCCCCAATATCCCACCCAACCCTCCCCTCCCTCATTTTGGAGCCATTCCCTGTGTCCTGTCCCTCCATCTCTTGGAAATCCTCTCTCCAATTTTCCTGGAGAGAAGATGAGATTCCTTCAGGCACTGGAATGTCACCGTGGGATCACCCCAGAGCTTTTCTTCTCCTGCTGGAACAATCCCAATTCTCTTCTCTGAATTTCAACCCCCAAAAATTGGGATAGAAATAAATGCTCCTTTCTGCACTGTGGAAGTTTGCAAATTATTTGTTTAAATTGTGTCCAGGGTGTGACTTTTTATGTCTTTTTCAATTAAGTAATTAACTTGTGCTGGCCTGGCCTCTCTGACCTCCCTCCCTGCTCAGAGGATCAATACCTGATCCTGCTCAGCACATCCACATTTTACACGTATAAATTAGGGATTTATTAATTAAAGTGCAACCTGGAATGCACAAGGAGCCTTTAATTTAGCAACAGCTGAGAAAAGAAAACATTGAGGCTTAAAATACAGATTTTAAAATGAATTTGGCCTTTAGGCTTCATCCTTTTCATCAGTCAGACCCATAAAAAGCTCAAGAGCAAAATTTAGAGGTTTTGATCAGTTCATTATTAGAAATATTTGTCATCAGAAGATGAGCTGGACAAGCTTTTTAACTTCCCAATGAGGAACCATCCAGTTAAATCAGGAGCAAATAAATCATGGAATTCCAAACATGTTGTGGCTGCTTCTGGAACAACGGATCCAGCAGCAAATTCCTGCTTCCAAATTCTGTTTATTTTTAGGCAGGGGGGTTTAGGAAAGGAAGAAATCCCTTAATTAGGGAATGGGGAGGGATATAAATTGCACAGGGTGGAAAAAATGGCAGCAGGAATTTTGCTCAACCCTTTTTTCTTTCAGGAAGAATGGATTTCCATGAAAAGATGGAAGATTCTTTCCATGGCATTGTGGGATGTGACCAATTCCCAGTCAGGTCCCAACTGGATCAGCTGTGAGGAGGAAAATTAACTCCAGCTTAGCCAAAACCAGGAATAAAGGAATTTAAATGACTTGGATAAATCCAAGGTTTGGATCTGTCTATAAAAGAGTTTGGAAAGTCCCAGATCTCAGTTTGCAACCTGGATCCAACTTTCCCAGTAGGAATTCCAGATATTCCTGGAATGGCAGCCTGGATTCAAAATTTCCAGCAGGAATTCCAGATATTTCTGGAATGGCAGCCTGGATTCAAAATTTCCAGCAGGAATTCCAGATATTCCTGGAATGGCAGCCTGGATCCATATTTTCCATCAGGAATTCCAGATATTCCTGGAATGACAGCCTGGATCCATCTTTTCCATCAGGAATTCCAGATATTCCTGGAATGACAGCCTGGATCCAAAATTTCCAACAGGAATTCCAGATATTCCTGGAATGACAGCCTGGATCCATCTTTTCCAGGAGGAATTGAAGATATTCCTGGAATGACAGCCTGGATCCATCTTTTCAGGAGAAATTAAAGATATTCCTGGAATGGCAGCCTGGATCCATCTTTTCCAGGAGGAATTGAAGATATTCCTGGAAGGACAGGTGATACAGAGCTCTGGTACAACCAGCATCCAGCCTGGATATCAGAAATCAGGGAATAAGCAGAGATAAATTCCACAATTCCATGATTTATTAATTAAAACACCCAGATTTTAATAGGAATGGGTGTGATTCCCTTGGGAATAATGGTGATGAGGGAAATAAAGGTTTAATAACTGAGCAGCACTGATTCATTACGGTTATTTTATGCTTTTTTTGCTCCTGTTTTGGCAATTTCTGGGGGGTTTGCACACACAGAACTCAGCCCATTGTTCACTGCCGCCCTGCCCAACTAATTACGCTTAATTTTGGCGCTTTCTCGTGCTTTAATTAAGAACTGTTTGCATTTCCAGAGCATGCACAGAGCCAAAGTTTGCCTTTTTAATTAAAAGCAGAAAGCGAAGGAAGCTGTGGTGGGAGGAATGGGAATGAATGGAGCAGGGAAGGGCGGGGATGAGGCTCAGCCCCGATGAACTGGAATGGCAGCGGGGCCAAATGCGGCTAATTAGGCGAGAATTGATTATTGGGGTGGAGGAGTAGCTACAACCCGATTTGTAATCCTGACAAGGCAGGAGGATGGCCGATCTCACTCACGGAATTCGGGATTGCACAAAGCCAAAATTTGGGATGGGAACACGGACAGAGCTTCTGCTCACACGGAAAAATTGGATTTTACGGGATGTTCACCGGGAGAAAACGTTCCGAGGGGATTGAATAGCCCTAAAATATATTTAAGGAGCTGATGTGAGACCACACTCCATGAAAATTTTGGGATGGTGTAGTGGCCTTCCCAGCAATTTTTGGGAGTTAATCTCTCTCGTAGGATTATAAAATAATCAGCTTTTAAACAACAAAAAAAATTCAGGGATATAGAAATAAAACCTGGGGTAGTGGAAAGTGTCCTTAATGGAAAGTGTCCTTGCCCATGGCAGGAGTTTTAAAGTCCCTTCCAACCCAAACCAGTCTGGAATTCCTGATTTCCAGGCTGCACTGTCTGAATCCATCAGGATGTACATTTCCATAATATCTCTACTGCTTGTTCTTAGCAACTGCTGCCAAATGCAAATATCAAAGAATTTGCAAATATTTGCTTGGTTTGAGTCCCCAAATCCTCACACCAGGCACCCTTGGGATTCTTGGGAAATTCAGAATATTCTCGTTGTCAGCAGAAATTGAAAACTTTTCCCTGCAGTGGGGAAAGGGAAAGTTGTACCAGGGGAGGTTTAGAATGAATATTGGGGGGAATTTCCTCATGGAAAGGTTTGTCCTGCCCTGGCACAGCTGCCCAGAGCAGTGGTGGAATCTCCATTTAAAATCCATGGGATGGGATTTAAAATCCATATGGATGGGATTTAAAATCCATATGGATGGGATGTAAAATCCATGTGGATGTGGCTTCCAAACAGCTTTTGGTCCATCCCAAGGCCTTTCCTTTCCCAGTGGAGGGAGGCAGCTCCTGCTGGAGAAGCTTTTCCCAGTCCTGTTGTCCAGCACGTTGTAGGAATGAATTTTCTTCCAGGCAAAACCAGTAAAATGATGATCCCTCATAATTCCTGTTAACGTCATTCCTGATATTTTTTCATCCTGTCCTTCAAAAATATTGGAAAGGAGTTCAGGGATCATCCCATCCATTGGGTCACTGCCCAGGATGAACCATTTCCAGAATCTTGGGGCCCAAGATTTCCTTGGGAATGGTGCAGGGATGTTCTTCCTTACTTTGAGGAAGAACTTCCAAGGGCTCTCCTGGAGGCTCTCAGCACATCCTGGTGGATGGAGACCTGTCCCTGCTGATGGCCCAACGCTGTCACCTGATTCCCATTGGGATTTTATCAACAGGGAGAAGCTTCTGCTTTATTTTATTTGTATTTATTTTGTCTTCTCCTCTCTCTCTGCAGCTTGGTGTCTTCCTAAACCTCCCTCAGGCAGCACTTCCCCAAGGAATCAGCTCGGGGATCAAACTCTTCCTGGCTTTTGTGGGGGCAGAGTCATTTAAAGCTCTTTCCAAGGAATTTTAGTGGCACCAGCCACCAAACTGGTCCCCAGCCTGCAGACACCAAAGGGTGGTGATGGCCACCAGGCCAAAGATTGGTCAATCAGGCCAAAGATTGATGACGGCCACCAGGCCAAAGGGGGGTGACATCCAGCAGATCAAAAGGTGGTGGTGGCTACCAAGCCAGTGAGTGGTGGTGGCCACCAGGCCAAAGATTGGTCAATCAGGCCAATCAGGCCCATGCTTGGTGATGGCCATCAGACCATTGATAATTGATGATGATGATTGATGATGACCACCAGGCCAAAGAGTGGTGACATCCAGCAGATCAAAGGGTGGTGGTGGCCACTGCTCCTCCCCAGCCCTGGCCACAGGACACTGTGGACCCCAGGTTTGGTGGATGTTATTCCCACAGCCCTGCTGGCCCTGGGGCATCATCAGTGACCTGGAATGTGGGAAATGTCCCAAACCACGGCAGGGCTTGGAACGAGACAATCCCTGAGGTCATTTCCAGCCCAGAGCAGTGTGGGATTCTGGGATAAAGGCAGGAATATTTAATCCTGGATTGCACCAAATGCACCCTTCCCAAACATCCCAAGGGATGGGATTCCATACAAGGAATGTATGGGATGCTGAAAATTAATTAATAGGATCAATCAATAGGGTTCCTTCACTCATCTTTGGTTAATCTTCATTAATTAATGAGTTAATTAAACCTCCTCTTCTTCCTGAATCCATTTCTAACTAAGGAGCTGCTTGAAGTGGGGATTTTCTTCATGGAGCTGGATAAAACTTCAGGCCAAATCCTTCTGTCACATTCCAAGGCATCAGCAAGGGCATTACCACCAATCTATTGCTTGTCCCTGCATTCCCAATCCCTTTCCATTCCTAACATCCTTTCAATTTCTTTCCCAACCTTCATTTGTCTCCAGCTCATCCTCTTGTTCCCTGACAATAATTCCTGAGGTTCTAAATCCTATCCCTGCCTTGGCTCAGCCAGGTATTGACATTTTCCATTATTAAACACCTTGAACCAAGGACTCAGATCATCCATGGGATACACTGGTGAGAGCTGATTCCTTCCAGCTGGATTTGGGATTGGAGCTCTGGCCCATCCATGGAAAAAAGTTTATTGTGGAACAGCATCCTCCAAAGCTCATATGTTTGAGGATATTGCATCTTGTCTCTCCTAAAATCTCATTTTTTCCTTGGGAATGACCTCATCCCATGGTGGGATAATGTGGAATGCTAATGAGGTAGCAAAGGGAATAAAGTGTTCCCGGGATGATTGAAATCCCAAACAGTTCTTCCCCTTCCAAAAGCCTCCTAAGCAGAGCTCCCTTTGATGATGGACTGCTCATTCCCTTATTAAACATTTATTGTTTCCTCAATAAAAGTCGCCTTGGATGTATTCAATTATTAATATAAATCAGACACCAAATGGGAAACAGCAGCGATCTCATTTTCTTTTTTTTACCCCATTAATCTTCTTTCTTATTCCACAATCACAAGAGGAGAGTGGATAAAACCTGTTTGGAATCAATGGAAAACAAATAAAGCTGGAGTGAGAAAAGCCAAATCTTGATCTGGATCTATGTCAGGAGGAAAAAAAAAAATAAATTAAAACTCCTTGGAAACCAGGAATGTTCCCAAATATGTGGTGGGGTATTGTTGGTTTGTTGTCCCCAGCTTGGAAATCAGGAAAAATTGAGGCTGGAATGGGAAAGAGAAGTGGATCAATATTGATGGGATTGCAGCAGGAGTTTTGGGGTTCAAAGCTCTGAAATAACCAACTCCAGGTCCCATTGTGGAGATCACGGACCCTTTGGGTTGGTTTGGTCCCCAGGGATTAGGGAGGAATATTTTTAATATCAATTTAATTGTTGAAATTGTTTTTCAGCAGTTGCTCCTGGGACAGTCTGGGTTTTTTAGGAATCTTTTCAATCCATTACACCCTCACAGGCCAAAGCCTGTTCCTGGTGCAGCATCAACTGAACTCCAGTTACAATCTCCAGGTTTCCCTCATTCCCAAATTTTTTGATTTTACTGTAATGTTTTCAGATACTTTTTCCAGATCCAGCTGTTATTTGGGAGTTTGGAAAGATCTCCCACTCCAAATCCAGCCAGGAAAAAATGCTTCACACTTATTTATATGTCACACCTATGAGAGAGCTGGAGAGGGATTTGGGATTAGAGCAGGAGTGACAGGACTGGGGGATGGATTCCCACTGCCAGAGGGCAGGGATGGGTGGGATATTGGGAACTGGGAATTCCTGGCTGGGCTGGAATTCCCAGATTTGCTGTGGCTGCCCCTGGATCACTGAAAGTGTTGGATATTAGTGTTGGAGCAGTCTTGGACAGTGGGAAGTGTCCCTGCCCACGGAATGGGGTGAAATGGGATTGGATTTTAGATCCCTTCCATCCCAAACCACTCTACGACAAATCCTAATCTGTTTTTTATTCCAGTCAATCAATTCTACAGAGTAAATATAAAAGGACCATTTTTCCTGGGCAACATTCCCTGATAAAAAACAGGATCAAACTTCCCTGAACTTTCTATCAGATCTCTTACAGCAACAAATCCAGCAGCTGTCAAAAAAATCAAACGGAAAGGGGCTGGAAAGCACCTTTTGAAAGACTGAAAAGCATTTTCATGGATTTGAGAGTCCTTCACAGCCAATTATCAAATCAAAATGCAGCCACTCTGCCTAACATCGCTCCAGAAGGATAAAAACATCCGTGGATAACTCAGGGCTCATCAGCCTGTGGGATTTGGGAAATGCTGCCGTGTGCTCCCAGCTGCAGGAACAGCAGCCCCGGAGCCCCCCGAGCCTCGGGGGGAATTCTGTCAGGAGAAAACGAGAGGGGGATTTGCACCATTGCTGATGGCTCAGATCCATGGGCGGGTGTGGAGAGGGATGGGGATGGGGATTGGGACATAGGGATATAGGGATATAGGGAGATAGGGAGATAGGGATATAGGGATATAGGGAGATAGGGATATAGGGATATAGGGATAGGGATATAGGGATATAGGGATATAGGGAGATAGGGAGATAGGGATATAGGGATATAGGGATATAGGGATGGGGGGATATAGGGATATAGGGATATAGGGAGATAGGGAGATAGGGATATAGGGATATAGGGATATAGGGATAGGGATATAGGGATATAGAGATCGGGATATAGGGATATAGGGATGTAGGAATATAGGGATATAGGGATATAGGGATATAGGGATGTAGGGATATAGGGATATAGGGATAGGGATATAGGGATATAGGGATATAGGGATATAAGGATATAGGGATATAGGAATATAGGGATATAGGGATATAGGGATATAGGGATAGGGATATAGGGATATAGAGATCGGGATATAGGGATATAGGGATGTAGGAATATAGGGATATAGGGATATAGGGATATAGGGATGTAGGGATATAGGGATATAGGGATATAGGGATATAGGGATATAAGGATATAGGGATATAGGAATATAGGGATATAGGGATATAGGGATATAGGGATAGGGATATAGGGATATAGAGATCGGGATATAGGGATATAGGGATGTAGGAATATAGGGATATAGGGATATAGGGATATAGGGATGTAGGGATATAGGGATATAGGGATAGGGATATAGGGATATAGGGATATAGGGATATAGGGATATAAGGATATAGGGATATAGGCATATAGGGATATAGGGATATAGGGAGATAGGGATATAGGGATATAGGGAGATAGGGATATAGGGATATAGGGATATAGGGATATAGGCATATAGGGATATAGGGATATAGGGGTAGGGATATAGGGATATAGGGATGGGGGGATAGGGATAGGGATATAGGGATATGGATATGGATATGGATATGGATATGGATATGGATATGGATATGGATGTGGATGTGGATGTGGGTATGGATGTGGATGTGGATATGGATATGGATGTGGATGTGGATATGGATGTGGATATGGATGTGGATGTGGATATGGATATGGATGTGGATGTGGATATGGATGTGGATATGGATGTGGATGTGGATATGGATGTGGATATGGATGTGGATGTGGATATGGATGTGGATGTGGATATGGATGTGGATATGGATGTGGATGTGGATATGGATGTGGATATGGATGTGGATGTGGATATGGATATGGATGTGGATGTGGATATGGATGTGGATGTGGATGTGGATGTGGATATGGATATGGATGTGGATGTGGATATAGATGTGGATATGGATGTGGATGTGGATGTGGATATGGATGTGGATATGGATGTGGATGTGGATGTGGATGTGGATATGGATGTGGATGTGGATGTGGGTATGGATGTGGATATGGATGTGGATGTGGATGTGGATGTGGATGTGGATGTGGATATGGATGTGGATGTGGATGTGGATATGGGTATGGATATGGATGTGGATAAGGACTTGGAGCTTTTGCCAAGACTTTCTGAAGGATGGAGCAGCTGTGCTGTGGGGAAAGGCTGGGAGAGCTGGGAATGCTCACCTGGAGAAGAGAATAAATACAACACATTTTTGTCATTTTGAGCTTGTAAACCAGCACAAAATCAAGCCCAAGGATGAGAACTCCATAAAATCCAAATCCAGACTCTTATTTCCCTTGTGGACAGTGTCTCAGTTTTCATTTTTTTTTTTTTTCCCAGGGACAGAAGAAGTTGCTGTTGTTGCCATCCAGGCTCAGGAATTGATCAAACCCTCCCATTTTGGCTGTGGTTTAATTAAACCTTCAGGATTTAGAACCTGTTCCACAGGGAAGAGCTGAAAACCAGGAAGGATGGGCACTGGGAGAGCTGGAAAGAAGGGAATTGGATCCAAGAATGAGGCAATTCCAGGAATTCTGTGCAGGAGTTACCTTCCAGGAGCCAAAATTACTCCAAATTGCACCTCTCCTATGGAAAGAGGATAATTGGGAATGTTCCCTTGGAGAAGGGAAGGCTCCAGGGAGAGCTCAGAGTCTTTTCCAGGATCTGAAGGGGCTCCAGGAGAGCTGGAGAGGGACTGGGGACAAGGGATGGAGGGACAGGACCCAAAAATGGGACACTGCCAGAGGGCAGGGATGGGTGGGATATTGGGAACTGGGAATTGCTGGCTGGGTTGGAATTCCCAGATTTTCTGTGGCTGCCCCTGGATCCCTGGCAGTGCCCAAGGCCAGGCTGGACATTGGGACAGAGGGAGGTGTCCCTGCCATGGAGGGGTGGGATGGGATTGGATTTAACCTTCCATCCCAAACCATTCCTTGTTTCCATGATGATTCAGACTCGTCAGGGATGGATCTTTTCTCATCACCAGCCAGGAGGGAATGAAGGGGGAGGACTCTCCTGCCATGAAATGAATGATGCCAGAAATCCTACAAACCATCCCCTACTCCCAGCAAGGACAAATGGAGTTGCACCCTCAAATCCAGGACATCCCTCCCTCTGTCCCAAATTGCCCCATCCAGTCTGACCTTGGACACTTCCAAGGATGGGGAATGCACCCACCCTCAAGAAAATAAAGGATTTTACCCATTTTCTGAGCCTCTCAAACAGGACTATGCAAAGCAGGGATTTACAGCCTGGAAAATCTCACATCTCCTTCCAAAACTCAGAGGAAAATCTGACATTTCCTCACACCCCAGGATTTTACAGGATCCTTCCCTTTGGATAGCCCAACCTTGCTGGTGAGCCAATCTGGAATTCTGGCTGCTTTTGGAGAAGGACAAACCCAACTCCCATAATCCAGGGAATGTTCCTGGGGAGGAAATGTCAGCCAGCAGCATCTGGAGCTGCGTGGGGACAGAGGGACAGGGAATGTGCTTGGGAAGATGAGGAAGAGGCAGAGCCTGGCAGATGGTGGGATGGGCTCCATCCTGCCCTTGAGGTTGGGAAACTCTGGAGTGAAGCAGCTCAATCCTGGGAATGCTCCTGCCACCTTATCCAGCGTTCCAGGCTGAGCACAGAATGTGGGAATTGTTTCCTTGAGTGGCTCTTGGAAAGAATTTTTGTGGCAGTTTGCTCAGGGAAAACAGATTCCAAGGAAAATGTTCAGTTTGGAATTTCAAGGGAAAAGTGAGAGTTAAAATCACTTTACTCCTCTGAGTTGTTCTTTCAGGTCTTCTCTGTTTTTCCAAGTTTTTCAAGTTGTTTCTGGAGCCCCATAGCAGCATTTGGTGATTATTTTAAAATATTTATCCCTTTTTTTCTGCACTGATTTCCTGGATTTTCCTCTCAGTGTCTGTTGCCCAGTCACTTGCAAACCCCTCATCCCAAAACACTCCTCACAAAACAAATAAAACCCCCACAGAATGTGAAAAATACGCCAATTTTCTGACTTAGTTAATAATGCATCCATTGGATCTTCCTTGTTTTATTGCCCTTTTGAATCCAGTGAAATATTCAGTAATATTAATTTCAGAAACTCGCTGTGATGGAAAATCCAACAAAACTCCTGTGAAATTGGTCCAGGATTAATTAAATCACCGCTTAAAAGTTGGGCTGTGTTTCTACTTTTTTTTTGGGTTTTTTTTTTTTTTTTTTTTTTTTTTTTGTGTTTTGTTTTGGTTTTTTGGTTTTGTAGATGTTTGAACACAGAGAAATCCCACAAATATCCAACACGAAGAGACAACATCCATCCTTTTTTCCTCTATTCCCGAGGATTTATTGGGACAGCATCATCTTTTGTTCCTGGATGCTTTGGAATTTATTAGGCTCTATAAACCATCCCTTGTTTGTTTTCACTTTTCCAACACTCAGCACAATCGCTGCTCATTAGCACCCCGTTCTCTTTGTTATTTACTCCTAATTAGCGGCATCTGCAATCTGCATTAACGAGAATTTCGGGTTATTGTTTGAAATATTAACAGAGTTAAGATGTGATATCAGAGATATCAGCTAAATAACAACATCCAGGCAGCTGGAAGGGCTGGAATTCCCAGTTGGGGAATTGAATTTTCCCAGTTCCTCCTGGGAAAACTTGAATTGTCCTGGACACGGATCTGGAAGTCAGGTGCACCAGATGTTATGGAATTTTAAGGATACAGAAATATAAGTTGGGTGGATGAAGCCAGCTCAGATTTCCAGCAAGGTAAGCCACAGGGATTATAAATTTATCAGATCCATTTTTTTTATCTCTTAAAATCTCTATTTTCAATAGTGCAGCCACTGTTAAAGTTGGAAAGGAAAATAATTATCTTGATACGGTGTGAGATTAGTTTGTTATTGATTGGGGTTTTTCACGTTGATGAAAAATCACAGAATTGTGGAATGGTTTGGGTTGGGAGGGACCTGGCTGAGCCTGGAATGGGACAGGATTGAGGGTGGGGGGAGGTGAGCAAAGAGTGCAAGGTCAGAAGAGCAGATTCTTCACACGGTGATTTCTTGATATCCCAAATGATGGTATAAAAACGATGACACCTAAAATGATGACATCCCAAATGATGAAATCCCAAATAATGATATCCCAAATATGACATCCCAAATGATGATATTCCCAATGATGATATCCTAAATCATGACATCCCAAATGATGGTGTCCCCAAAGATGAAATCCCAAATAATGATATCCCAAATTATGGCATCCCAAATGATGAAATCCCAAATAATTATATCCCAAATGATGGTGTTCCAATTGATGATATCCCAAATGATAATATCTAAAATGATGATCCCGTTGATTGTGTTTTGATATCCCAAATGTTGATATTCCAATTGATGAAATCCCAAGTGATGATATCCCAAGTGGTGATATCCCAAATGATGATATCCCAAATTATGGCATCCCAAATGATGAAATCCCAAATGATGATATCTCACATGATGATCCTGTTGATCGTGTTTTGATATCCCAAATGATGAAATCCCAAGTGATGATATCCCAAATAATTATATCCCAAATGATGGTATTCCAATTGATGACACCCCAAATGATAATATCTACAATGATGATCCTGTTGATTGTGTTTTGATATCCCAAATGATGTTATCTCAAATGACGAAATCCCAAATGATGACATCCCAAATTATATCTACAATGATTATCCTGTTGATATCCCAAATGATGATATCCCAATTGATGATCCCATTGATCATAATTTGATATCCCAAAGGATGATCCTGCCCATCTGTCCAACCACTTCACACAGTTTTTCAGCCAATCACTGAAAACAAAGAACAACCTGAATTTTCCAAGTGTTTGTGGATATTTGCTGTATTTTCTATTTCTATTTGCTGTAATTTCTATTTCTATTTCTTATCCACTGTCCCATCACACCCAGCAGATAATTCTGGTGATTCTCATTGCAAAGCAGAACTCGGTGTGTGAATATTCTCCATGGGGAATTTTGGGTTTTTTTTCAGCCCTGTGCCGCCACAGGTCATAGATTTGAAACCCTGACAACTTCCCAGACATTTTGAGGGATGAGATGCCAAAGGAAATGGACACCAAAGGTTTCCCAAAACCTCTGACCATGATGAGCCCAAGGCTCAGATGCTGCTGGTTGTGGAAAAGTGGAATATCCAGAGTGGGATCATCCAAAGGTTGGTGAGTCCAAATCCTTCCCTGCACAGACCCCCCAACATTCCCACCCTGGGATTCCTGCTGTCCAAATTCTCCTGGAGCTCTGGGAATGTCACCATTCCCTGGGCAGCTGTTCCAGTGCTTGTCCCACCCTCTGGGGAGGAACCTTTTCCTAAAATCCTTATATCCAACCTAATTTCCTCCCTCCTGAGCAGTGTCAGGGTGTTCCTGCAGTTCTACCCCTCAGGTTTTCAAATTAACTACCAGAAATCCCAGTTCCCAGTAACTCCTGGCCCCAGGCAATTTCCTCATAGGGGGAACCTTCTCTCCATGATCAGAGATCTAAAAAAAAAGACTTTTCAACCCCTTTCCAGTCGTTGTGCCATAATTCCTGTTGGAATAGAATATTCCCACATGGATACATTGCCTGATTCCAAAAGCAAAAGGCAAAGATTCCCAAACTGAAATAGATCCACCACAGGGCAGAGTTTTCCCTGGGATCAGTGGCTGGAATGAATGAAATGGATTTGAAGGAATCAAAGTCTCTTGTTGTAATTTTGGAGTTTTTGGGATGGGGACCAGCCTTCCCTGGATGTCTGGAATGGGCAAAACACTGCTGGGCACTTGCCTCCAGTTGTTATTAATAACAGGGTAATAAATACTAATGAATTTGAATAATATGAAAATATATAATTAAAATAACAATAATAATTTAAACAAGAAACCCATTTTCCTCTAGAAACCACAAGCGCCTCCCTCACCCTCTCTTCAGGCTGGAAAATCCACATTAAATTTTTCAAATTTTTTTCCCCCCAGTTTTTATTTTAACTGCCTGGTTTAATCCTCATTAAAATTCTCTCCCAAAAACTTGGAGGGGTTTATTCCATCTCCCCCCTGCCAGGGATGACATTTATCCCCTGGCAAGGCTGAAAACCTCCAGCAGTTCTGGAGAGTGGGAGATGGAATTCCATGCTGGGAGAGAGGCATTCTGTCCATGGTTTATTTAGAGCCAGTCTTGTTCCCAAGCCTTCCAAAATCAGGATTAATCAATAATTACAGCCCTCATCAGCAAGTGAACCCCTGGGGTTTTATTCATCCTCCAGTCACACTGCTCCAAGACCTAGAGCAATATCCTGGAGTTTTTCCTGTTGGAAAAATAAATCAAATTACATTTTTTTTTGCATGCACATGTAGTTAAGGCTTATCTTCTTTAGTCCTGGGAAGGAGCAGAAATTTCTTTTGGAATTGCCTCTTTCATCTCCATTTTGTAATCATCCTATTTGGGCCACAAAACCATTCCCAAGCCGTGTTTGCCAGTTGGGTTTAATCCTTGGAGTTTTGCATTTGGAAAAGGATAGGGCTCTGTTAATTTGCAGGAGAGAGATTAAAATAAAAGGGATCTTTGTATTTGTGCTCCAAGTGGAGAGATTTCCATTGCCTGAGTACTGGGATGAATAAATGTTCTTCATTTGAATTCTGAGCAGGACGTTTTCTGCAATGAGGGAAATCTCCTTTTGATTCACTTTCCTGCAGAAGTTTGAGGGGATGTTTAGGATGGGAAGTTAAATCCCAAAGGTGAATTTCCTAAGTGGGGAGTTGGGAAAAAAAAGGGAAAGAAGGACCTGAGGGGATCTGAGGGAACTTTAGGCTGGATATTAGGAAAAGCGTGAGACAATTTAGACTAAACTCCAGCCCATGGAAATGATTAAATACTAATCCCACTCCACGGATTAGCCTGGATATCACCAGAAGAAGTCCCAGAATTCCTAAAAAAAATGGTTAACAGTGATTTTCTCTGTCCCAGCTGCCTTGCTGACCCACAGAGAACCAGCACTGGTTATTTTTACCTTTTCCCCAACCCCAATATTGAAGTGGAGCTGCAGGAGAAGAGAGAAACCATCCAGGAGATGTTTCCTGAATAATGGAAATAAAATATATATATATATATAAAAAAGGACTGATGTTGGAGTTGCTCCAGATGTTCTTTGATGGCTCAGCCAAGCAAGCTGAGGTCTCCACCTTTGAAAATCAAATTCCTGTGCTCATTTTATGTTGGAAAACCTGTGGATGCTCCAGAGATTTGACTTCCTGTGGATGGAGTGGTTTTCCATGGACTGAAGCTCTCCATGTTTCTTTTTCACACTAACAAAAAATCATGGAATCATGGGATGGGATGGGCTGGAAAGGATCTGTCTGTGAGGAGCCAGGATGGAAGATTTTGGGAGGTGAACAAAGTGAGGAAGGTCAGAAGAACATTCCAAGGATGCTTGAAAGAATCACCTGGTGAAGAATCCCCTCTAAGTGGTTGGTTCCTGAAAAAACAGAATTTTTTTCCATGGAGAAGGGATTTGAGGAGCACAGACAATTTTGATCCCAAATCCAGATGGGATCAGACATGGGACCAGCAGAGATGTCCCAACAGAGGTGGAAGGTGAGGAGCAATTCTAATTCCTTTCCAAAGAGTGACAGTAGTTGGAAAACATCAGGAAGCTCCTGATGGCCTAAATGGGAATAAACTCCAATTCCAAGGAAGTTTGGGACACCTGGAGCAGGGAGACTCTGAAATGGTTTCCCAGTTTCACCAGTGAGAGGAAATGGAGACACTTTTGAAATTCAATAGGAGCAAATTATTGATGGTTCACCACTGAGGATTTTTAGGGATGTTTTATGATCCTCAAAGTGCTCCTTGAATCCCTCTGCTCTTCCCAGACCTGTATCCATGTGAGACACCAAAATCTGCAGGAGAAGGTTGGGGAAACCAACTTTTGTGGGTTTCAGCCCCAGAAGGAGCCCCAGCCAGGTGGAAATGAACATTCTGAGTTCCCAGGATAACACGTGTTTGTCCCACTCCTGAAAAATCCACTGAAAACTTTGGAATGTTGTCCCTCCACTTTTTCTGGCCAATGGAGAGGTGAGAATCCTTCCCTGCCTCCCCTCCTGCTGGAAGACAATGGAGCTGCATTTAGTTTCCAAATTCTAAACTCATTTTCCTTTGGTTTTAAGGAGCCTTTGAGGAAGACAAGTCAATTTTCCCATTTGACAATAGGAAGAGCAGGATTTGCTTTAATTCCCACCTAATCCAGACTCTGCACAATCATTAATGTTATCAGCAAAAGCCTTGATTTAATGTAACTTATGAAAAGCAGCTTAGTTATTGATATAATGTTATTTTTCCTGGAGATTAAAGCTTCCCGTGCTTCTGGAATTTTGCTGTGCAAAGGCAAACGTGGAATGGATGATCCAATATCCTACAGCAAATGGAGGAGCAAACAAAGCTGAAATATTCCAAAAGAAGAGAGATAAGGATGCCAAATCCAGCCTAATGTGCTCTGTGTGTCTCCCATCTCTGATCCGTGTTTTCTAAGCCTGGAAAAGGAGCTTGGAATTGTTTTCTTTCCCAGCTGAAGAGAGAGGTTCATAAAATCCAATTTAAGTGTGAAATGCTGAATGGGAATCTTTGAATATTGGGAAATTCCTGTTTATGGATGGAGCTTGGAGCAACCTGGGATAATGGGAGGTGTCACTGGCAAGATCAGGGAGTGGAACTGGATGATCCTGAAGGTCCCTTCCAACCCTTCCATAATTCCATGTTCAATCCAAGCCCCCAATTCCTCTTTTTTATGTTTTCCAACAGAATTAAAGAAATCTGGGATGTGTTTCCCAGAGGAATCTGATGCAGGGTCTCTGCCTCAGCTGGAGCACTTGAGGAAGTTGTGGATCTGAGATCCCTGTTCCCACCTCATTTCCCAGTTTTCCAAGGAATTTATTGCCATGGCTGGACAGAACATGAGAAACCAGGAGGATTTGACCTCAGAGCTGTAACAAATCCAAGTCTGATAAATTCCATGAAAACGAGCAATGAGCTGGAGTTTGTCCCTCAGGTAGGAGGTTCCTGAAGAAATGAACCACAGAAATTTCAGATATTTGGAATTTTTAATCATGGGAAGGGTTTTCCAACCCTGGCACAGCTGCTTGGGGAGTCCCCACCGTGGAGGGATTTAAAATCCATGTGGATGTGGCACTTGGGGACATGGCCAGTGGTGGCTCTGGAAGTGCTGGATTCAGTTTTGGAGGATTTTCCAGCTGAAAAAATTCCAGGATTCTGTGTTGCAGCTGCTTGTTGGGACAGGAATCAGTGATTGGAACACCAGGACCAGCAGGTGCCAGCTGAGCTCCCAAGAAAACCTTTCAGCAGGAGCCATTTTTATAGAGAAATTTAATTCCAATCAATACCAAAATTCTAATTTCCTGAAGGATGTTGGAAAAGCTTCCAAGGGGAAAAATATGTGTTAAATGAGATTTTTGGGAAGTGGATTTTTACATTTTCCTTCCAATTAGTGACCAGAATACCTTTGGAAACTCTTAAATATTTACAGGTCCCACCTCAAACACTGATCCCCTGAATCTTCAGAGGCACTTTGGAAAATTAGCTCAAATCATTTGTTTTTAATTAATGCTTGTAAGCAACACCCAACATTTTCCTCTGTTTCTCTGAGTATAAATTGATTGTCAAGGTTGGCTGGAAAGAACATTTTAATCTTGGATATGTTCTTAAAAATGCTTTCCAAGATGTGAATAAAAATAATTGCTAAAAAATATTTCTCCTCATGTGGGTTATTTGAATCAAAAAGGACCGAAAGAAAGAAATTCTCCCTTTGTTTGCTTTTTTAGTTAGTTACTTAGTTGGAGTTTTTTTTTTTTTTTTTTTTTTTTAATACAGAGGGAATTTTTGTTTGTTTGTTTGTGTTTGTTTGTTTGTTTGTTTTGTTTTCCCCCCCCTTTTAATGTTGGATTATTTTTGCCTGGCCAATACCCTTATTTAGTAAAAGATAATTTAGACATCCCTTCCTTTCATTCCCAGTTGGAAAATTGAGTGTTGAGATGCCTGAAACGCCCTCAGGGGTGTGAAGGGATTTACCTGGGAGCAAACAGAGCTGGAAATTGCCAAATTTTCCTTCCTGGGAGTTGTTTCCCCCCCTCTGATAAAATCAATTTATTGATGCAATCATCAGGCTCTGGAGAGGGCACCGTGGTGATCACTCACCTCCCATTCCTTAGGCTGGGGAATAAAGTGGATAAAATATTGGAATATCTCAGTCAGAGTCAGCTGAGCCCCTGCTCCCCCATTTTCTGGTTAAACCATCCTTGGATCTGGTTTTTTTTTTCAGTGGGATTTGGTTCACAGATGTTTCAGAAATTTGGAAATTGAACCCAACTTTGGGAAGGGGGGATCAGGATCTGAGCAAACCCCATGGGATGGGTTCCTCAGAGGTTTGAAACCCTGGATTGTTAAAAACCCAGCTTGGTTTTGTTAATGAGCGCTCTGAACTGTTCCCCTCTCTTTATTCCCCTGATTTTTAATCCAGAGGTGCTGTGATGTTCCCCTAAAACCAATTTATCCTGGAATTATTTGGAATTATTGGAGTTATTTACCGCCAGGCAAGTCTGGAGGACCAAACTTGATTTCCAGGCATCCAGGGAAGGTTTCAGCTCCCAGCTCCAATTCCTCAAATTAATGAAGCCACGAGGAGCCCCTGAAAGGGCAATTAAGGAATTCATCCCTGCTAAGAAGGGAAAAGGATCATAGAAGAGAATCATGGGCTCGTTATGTTTGGAAAACCCCCCAAGGATCATCCAGTTGGATGGATGGGGGTTGCTCAGTTCACAGGGAAGTTTCCAATGGATTAACAGAAAACAGCTGGAAAAAAGACAGGAGTAATAATTTCTCTCTTCCTGAGAAGGCTCTAGCCAGGATAATCAGGTTTTTGTTGTGGAGAGGAAGATTTGGGCTGAGATTGGGAAAATATTTTTAGTGTGGAGGGTCAGGGAGTGGTGGAAGAGATGATGGAGGTCAGAGTGTGGGGCAGGGGATCTGGAAGGAAGGGATGATCTCTGGAATGACAGGATTGGGATCAGGGAATCAGAGAATCCAGGAATGGTTTTATTCCAAGCCCTGGATTCCTTCCACCATCCCAGGCTGCTCCAATCCCAATGTCCAACTTGGCCTTGGGCACTTCCAGGGATCCAGGGCCACCCACAGCTGCTCTGGGAATTCCATTCCAGTCCCTCACCACTCTCTCAAAAATTCCTTCTGAATATCCCACCTGAATCTTCCCTATTTTGTTTAAAACCACTCCCCCTTGTTCCTTCCCTGTTTGTGGTACAGGACAAATCCCCACGGTCAGAGGGCACTGGGTTCTTCTTTCTGGATTATTCTGGAGATTTCCCTCAAATCTTGAGCTTGGAAATGTGATTTGGGATTGCTGGGATTTCTGGAAGCTCAATGCCTGCCGAGCTGAAAACCAAACATTCTCCCTTTGACCAAAATCATTTCATTATTCCCATTTCTGGCTCCAAAACCCCCACCACGTTTCCAGAAGGGGCTGAAAATCCTGGAAACCCTAAAAAAACCCAACTTTTGAATTCCACAGGAATTCCCAGACAAACATTCTAAATCCTTTCTCTTTGACAACGAGCTGGTAAAATCCCAATTGCTGCTTCCAAGTCCTCTCCTGTCACGGGGCATTCCTTGTGCTGGAATCCAGACCAGGAATTCCAATCCCAGGGATTTTGGGGATTGGGAAAACTAATGGAAGGGCTCATCCTTGGGTTTTGTTTATTCCTGCAAATTTCAACTTGTGTTGTCCCATCCCTGAATCCCCAGGGATTGATTCCCAAATTTCCCAAACTGTGATGTCCTGGTAAAACCTGGATTTAAGCAGAGGATCCTGGGAAGGAGAAGGAATTTCTGCCCATCTCGGCACATCTCAGCTCACAGGAATGAATGAGGAGAAATTTAGAGGAAGAATCTCCTCCAAAATTCCTGGTTTTCTCTGGAAATTTTGAAGGAATTCTCAATAATTAGCTGAGGATATCAACATTCCAATTTCTGAGAAGGGAATCTCACCTTAAGCATCTCTCTTAGGAAGATGCCTCTGCTGCAAGGTCACAGATTCTTCAAAATATTTTTCAATTATTTTAAATTGTTTCTCAAATATTTTAAATTTTAAAATTTTAAAACTATTTTAAAGTTATTTTCATTTTTTGTTTATTATTTTATTATTATTCTATTTCTTTTATTATTTTAAAATTATTTAAAAATTATTTTAAAATGATGATTTAATGATGATTCTGCAGCAGAGCTCCCCAGAGAGAGAGGATTTTTTCCCCTGTTTTTTTTAATTTTAGATGTCTCCCAAGATCTTGACTTTATTGCTGTGTGCAACCCACATTTGCATATATTTATTTTATTTATGAATCACCTCACAAAAACCCACAATTAAATGCTACAGAAGGCAACATAGAAATGGTTTATTTGATTTCCTGTGTAATAAAAAATTCATAATAATATAATTACTTGAATTTGAAAAGCACTACAGATGTCATTGCACGTTCTTAGTTTCAGTTTTAACAAGGCAGGGTTTAAATTAAACTCCAGCTCCACACTGAGATTATTTCAATTAAAGAAACCTCTTGTGATCAAATATTCTTTGCTCTAAAGTCGTGCTGCATAAATATTTCATCCCGTATTTAATAACAACTTTTTCAGAGTGGAGAAACAAACACAGAGCTCTAAAATCTGTGGATTTAAACAGCTGCTGACAGAATTTTGAGGAATATTTGAGTTGGGAATTAATTCAGCTTGGGGCAAAATGCAGAAATGATGTTGGGAGGGAGGGAGCTGGTCGGAAACAAGAAGTGGAAAATGTTATTTTTGAGCTTTCAATTCATAATTTGCTGTCACAAAACTCTCCTGGGGATCTCACTGAACCTACAATTAAAGTGGGATTTAAAACAAAACCAATTCCAGACACTCCAATGGAAAATAAACATTAATTGTTGCAGGGTTTTTTATTTCTAAAAATAAAAAGAGGCCAAATAAAGGCCCCTCTGGGAGGAACAGGGAGGAATTCAGCAGGAATTTAGCACAGAATATGATGTCTTGGTTTGAAAGGAAGGTGCTAAGAAAGGCAGGAGTGTCACTTGAAATGGAGAATGCAAACCCCCTCCCTACAAATTATTATAATTTTGAAATTAAGGGGCTCTCAGGCAAAGAGATGGGAATAGGAATAACAGTTATTTCCTAGGACAATTAAACTAGCAATGCAGTATTACACAGAACAATCCCAGCCCTGGCAGAGTCAGAATCCAAGCTGGCACAGTCAGTCAGTCAGGGTGGTGGCACAGTCCCATTCCATGGTGCTGCATCCTCCTGCAGGGGCAGATGTGGCTCAGCTGGAGCAGTGCTCCTGGAGAAGGGGCAGTTTCCTCTGAAGCTCCAGGGATGATGTGCAAGGCTCTGGTTTTCCTCTGGAATCCAGTGGGAAGAAGGTGCCTTGGTGTCCCAAATGTCAGTTTTTCTCTGGGTAGGAAAGGCTTGGCTCCTGCCCTGGCTGGAGCATCTCCCAGTGGGATGATGGAATTTTCTCAGCCATGCCCTGGGACTCAGTGGCCATGAACAGGAGATATCTGCTGGAGGGAGGATGGGCTGTGGGAAGATAAAGATGATTGCCCAGCTGGTTTAAAGATGGCCCATGAGCAGAGAATGTGTGCCAGGAGATCAGGGGCACTGCCCCAGCTGGTTTAACAGCTGGGATAGAATAAAAACTTTCGGTCACATCCTGCATTGCAAGCCCAGACAGTTGGGAATCAGCTGGACAAAGGGACAACTCTCAATGTCCCAGGCTGCTCCAAGTCCAACCTTGGGCACTCCCAGGGATCCAGGGTCAGCCACAGCTTCTCTGGAAATTCCCACGTGGGAATATTCCTATGAGTCCAATTCCAAATAATTCTCCCTCTTCATTCCTCATGCTCTTCCACACAACAATTTCCAGACTCAAATGTCTCACTTCTAGGATTTTTCACCTATAAATTCCCCATAGGAAACTATAAATCCCATTTTTCCAAGCAGATTTATAAAAGGCAGAACTCCTGCTCATCAAACACCTTCCATTCCCTAATTTCCAGTTTCCTCTACAGTTTTCCTGTTTTCATGTATTCCTTGTGCTGCTTTTATTACAGGTCCCACATCTTGCTGTGGGGAGAATGAAATTTATTCATAATTCATAAATTAGCATAGTTTAAAAAAATTGGGCCGTAAAATCTATTTTAATGAGCATTTAAGAAGAATTTTTAGGACACTCCTGAGGTGAAAAAGTCGGGAATGGGAATTGGCAGATGTGAAATGACACAGAGACATTTGCTCCAAATATTTCTATGGATAAACCACCAGCTTTCCCAAATATTTTGTGATGGGATTCTATAAACTGGATGCTCCAGCAGGGATGGATTTAGCACCAGGAAAAAAAAAAAAAAAAAAGAATGTGAGATGGAACAGCTTGAGGAATAAAATTCCTGCTGCTCCACGGATGGAAAAAACCACTGGAAGCAGGAAAACATAAAATGAGAGTTGTGAGACAGAATTTGCAGGAAAAGCCATTTTTAGTCTTGGTTTAGTCTGGAACTTCCTAAAACATCTTGTCCCTGCCTGTTTCTCATCATATTTTAAGGAATGTTTTTTTTTTTTTTTTGGGAACTCATTGAGCAGAAGATTCCCTTGTGGGATTTCACTTGGATTCGTTGCTGTCTGACACCCTCCTGGTTTTTGACTAAATGATGCCATTTTGGGTTAAGAAATATTTTAAAATGCTTTGGATTTAGTTCATTTTGCCACAATTTGGAATTCTCCCAAGGAATATCAGACTTAAAGATCAAATCCTCTAATAAATGATGGATAAATGTAAGGAAAGGAAAAGGGGTTTTATCACTTGAATTAGGAAAAAAAAAAATTTGGTGCCTCTCTGAGACATCCCAAATCTCAATTCCTGTTGGAAGTGAATTGGCTCCGTGGAAATCATGGAAATAAAATGGTTTTAATTTTGAAAATCACAGGTTTTAAAGTCAGAACAGTCTTCCAAAAATTCCAGAATGGTTCATGTGGACATCCAGTGGGATATTCCTCAGGATAGCTGGGAATGGGAATTCTTTGGGACTCCAATTAGTAGCATTTAAAAATTCTATTGATGATTTTGTACAGAAAAACTGATCTTGAGGAACTGACCCCAAAGGGAGGGGTGGGATGGGTTTGTCCCCATCATCATCTGGGAACAGAGATGGAGAATCCATGGGGAAGCTGGTCCTGGTTTTTAGGTGACACCAGACACACAAAAAGGAGGAATTTTGGCTGTTTTGCTGTTAAATCCTTCTCTGGTTTCATGGAGTGCCCCATGGAGCATGGGAATGCTGAACTCACCCATTTTTTCATGGTTTTAATGCCAAGTTTTCTCCTAAATCCATGTTTTTAACAAAGGGTTAGGTGTGATCCAAGCTCAGAGTCCTTGGAAAAGCACTTTGGGAACTTTTCCATACCTGGAGCCCAAAATCTGGGTTTAAACACTGCAGGAACCTCCTCAGGTGCTGAATTGATGGATCAATCCATGGCCTGAGATAATTCCAGTCTGATTGTGGCAAACAAACTCCCCAGTTTGTCCCACAGACACGGAATTAATGCCAAAAGATGCTTCAGGATTCATTTAATTACACATCTGATAATTAATAAGCAGCAATTTGTGATTCTGAACTGCTCTGGATCCAATCCCATTTTTGTTCCCATAAAATCCATCCCAGTGAGCAGGAAAGGGGTGGAATTCCAGATTTCCAATATTCCCCTCCCATAGAATTCCATCCCAGATGCCTTAAAGCATGAGGAGAGTGAATTCCCACAAAGTTTTCTGTAAGTTTTGAGTTGTTATTTTGGCAGGAAAATTCATGCTCAGCCCTCAGAGAGGAGATTATTCCATGAACCTTCCAACATAGCAAGGAGCACTGAAAAGTTCTTGGGAGAATAATTTGTTCTTTAATTTAAAAAAGTGCCCAGGCAACAAGAAAGGAATTAAAATAACTCACCCAACACTCAGTCACATGCAGAAAAAAAATCCCTAAAAATAAAAATCCTGGAAGCAGAGCTGTTATATTGACAGGGAATCATTCCACAGCCCCTAATCCAGCATCTGTTATCTCCAAAAACCTGCTGCACTGAATTCCCTTAAAAATGTGATTGGAAAAATACTGCTATTAATTGATTCCCCAAATTAACTGCTAATCCAAGAGTCCTGATTCTGATTAGGCTGGTAATCAATTCATTTGATATTAAATTTTCCAAATCGCAGTTCAGCTTTTCCCTCTCTCTCTTTTCCACTTGTTTCATTAATTAACTGGTTTTCCCAGCACTGAAAAGCAGGATTTTCCTTCCTTAATTGCCTCTTGACCCTTCCTGGCTCTTCAGAGGTTCTTCATCAGGAGCAAATGGAAATGTTCTTGATGAATTAAAAATCTTGCTGGCCCAGAGGGAAGTTCCCAGCCTGGCTGTGAATCCTGTGGAGATCCATTTACCCAGGTTTGCTGAGGGAAATCTGGGATTTTCCCAGGATACTGGGCTGGATTTTGAGGGAACAACCTCCCCAGTGTCTCTTCAGACAGAATTCCAGAATTCCTGATCCCAATAGCAGCCAGGGAATTCTGCAGCTCCTGGGGGAGTTTTGCTGCCCCTGAAGGAACCCAGATCCCTCAGGAGCCAGGGGGATCTTTGGGATGTGACCCCATCCTGCCCTGCAGAGCTCCATCCTCCTCTGGGCTCCAACATCAGGAGGACCTGGAGCTGCTCCAAAGATTCCAGAAGAATTCCTGGAGCTGCTCCAGGGCTGGAGCTGATCTGGAGCCAGGCTGGGAGAGCTGGGAATGTTCCCTGGAGAGGAGAAGGGTCCAGGGAGAGCTGAGGGCACCTAAAGGGATCCAGGAGAGCTGGAGAGGGACTGGGGACAAGGGATGGAGGGACAGGACACAGGGAATGGGACACTGCCAGAGGGCAGGGATGGGTGGGATATTGGGAATTGGGAATTCCTGGCTGGGCTGGGATTGCCAGAGCAGCTGTGGCTGCCCCTGGATCCCAAGGCCAGGCTGGACACTGGGACAGTGGGAGGTGTCCCTGCCATAGATGGGGTGGGAATGGGATGGGATTTCAAGTCCTTCCATCCCAAACCATCCCATGATTCCATGAAAAAGGTACAACCATGGTTTGAACACCCATTCCTCTCAGGGAGGTTCCCACCCATCTCTTTTTGTTCCACCTCCCTCGTTTCCATCTTCCAGCCAAACTCCAGAGGTGCCCTGTGCAGCACTCAGGGAATTATTGGAATCAATCCACTTATTGATTGAACTTCTTTAGGGAAATAATGAGGAGATATTTTTCATTCAGAGGTCTCAAATGAAGAATGGCTTTCCCATTCATGAAATCCCCAAATTCTAATGGAGCTGTGCTTACAGGAATCACACAAATCCCAGGTAACCATGCCCCACACAGATCTCCAGGAGTTTCTTTGGATCCTGGAGCAGCAGGGCAGCAAAAGTGAAACATTCCACGGCCAAAAATCCTCCTTGTCCTTCCCAGATGTCCCATTATGGATGGGATTGGAACAGCTCTGCTGCCATTGTGCTGGTTCTGCTCTAAATGGAGCTCTGGGAAAAGCCAAAATTTGTCTTTCCTGTTATATTCCAGCTTGGAGAAAGGAAGGAGCCTGTCTGATGCATCAGTGAACAATAAATTCAAATATAAAATAAATAGCATTTATGTAATTAATAAATTTAAACCTCAGCTCAAAGTAGACAGAAAATTATTAACAGCAAATTTGGAAATGGTTTAAAAAACTCCCAAGGCTGTGAGGTCCAAACATATCCATGGCCACCATCTCTGTGGATAAAGGGATCACAGGGTGAGAGGTGCCCTAAGCTGAGAATTCCAGAATGGTTTGGGTTGGAAAGGGACCTGAAATCCCATCCCATCCCATTTGTCCCCAACACCTCCCACTGTCCCAGGATGCTCCAAACTCCATCCAGCCTGGCCCAGGACATTCCAGGGATCCAGGGGCAGCCTCAGCTTTTCTGGGAATTCCATCCCAGCCAGGAATTCCTTCCCAATGTCCCATCCAATGGGATGGTTGTCACTGGTGTCACCAATCCCCACTTGGCTAAACCAGGATGGGGGTGGGAATCAGCTGCAATTTCTCTCTGTTATTTCTCTTTATTTCCTTTTAAAAACCCCAAAAATTCCAAGCTGACTTTCCTTTTTTTGTTGTTGTTTGTTTTTTTTTTTTTGTTGTTGTTTTTGTGCACACACTGATGGTTTTCATTTTCTGGCATTTGGGACACTAAGTCAGGGTCTGCTCCTGCAGTGCCTGGAGCAGAAAGAAATTTGCTTTTCAATTTGCTTTTCAATTTGCTTTTCAATCCCAGATTTTGGACCTTGTGGACCCAAGAACCTTTTCCTGGGAGGAAATCCATGGGGATGCATCCAGGTCCTGAATTCCATGGAGATCAGCTCTATTTTTGTTGGAATCACTGGAGCCAGCCCAGGGCAGGGCTGGAGAACGAGAGGAAAATCCTGCAAATCCTGAGGAAATGACCCAAATCCTTCATATTTCCAAAATATTTTATTTAGTGGAGAAATGGGGTTTTAATGGGAAAAGGGATAATTCTTGTTCTTTCTGTTCTTCCTTTGGATTTCTGCTCCCTAAAGGGAAGGAAGGGGTTGACTCATCTCTGGTTGCTCTGGGATGAACATTCCCTGTCCTGGAAAATCCTTTGGATTCTCCTTCCCTGTGATTTCCAACCCTCTCCCAGCCTCTTTTAGAATCTTCCAGATCATTTCTGGAAAACTGGCATATTAAAATTGAATTAAATTAAATTTAAATATCTTTTTTTTTTTTTTTAAAGCAAATCACTCTAATTGTGATTTCCCAAATAAAATCCATCACTTCTTCCCCCCCCCAAAAAAAACCCCTTTTGTTCCCTTTTTCTTTATCCTTCTTGCAGCTTTTCCTGGGATAATTTCTGATCATATGGATCAAGGTTGGGATCCAACTCATTCCTATTTTTCTTGCAGTCCATTGCAGTGAATTAAATAATTCATTACTCTGATTTTTCCCCTCTCCTTTCCAGGCCTGTGACTATTCCAGAGCTTTTTTTTTTTTTTTTTCCCATCTCAATTAACCTTAATTTTATTTCTTTCCTTGGGCAAAAATTCCTTCTGCTCCCTAACTGTCCCTTCTGACACCCTTTGCTCTGCTAATAATTACTTAATAAACTTTTTCTTTAATTTTTATTGCCCAAAAAAAAAAAAAAAAACCAACCCAAAGAAGCTGCTTGACTTTATTAATTAAACCCTAAAGAAATCCCATAAAACTCTAATAATATTTTTATGTGCAGTATTTAATTCCTATCGATTTTCCAGGAGGTTGTGGCAGGAAGAAAAAGGAACTTCCATGTTTTTTTAATCAGAATTTTATTTTCCTTCTGTGACAGTGGCCCAGGAATACAAAAACATTCCACAGGAATCATTTTGCTGACTTGTGGGGAAAGAGGAAAAAAGCATGAAAAATGCAAATCAAATTAAGAGGGAGGCAAAGAGAAATAATAATAATAATAATAATAAAAAACCAGGATAAAAAATGGTGCTGCCCAGAAATATTTGTGGGAGCCTGGATCATTATTTCCAAGCACAAGAAATTATAGGCAGGAATGAGATAAGATATTGGTTTTTTATTTGGATTTAATATAAGGCCTGAATGTAGTAGGGGAAGAAAAAAGGATATAAATCCAAGAGAAGCCTGTTGAGGAATTAATCAAGGATTTTGTAATTTAGGGAATGATGCCATGGAGTGGTTGTAGGATGCCTAAAATGTTGTATTTCAGGAATTTTTGCCCTTTATGTACTGGAATAATTTTAATTCCATCAGCACTGATTTATAACCAGGAGAGAAGCAGGAGAGTGGGAGATGGAATAAAAGATGGAATAAATATCAGGAGGTATCAGCTGTGGATTTGGGGGTGGAATTTTTCCAGGACATCATTCCCAAGTACTTTTCCAGCTTCTAGATCAGATTTCCAAGTGTGGGAAAGAGGACATGGCTGGGATCTGCAGACTGGGAATCCTGCTTGGAAAATCTGCAGGATTTATTTTATTTTATTTTATTTTATTTTATTTTATTTTATTTTATTTATTTATTTATTTTATTTATTTTAAATTTAATTTATTTTTAATTTTATTTATTTTTAAATTTAATTTAATTTAATTTAATTTTATTTTATTTTATTTTATTTTATTTTATTTTATTTTATTTTATTTTATTTTATTTTTTTCTCAGAGTTTATCATGTTCCTATTTCTTATTCCCACATTTTGAGTATTTGCAGGAATGGTTTTTAATAACATCATGATATTACTCAACTCCCTCCTGTGTACACCTATCCCTGTGTACACCCATATATATTATACATGTTATATATTAAATATACATATAACATATATTATCTATGAAAAAATATATATTATATTATATTATATTATATTATATTATATTATATTATATTATATTATATTATATTATATTATATTATATTATATTATATTATATTATATTATATTATATTATATACATTGTATATTGAATATATATGAATAAAAATAGAGGATCTGAGAGGTCTCTTCCAACCCTTTTATTCCCATTTCTGGAATTGTCCAAAGCCAGACTGGATGGGGCTTGGAGTAATATGGGATGGTGGAAGGTGCCATAAATATAAACAAAATTCTATTTTTTTAACAATTCTATACATGCACTTACTTATGCATATCCTGGAGTCATGGAATGGTTTGGGTTGAAGGATTTTCCCATTTTTTCCAGTGGATGAAACTCTCAGGAATGAAACAGAGACATGGGCTGAAGGTTGTGAAGAGCAGAGATTTTTCCCATGAATTCATTAATTTCCATTAATTCAGCAGAAATATTTAAATAAAACAAGAAGGTTTTTCCTCACAGACCTGGAGACAATCCCACAGTAGGAGGAAATGTTCAATACATTGAATTTTTATTGACAGGATTGAGATTTTCAGGCCTCAGAGGAGAAACTTGAGAAATCATCCTTGAGGAATATCTGCCCATGGAAGTGCTGCAGCTCCAAAAAGGAGCCTATGTAAAAGTGACAAGGAAAAGATGAAAAACACTTGAAAATGCTATTTTGAGGCTTCTGGGACTTGAATAAATGAGTTTATTAAATCAATTATCCATGGCATTTGGAATATTTTATCCTTTCAGCTCATTCTTCCCTCTTTGCTGGGACAGAAATGCTGGAATTGTCCTCTCTGCCAGAAGAGGCCTCCAGGTCCCCATGTGGCTTCTTCACCATCTGGATACAATTTTAATTTCTTAAGATTCTTGATCTCCTGAGCTCCCCTGAATGAGAAGAATAAAGCATGGAGTCCACAGAAGTCAGCAGAATGAAGATAAAGTTCCTGATGGGAAGAGATTGAAAAGATGCAACTGATGAGTAGCTGAAAACCTTTTTTGTGGGGCTATGAGGGGATTGTGACTTCACTCAAATTCCTTTAAACTGTGAAATGTACTTGGGGAGTTTTGGGTGCTTGAGAAGAAGACTTTTTGCCTTGGGGAAATGGAGCTCTCTGTTTTGGGACTGGAATATGAACAGAGACATTTGATAGAGAAGGAGATGAAGAGAATTTTGTTTTTCAGCAGCCTGCCTTTAAAAGTGGTGCCCCAAGTGTGTAACATAACCCATAACACGACTCTGGAAGGACTGTGGGAATGAGAGGGAAATTCATGGTTCTGTAGGTCCGGGCAGATGCAGATTGTGAAGGTGAAGACTCCCCCTGAGCCATAACTAAAAAAGGAACTTTTCTCTCTTAAGTGAACTGAACTGATTATTTGGGTGGATAACTGACTGAAGTGTTCTCTGTATGTTGTTGGTAAGAAATGTGCAATGAAGGGAGGAGGGAATAATCTAGAAATCTTATTCTGAGTTCAATTTCTTTTTGTGTTATTAATAAATTTCTTCTTGTACCTTTTAAAATTTTAAGCTTGCGTTGTCTTTACTCCTAAACCTTATCTCTAAAAGAAATTAAATGTATTAAAATTGGCAAACCCAAGTCACTCCATGACACTGCCTTTCCCAAGAATTTTGAGAAACTCCCAGATGTGATGTCCAGGCTGCATGAAATGAAGGTGTTCATTTTTCCTTCAAGATTCCCTCACAATTTGGTATTTTAGTGAAGATTTAACATCTGTTTTATTAATTTTTGACATCTATAAACTTTTTTTATGATCAAATCCTGGAAAGAATCCAGGACTGATTTTAGTTTGTTTTAGTGGAGAATCCAGGTGAGATCTGCCAAAAGATTATTGTCAATTATGGGAAATTTCAAATTTCTTCATTATTAATTTTCAGAAGTTTTCACTTTTGAACTTTACCTGATCTTGGATTAAATTGTGCTGCCTCAAGGACAATTTCCTTAAGTTTTTTTGTTCTCACTCTCAAGCACAAAATGTGGGATTTATCTGATGAAAAGCTGATACCTACATATAAATATATTTATTTTATATATAAAAAACTGTCTTACCTTTTCATGGAGATTCCCATTGAATCAAGAGAATGAGAAATCCCATCCCAAAATTCTTCTCATCCCAAGGAATTCTTCTCATCTCCAGGAATTTCTGAGGGACAAAAGAGCTGATTTCCATTTTTCTGGGGGTCTTTTTCTTCCCTCAGCTGTCAGATTGGAGGTGATGATGGGCTTGGGTGACTTTTGTTCTGTTTTCAAAGCAAGAAATAATTAGTCAAATTTGATAGTTATCATTTGATAAAATAGGAGTATGCAGGTCAATCCCTCCTGAAAAAGCTGGGAGGAAGTGGTGAGTGCATCATTGAAAATAAAAGTGTGAAAGTGGAAATAAGACCCAAATTAGGAATTAATTCATTTTTTGGAGGATGCTATAATTACTGAAAGCAGAGGCAGGAGCTTTAAGAGAGATGTAAATGGATTTTTTAGTTAAATTCTTGTACAGTCAATAAAAGATCTGGACAAAATGTTAATTAAAAGGTTAATGTGTTTTTTTCAAAACAAAAAACCACACAAGATGGGACAAAAGTCACGTGGATGGGAGACAATCCAAATTCTCAAGCATCCTGAGATAAATTCAATTCTCACTTTTAGTTTATTTTGTTGTTATTTCTTCCTGGAGACCTTGGATAGACATCTTCAATTATCTTCTGAGCAAATCCTTATTTAAAACCCAAAACTTCAGTTTTTGGGAGACAATAAAAAAAATATCCACAAATTGATTCAAAACCGAGTGTGGGGAATCACTAAAGCTGCAGAGAAACTTTTGCTCTGAAAACCACAAAATAATGGATTGAAATTCAGGTTTTAGCTCCCAAGAGCTACATCCAATGGTCATTAGTGGGAAAAAAAGGATAATTTGGGATGTTGGAAGGCTCTGAAGGTGAACACTAAAAACTGATCTGAGAGCAGAGTGGAAAGAAGGAAAAAGGGGAACTGATGGTGGGAGTTTTACTTTGGAAAGTCTGGATTTGGAGCTGCAGAAATTATGGAAAATCTGGGGCAGGTTTTGTCTTAACTCCCATGAACACCCAACTCACTCTCCAGTCTGGAGCCTGTTGAAGTTAATGAGAGATGCTCTGCTTGCTTTTATTTTTTATTTATTTTCCTGATTGCTCATTAATTGTGTGTAAACAGCTTGGGGTCAGCACAAGCTTGTTTACTGGGATTTATTTCAATATTTTTTTTGTGATTTATTTCTCCTTGAGCGTTTTGGAGATGATTTCAACCACTCCCATTTGTGCTCTGATCCTGACAAAAGGGAGCTGGGAGCTCTCCCATCCCTGGAGGTGTCCCAGGAATTCCTGGGGTGGCTCTCAGAGCTCTGGGCTGGGGACAGGGTGGGGATTGGGCACAGGTTGGACTCTGACCTTGGAGGACTTCTCCAGTTCCATGGTATAAAACACATGAGGACACTTTGGAGCAGTGACATTTTTTTCTCAGATCAGCAAGAATTTCCTTTGCACAGCTCATGGATCTGCCTTGCAAATGCCCAAAATCAAATCCTTTGGGAGCAGCTCTCCAGAATTCTCATCATCTGGAGGAGCTCAGACTGGGATTTGCCTTTTCCCCCAAAGGTCACCAGTCATTAACTGGGAACAAGGGTTTCCTCCTCCCCTCAGGAAAACTCAGGTGCTACAGCTTCAGGGAATATCAAGGGAAAATTTTATTTTATTGGAACTGAATTTAATTCCAGGCAGTTTCCAGATCTCAGGAAAATGAGCCCCAAGCCTGTGGTGGCACCTGGGCACTGCAGGATCCAGGGAAGAAGCACAGGCAGATGTTGGGCTGAGAATGGTCAAAAATAAAGAGGGGTGGGACAGAGAATTCCATTTGGATTCCATTTTGTGGAGAGAATTAAATAATGCAGGAATTCTGCTGGCTGTGATGGAAGGTTTAGGTTGCATTTCAGGAAAGGTTCCTCCCCCAGAGGTGCTGGCACTGCCCAGGCTCCCCAGGGAATGGGGACATTCCTGAGGCTGCCAGAGCTCCAGGACCACCCTCAGGGATGCCCAGGGTGGGAATGTTGGGGATGATCCCTTCCCACTCAGGATATTCCATGATTCCACAACTCTCAAGAAGTGCAAAGAATGAGGAGAAACCCAACCCCTGGTGATGTTTCAAAGCTCAGCCTCCAGGCAGGACTAAGCTCTCATGTCCTGTAATTCTAAACCTTTTGTGTTCCTTAATCTTTCTTGGATGCTCTTGGAGCCAAGCCAGCCTGTGTTGTAAATCCCTGGAATTTAGGATCTCTGACTCTCAGTCCATTTCATTTGTCAGATTTAAGGTCTGTTTTGGGAAACAGCCCGAGATTTACTTTTGTAAAGTCCTCTGGGAAAATGCAACTGGATCCATGCAAAAAAAATATGGAGAAATGCAGCAACAACCTTGAGCACAGGGAATGCCACATCTACCTGGCCATATACTGAAGTCTTTTTTTTGGCCAGAGTTTTGTGGGGTAGGATTGAGGAGCAGGTCAGACAAAGGCAGGTGAGATTCCAAAGGGACCTCCTGGAGATTTCAGCAGGATTTGGGAGTTTCTGTGCTCTCTCCAGTGGTTTAACTCACTTAAAAATTCCAAAAATTTTACACCTGCCCCTAAAAATTTGGAAGATTGGTGTTCTTAAAGCTGATTTATTTTGAATCAGGGATCCCATTCAAGCTTTTTTCTGAACTTGGTGTTGCTTTGGCCATGGAATTTTCTTTGTGTCAGAAATTTCATCAAGGGCTGGAGCTCTTCTGCTGGAACAAGGGCTGAGGGAGCAGGGAAGGGGCTGGAGAATTCCTGGGGGAGCTGGAAAGGGTCTCAGGCTGGAGAAAAGGAGGCTCAGGGGGAATTTCTGGCTCTGCACAACTCCCTGCCAGGAGGGGAGAGCACCAGGTCAGGCTCTGCTCCCATGTAAAAAAACTCCAGGATCAGAGGAAATGGCCTCAGGCTGGACCAGGGAGCTTTAGGTTGGATATTGGGGAAAAATCCTTCATGGGAAGGGAGCTCAGGGATTGGCAGTGCCCAGGGAGGGTTGGATCCCCATCCCTGGGGGTGTCACCTGGAGGTGGCACTGAGAGCTCTGGGCTGGGGATCAGGATTTGGGACTTGATGACCTTGAAGGGTTTTTCCAACCTCAGGGATCCTGGGATTCTGTCTCCAAACCCCAAAGCACAACCCAGCAAACACAGAACTATTTGTAGGATGGGATTTTCAGCTGATAAATGCAATGGAAAGAACAGCAACTGCTGGAACTGATCCTGGCAGAATGTCAGTGGAAGTTTCAAGGAATAAGCACAATATTAATTCCACACTTTGCCTTCAGCACAAAGCTCAGGATGAGAAGCTGTGAACAAGAAAAAGCAGCACAGTCCTGACACTGTCTGAGTAACAAAAGAATGCTAAAAATATTCCCAGACTCTCTTATCATCCCAGATATTATTAAAGACTGCGAGGCCTAAAGGAAATTACAACACCCTGGAGATTAAAGGAGCTTTATCCCTGTGCTGCCTCATCTTCCACAGGCATGGAACTGTGCAATGTTTATTTGTGGGAAAACAAAAAAAGCAAAGGAAGTGGTAAAACCCTGGCACAGATTTTGCAACCAGAGCCCAAGGCCAGGTTGGACATTGGGGCTGGAGCAGCCTGGGACAGTGGGAGGTGTCCCTGCCATGGAAAAGGGGTGGGATGGGATGGGATTTAAGGTCCCTTCCAACCCAAACCATTGTGGAATTTTCCAATTCTTTGCTGTGCAAAGGTGAGAGAGGAGGAATGGATCTGAGATCCCTCCTGAAAATCCACCAGGCTCATCCCAGTCCTGCAGATCCCGTTAGCACAAAACAAGGAATGGCTGCACACCAGAAGCTGCCACTCAAATGTGGGAAATTATTGATCCTAAAAGAACCAAAACTGATGGATTTAAAGGATTTTCTCCCCAGACATGTCAAACCCCGAGCTGGGAATGACCAACAACCCAAACTCCAACAGGTTCATCGTGAAATTGTTCTCTTGGCCCGGGAAGTGAAGATCAACTTCCAGGAGAACACGTGGGGCCTTGTTTTAATCCTAAATCCTATTTAACTCCAGAGTTAATTACCATGGAAAGCCAAAGGCTTCTGTTCATGTTTAAAGGGTTTTAAAGCCTTTTTATGCTTCACCTTGAAGGAGCTGCCACTCATCAGCAACACATCAAAGCTTAATTTGCTCTGCTCCAGCACAAAGTCCTCACTCCTTGCTTGGCAAAGCTCCTTGGGTTAATTACTGGCTCCCAGGAAAAGCACAAGTGAAATGTAATTAGCCAACGGCAAAATAATGGAAGAATTTCCTGTTGCATCACTTTGCATCTAATTAATGACATCACCTCTCTTTTCTTTAAATGGGTTTGGAAATGTTTGGGGAAGAAACAAAGCAGGGGTTTTATAACTAAGCCCAAATTTGCATTTTCCTTGGAGTAATTCAAAGTAGGAATTATTTGAGATGTGCATCCCTGGAAAAGGAGGATCAACTCTCTCTCTTGTGCAGTTCCAAAACTCTGTTATTCCTGCTTTTCCTTTTTCCCATCAAAACAGCTTTTTCCAATTTAATTCTGTGTTTTTCCCTGCTTTTAGCACTGTTTGCCTTTCCTAATTTCCTAAATTTCCTAATTTGAGATATTGACTCAAGAAATCATGGAATCTCTGAGGTGGGAAAAGCCCTTTGGGATCATCAAGAGGATTCTTGACTTAAAATTCCCATTTCTTGTGGCCTCAATAGTCAAAAAAAAAAAAAAAAAAAAAACCCAAACCAAACAAATCAAATCTGAACAGTGCTGGGAAAAAAATCAAGGAATTAATTTTTCTCATGGTCTTGTTTTAAATATCTCAAGGCAAGATTTTTCCAAATAAAGATCTTTTTAATGGAGAAGAAAATTGCTTCCCTCATCATTTCAGGAAGATGTTGGGATGTGATAAAAACCAGAAGGAATTTTCCAAGTGTTTGATAATGGGAAAGGAAAAAGAGAAGTTTGATGGAGCTTCTCTGTTTAAATGGGATTTATTTATCCCCAAACTTGTGTTCACTTCTCAACTTCCACAGGTTAAAGGACACAGGGAATACCTCTGGCATGGAAATTTTAATATTTAGGAAGGTGACAAATGGCCTGGAGAAAAAGACTTGGGAAATTTGGCCAAGAAAAACTGGGAATAAAGACTTAAGTTGATATTTGAGTGTGAATGTGGAATTTGGGGAGGTGGCACAGTGGTGGCCTTGGAAATGCTGGGGAATGTTTGGATTTGATGGTCTTAAAGAGCTTTTCCATCTGGAATAATTCTGGGATTCATAAAGAAATTAAAAAGAAAAATGTTGGAACTATGGAAATGAAGAGTTTTAGACTTTCTGTGCTGAAGAAAAGAAAAAGCTGCTTTTGATCTGATGCCATAGAGAAAACTTCCCAAGTTAAATGATAAAAATGGAATCACAAGTTTGTAGTTTACATAGTAAAAAAACTTAAAATTTGAGGTTTTTAAATATAAGAATGTATAAAAAGCAAAATCGAAGTTTTAGGGCAAAAGTTTTGTCTTTCTTCTTCACCTTCTTCTTAATGAGTCTAAGCAGTGTTTTTGTAATTGAATAAAAAAATCTGCATTGCAGATCAGAGATAATTAATTATTAAAAGTAAAAATAATTTAGGTAACTTTTCTTAATTAGACAATTGACACTTAAAAAATCCTTGTAAAAAAAAAATTCTCAGTTTTCAGCTTGCTAGCTAAAAGCACTGCAAAATTCACTCTAATAAAAATAAAAACTAATAGATATCAAAGTCCAAACACAAAATCTCTCGAACTTTTAATCCAAACTCTAAAAAAAAAAAAAATTATATATATAAAAAAAAAGGAAAAATATTTATATTTTTTCCATGCAAAACAGTGATTTCCCTGTGGAATTCATCACTTTGGGGAGTCAAGGGAACTCAAACCACAGCAAGAATTAAGAGCCTGGGCTGAGTATTGGGAATATCCAGAGTGGCAGCAATTAATTATAGAAAAAACACCATGGAGGAGATGAAAATTCATTTTTTTCCACTCAGAATAATCCCCAGATCTGGAGGTAAAATCTCCTTTGTGGGGTGGATTATTCCTGAGCTGCCCATTCCTGGCTCTGCCTTTCCTGTTATAAATTCCAGTGTAGAAACAACATTTTTTAAATGGGAATTTTGAGACTCATCCAAGGAATTGAAAGTTTTGCAACTTAAAAAGTGCATTTGAAAAGAAGAAATCCCTGCAAAGTAACTCTTGGAATGTGTGAGTTACAGGGAACATTTCCTTTTTATTTCCTTTTATGGCTGAGGTGAATCTGTCCCTGATATTTATGAATAATTCTAATTTTTTTTTTTTCTTTAGTCAAGGATTATAAAACAAAAAGTTTGCAGTTTTGTGCTCTAGGTGAAGGCTACAGCTCACAAACTCAAATCATAACCACATTTAGGATTTTATGGCCAGTTGGAAGTTTATTTTAGGGTAATTTCTGCAATTTTTCCACTTTCAGTCCTACAGGAGAGCATTTCCCAAGGAAAATAAATCCCCTTTGTCTGATTTCCCTTCCACACCCTCTGGTTTATTTGATACAATATTTAATTTTTTCTTATCAGTTGAGAATCACAAATCTCACTTCGGCTTTGTCCTGATTTTTTATGTAATATATGAAATTAATTTTCTGTAGGCTGGAGAATAATAATAAAAAATTGATTTTTTTTTTTCCAGCATTTCTGTGAACAATTTCATTTTGGAAAGAGATGATTTAGGGAAAGCGAGGACAGGATTTATATTTCATTTTCTTCCAAAAAAAAAAAAAAAAAAGATGGATTCAAAGCTTCAAATACTTAATTTCTTTTAATTTTTTAACTTTTTGTTCAGTCTTTTGTGTTTTAACAAAATGGGAAGGGAATAATGGAAGAAGAGATGAGGGTAAAATTGAGTTTTTCCATAAAATGACAGAATTTTGTAATTTTTTGGATTGGCCAGGATCTTCAATCCCATCCAGCTTCATGGGACACCATCCCAGGCTGCTCCAAGCCCTTCCCCCCTGGCCTTGGAAGTGGAGCTGGATGGGATTGAAGATCCTTCCCAATCCAAAAATCCGATTTTTCCCCATCAAATCTCATCCCAAATCCCCCAGAGAGCGATGATTTGTGCAATTCCCTTTTCTTCCCACATTTCTCCTGCCCATTTTCACTGTTTTGAACATTTTTTGCTGATAATTTCCTTTCCCTTCTTGCTCCCAATTAACCTTCCTGACTCCCTTTAATCCTTTAACTTTCCCTTTTTTTTTTCGGAGTTTTTTTTCCATCGTTTTCCTTTTGATTCCTCATTTAATGATGTTGTTATTGCAGCTGGAAAAGCAGCTGGTTATTGATAATTCCTGCTCATTACTAAATTAAGCTCAGCTTTATCAGCACTCAAGGCTCAGCCTTGATGTGGAAATCAGCCCTGCAGGGTTTTCCATTCATTCCCAAGCTTGGATTTCCTGGATATCTGATGTTCAATTGCTCCTCTCAGGGTTTCAAGGAGAAAATTCCACTGTGGTTTTGTCCAGGGTTTATTAAAAATAGGCACAAGAGATTACTCTGGGAGAGGTTCAAGTGTTGTGAAATAAAACTGCTCCTAAATTATACAGAAATGGGAGGAATGTTCCAAAAAAACCTTTAAAAATCACTGGAATCAGTGTTTGTGGCATGGACATCCTTCTAATAAATTTATGTTGTCTTTTGTGTGACAAAGTGAGGAATTTTATTTTATTTTATTTTATTTTATTTTATTTTATTTTATTTTATTTTATTTTATTTTATTTTATTTTATTTTATTTTATTTTATTTTCATCTATATTATTCTATTCTATTCTATTCTATTCTATTCTATTCTATTCTATTCTATTCTATTCTATTCTATTCTATTCTATTCCATTCTAATTTATTATTTTATTTTATTTCATTTTATATTTTATATTTTATATTTTTTATTTTGCATTTTACATTTTATATTTTATATTTATTTTACATTTTATATTTTATATTTTACATTTTACATTTTACATTTTACATTTTACATTTTATATTTTATTTTAATTTTACCTACAACATCTGAGAGCTGCATCTTGGGCCTGCAAAATTTTGGGCCTACAAAATCCAAGAGCTTCCCCATTTCTTGAGAGGGATAAACCAAATATTAATTCCCAGATGACTCAGAGAACAAAGAATTGGAGCAACCAGGGATAGTGGGAAGTGTCTCTGCCCATGGCAAGGAGTGGAACTGGATGGGATTTAAGGTCCCTCCAACCAAACCATTCCAGGATTCTCTGATCTCCTTTTCCCTTCCATAAGGACATTCCCAGGGATTATTTCCTTCAAAGCTGACAGAGGTGAATTTTTTTCTGAGGTTTTTTTTTTTTTCTCAAGGATGAAATTTTGCTTTTTCTGTGATCCTGTTTGAGTCGACCAAGCTCCCAAACCAATAAATCTCCCCCTGGAATGAACTGGACACCATCAGTTGCCAAATAAAGAGAGGAATTGCAATAAGGAGATCAGAAGGGTGTGGAGCTGTTGGGATGGAGGATCTGGAGTCAATCTGGGAGAGCTGGGAATGTTCCCTGGAGAGGAGAAGGGTCCAGGGAGAGCTGAGGGCACCTAAAGGGATCCAGGAGAGCTGGAGAGGGGCTGGGGACAAGGGATGGAGGGACAGGACACAGGGAATGGGACACTGCCAGGATGGGTGGGATGTTGGGAATTGGGAATTCCTGGCTGGGATGGGATTCCCAGATTTGCAGTGGCTGCCCCTGGATCCCTGGAATGTCCAAGGCCAGGCTGGACAGTGGGAGGTGTTGGGTATGAATGGGATGGGATTTAAATCATCCAACCCAAACCATCCCAGGATTCTGTGAAAACGTCCTGGGAAATCCATCCCAGGCAGTTCCTACTCAATCTTTCCAAGGCCTGACAAATCTTTAACCTGAGGGATGAACTCATCCCAGGCAGGATTTAAGCAGCTTTTGCTGCCAGAGACAAAACTCCTTGTTCTGAACAAGTGCAAATCAGGAGTGCAAAGTGAGGGTCAGCAGCACAAAAAAGCAATTTTTTTGATTTTTCAAAATTTAGATGTATTCTCTTCCTAATGGGAGAAGGCCATGGAAGTTCATGGGGAGAGAGGAAGGGCAGGATTTTAAGGAATGAAAAATCAAGTCAGGTATCAGCTGAATAGAAATGAAATTAAATTGGACATTTCTGTTCCTGAGAGAGAAAATGAGGAGACAAAGGGATCAAAAGGGAGGAGGGAAAGCAGCAGGAAATGATATCCAGCAATTATTCACAAGATGGGATTGGAGCTTTTTCATGGCATGAAGATAAAACCAGGGTCTTGCTAATCTTTCCAAGGAAGAATATGGAGAGATAAGAATGGCTAACATTAAATTCAGTGTAGTTTTGTTGAAATCACGTGAAGAATTCAAGAGGCTGCTGGAGGCCTGGGAATTCTGAGCATAAAAATGCTGGAATTCTGTGCCAGTGATGTGGGAAGAGGGAATGGAGCTTTGCCAGCTGCTGGAATTATTTCACTTTATTAATCCCAGTGAGTTTTACAGACAATTCCTGCTGTATTTCCACATAACCTTGTGGCTCTGGGAAATATCCCTTCCCTAAAATCCCTGAAACATTTTCCAGTTCCTTCCCATCCTTAGCAGAGCTCCTTTATCACCAAAAAGATGTCCAATTTTTATCCTTCCTGGAATTTTGTCCAATTATTATCCAGGTCTCCAGTGATTATCCTTCCTGGAAGTTTCACCAAGCCCAAACACTTGGATAATCTCTTTTACTTTTTCCAAAGTTTTAGATCCTGCCTTTCCCTTTTTCTTTTATTCTTTGCATTCCTGGCTAAAACCTACAGAGTTCTGGATGTTTTGTTAAAATTTATTTTCAATTTTTGCCCTTCTTTCCTGCTCCCCTAAGCACTGGGATGATGCAGTGAATGAAATGGGAAATTCCTTTTATTTTTCCATGCAAGCTGCAGTGCAGAGGCAGCTGAGCCTCTTCCCCACCTCTGGAAAACAAAACAAAAAATAAAAATTTCCACCCAGATGCATTTGGCTGACCTTATTCTGGGTCTAAGACTTTGTGATTCTTTAATTTTTGAAAACAGTTTTTTTTTCTTTTTTGTTTTTTTAATATGGAGTGGAATTTCCAGCACAATGAAAATGATTGAGTGTTCCCAGTTTGTGATCAATTAAGTCCCACTCTGGAATGGGCTCAGGAATATCTCAGACTTCAGGGAAGCTTTATCCATTTGCACCTGGTTGGATTCTGTCACTTAAAAAGCTGCTAAATCCCAGCATGAGTTTATTTGGGGACCTGTCAAGGTGTGCTGATGTTTAAAGGACATGAAATTTTCACCTTCCTTAAATTCCCTTCTTTAAACTTCCTTCCTTAAATTGCTTGAATAGGAATAAATACATGGATACACTGGAATATTTGGGGTTTTTTTTCAGATAATTTGGGGATCAGGTAGCTGAATGTAACATGGTTGTGTTTGATTTGTTATTTTTTGTTTCTGTGCATGGACTGCAGGATATGGGAAAATTTTTAAATCCTGTTTTTGATTGACTGGGATCAATCAGGACTCGTATTCTTATGGAAAACCTTTAAATCATCTTCCTGATTGACTGAAATTCAGATTTTTCCCACTAATTCAATGCAAATTCTGCTATTTCCTACCTGACAGCTCAGGTTTTCCACTCGACAACACAAACCCTGCTCCCAAAACCTGGGAACATTCCTTTAAAATTCACCCATCAGCATTTTTCTCTTCCCTTGGATGTCCTTTCCTTGCCCAGGGAGCCTCCCAGAGCTGCAGGGTGGATTAAATCTGGTTTGCTGAGGCTGAAATGAGAGCAGCAATTCCAGCCCCAGAGCTCCAGGAGAGGCAGGATCTGCCCAGCCATGGAAGTGACTCCGGAATTTTCTAAAGATGCTCCAGGGAGCAGCTCCTCCCTCCTCATCCTGGGCTGATTTTCCACATCCTTGGCTGCTTTTCAGAGCAGGCAGAGCTCCATGGCAGGAATTGTGTCAGACCAGGCTGGCAGGTTGCATTTAACACCTTCTCCCCTCTCACAAACACCTGGGAAATGGGGGAGAAAATTCAGAATGGGAAAGAGTCAGGGAAGCACAAGGAGAATTTGCCCTCACATGTTATTTTCTGAATTGTTTTTGGGTTTATGAGCAAGTGGCCACGCCCACCCTGAGGATTTTAATTATTTGATTTATGTATCACCAATCCAGAGTTGCAGCAGCAAACCCGGGAATTATGGAATTCAATAGTAAATAAGGAATTTAGTAGGACTGGCTTAAGGAGTTTGGGAACTCCCCCTTGTCTGCACCTCCTTCCATGGAATCTTGGAATGGTTTGGGTTGGAAGGGACCTGAAATCCCATCCAGTGCCACCCATTCCATCCCAGGGACACCTCCCACTGTCCCAGTGTCCAGCCTGGCCTTGGGCACTGCCAGGAATCCAGGGGCAAATCTGGCAATCCCAGCCCAGCCAGGAATTCCCAATTCCCAATATCCCACCCATCCCTGCCCTCTGCCATTCTGGATGGGCTTTAAGGCCCCTTCCATCCCAAACCCTTCCATGATCCTATTTTGAGGAAAAGCAGCCCCACCCTGTGCTGTTGGTGGCTTCACCTCTCCATTGCCTCCATCCCAGAAATCCACATCCAGAGCTCTCCCTTTCCACTACACAGAAGTGAGGAGAGCATTTCTTTTTATATTAGGAATAATTCCTTGGGGATTTTTTTCCCCTTTTCCCAAATTCTGGGTGCTCCTGGCTCTCTTCTGGAAAAGGCTCATCCCTGGAATGAGCCTGTCTGCCCTCCCAAACATCCATAACAGAGCCAGCACCAAGACTAATGCAGACCTTAATGCCAGTTCTCAACGTGTTTATTGTGCCTGATTAATTAAATGCCTCATAAAGAGAGGGAGGAGAGCTTCAATTGGAGTTCCTGAGGAAAATAAATCCACCTCCTGTAATAAATCTGGATTTAAAGCTTCATGGATCCTCTCACCTGCGAATCGGCAGCGCCGTTTCCGTTGCTGCCTCCAGCAATGAATCAACTGTCCCCACGTTTTCCAGCTGATGTCACATCCCAGCCATCCCCAGCCCCTGCCACAAAATTCTCTTTCACCTCTGGAATCATCCATTTCCCAATTTGGGAGTTTTTTGGGTTTTTTTGGAGGGCAGTTTATGGAACCACAACAAGGTGGGAGGTGGCAGCTGGGGACTCCAGCGTGCAGGAATGGAATTCCTTGGAATTCTGCTGGCTCTGGAATGGATGGGTGGCACTGAGTCATTCCAGGGAAGGGGAAGCACTCCTGGAATATCAAGTGGAAGATAAACTCTGCTTCAGTGGGCAGGTGGTGGCACTGGAATGTTGATGGGAAATGTTGGGAGAAGTGACAGTAGAGGAGCAGCCCGGAGGGTGCAGGGAGGATCTTAACTCCATAAAAGATTTCAATTCCATAAAGGATCTTAATTCCATGGAGAATCTTAATTCCATAAAGAAAGGATTGGTCTGGGAGATGCTTTTTAATTCATCCTGATAAATTTTGGTGGATATCCAAAGTCTGGGCAGTGACATCCAGGTGGGATCTGCTGGGATTGGATGCAAAGGTTTGATAGGAAAAGAGGGAATGGATTAAGATGAAATAGGGAAGGTTAAAATTGGATATTGGGAAGGAATTCTTCCCTGTGGGATGCAATTCCCAGAGAAACTGTGGAAGTGCCCAAGCCAGGTGGGAAGGAGCAGAGCACAGGGGGAAGGTCACTGAGCCTTTGGAGCCACCTGCACGTGTCACAGAAGGAGCAGCATTCCCACAGGGAATTTTCCAGAGGGAACGTGAACAGGGAAAATTGTTGGGTTTGAAATGCCCCCTCAGGGCCAATCTGCCTCTCACTGTTAATTACAGGCACTGATTACCAGAAAACATCAATACTGATTGCTATAAAATACTTATATTTTCCAATTTTACTATTTCATTATTTCCAATTTCATTATTTATCACCACACCCCTTGCAGACAGGGAGAAAAGGAATGATCCTGAATCACCTCAGCATCCAGGAATTTGGCAACCAGGGATTTAGGCAGGGACCTGCCAGTGTTTAACCCATGGATAAAGTGCAGAAAAAGTTCCTTTTAGACAGAAATCCATCCTTCCTGTCCTAAAGTCCCTTTCACTGAGGTCCTCAAGGCCCTGGCCCTCAAGAATTTCTGTTTATGTATCTAAGAACCCATTTATGCATCTAAAACCTATTTAGAGACCTAAAACCCCCATATTTTTGCACATATAATCCCATTTAGGCACCTAAAACTCCCATATTTTTGTACCTATAAACCTATTTAGGCACCTAAATCCCCCCATTGATGCACCTAAAAATGGCTGAGGCAAAGGCACCAAGCTCCACTAAAATCAGCACAGGAACTGAAGCCCAAACCCTGCGTGTCCCATTCATGTCCCAACCAGCTCCTGGATCACATCTGGAGTGATCACTGAGAAACTCCTTCCTAAATCCAGAGGAACCCTTTCCTAAATCCAGAGGAACCCTTTCCTAAATCCAGAGGAACCCTTTCCTAAACCCAGAGAAACCCATTCCTAAATCCAGAGGAATCCTTTCCTAAATCCAGAGGAACCCTTTTTTAAATCTAGAAAATCCTTTTCCTAAATCCAGAGGAACCCATTCCTGAATCCAGAGAAACTCTTTCTGAATCCAGAGAAACCCTTTCCTAAATCCAGAGGAACCCTTTCCTAAATCTAGAAAAACCTTTTCCCAAACCCAGAGAAACCCTTTCCCAAACCCAGAGAAACCCTTTCCTGAATCCAGAGAAATCCTTTCCTAAATCTAGAAAAACCTTTTCCTAAATCCAGAGGAACCCATTCCTAAACCCAGAGAAACCCATTTCTAAATCTGGAGAAACCCTTTCCTAAATCCAGAGGAACTCTCTCCTAAACCCAGAGGAGCTTTTCCCAACTCAGGCTCTCCAGTTTCCTCACAATTCCCAAATTTGGTGCCGTTTTTTGCCCGACCTTTGGTTTATTTGGCACTGTGACCTTGCCCCACCATGGAGGTGACACCAAAACTTTCTCCTTTGATTTTATGTCTTTTTTTTTAACCATTCCAATGCCACTTTTGTGCCTTCCAGGATTACAACATTGGGTTAGATAATTCCAACAGCAAAGTTATTTCCTAGCAAAGTAGATTTTGTTATCACTTTTAAACTTCAGATTTTTCAAGAACACTTCCAAGACTCCATGTTTAAAATAAAATTGTTATTTTTTTAAATGTTGTTGCAGGCTCCTAACAGGAATGCAAATAACTAAAAATTAAATCCTTTCAGGCATCCCCAGAGCTGCTGCTTATTTATTTATTTAAATTTAATTCATGATGGTGGGAACCCTTTTTATATTAAATTACAGGCAGGAAAACAGAGCCCAGCTCTCCAAGCAAGGTCTCAGTGGTGGAGAGAACTCATTAATGTCATTCAAATAAATTGGTGTGAAATATGATCATCCCAAGCAGTACATTTATTTACACTTGGAAATCAGGAATAATACAGTTAGGATATATGAGGCAGCAATTAGGGAATATGGCTGCAGGTATTCAAGGAAATATCATTCAGCTTCTGCTGCAAAAAAAGGGAATATTTTATTGCTGCTGTCTCTGTCTAATTGAATAATGAGGATTCCAACGTTCTTTTACAGGTGGAGCTGAAATGGAGGTTTTGGTTGAGTAAGGGATGAATTCCCCTGGAGCAGAGTTGGGATAATAAAAGGGTTTGTGTCTGTTCAGTGCAGAATCTTTGTTCTGCTTTAATTGCAAACCCCTGGGGGCTGTTCCAGTCCATGTCCTGCTCCATATGGGGCTGGAGAAAGAAATAAAAACAGGGAATTATGGAATGGGTCGTGAGGGAAAGGATCTTAAAACCCATCCTGATCCACCCCTGCCATGGCAGGGACACCTCCCACCACCCCAGGGTGACACCACACCAGGGATCTCCAGAAAATCTGCCCAGCTGAAATGTTCCCTGTTTGGGAAAAAGCAAATCTGCACCCACTTCCTTCCCTTGGGTAAAATCCCTGGGTGTTAAAGAATAAAGACATTCCTGAGGCTCTGGGCTAAATTAATATCCTGAAACGTGGAATTATGGAATCATGGAATGGTTTGGGGTGGAAGGGCTTTAAAACCCACCTAATCCCACCAGGCTGCTCCAAGCCCCATCCAACCTGGCCTTGGACAATCCCAGGCATAGGGAATCCACAAATTCCCTGGGAAATCTGACTTCCTGGAGGTTTCACTGAAATCTTTTCATCTCTGTGCTGCCCTAATTCTTCCTTCTGCCCCATCCCCAGGAAAGGAACAGGGCACAGCCCAGGGTAGGGCCAAGAATTCCTTCACCACCACTGAAGCCACCACCCAGTGATGTCCAAAGGGCAATTCCACCTTTGGATTGAATCACAGAATCGTGGAATTAAGGCTGGAAAAGACTTTTGAGGTCACTGAGTCCAACCATCAACCAGCACCACCCCCATGGTCACCTGGATGTCTCCAAGTGCCACCTCCACACATTTTGGGAACTCTTTTAGGGATGGTGAGCCCACCACTGCCCTGGCAGCCTGTGCCAGGGCTGAACAACCCTTTCCATGAAGAAATTCCCCCTAAAATCAGATGTGAACCTTGCCTGGTGCAACTTGAGGCCATTTCCTCAGCCTGGGATGTTGGGAGAGAGGGGAACAAGAGGAACAAGGAGAGCTTGGAGCCATCCAAAGGGAAGAACAGTGGGATTGTCACTGCTCCCATCCCATCTCTGGGCTTTCCTCCAGTTTTATGATATTCCTTCAGCACACAGAGAATTTGGAGGGAATTTGGAAATCCCAGGATTTCTGAGGTCTCCAGGTCATGTTACACCATCTCTGCTTCCAGCTCATTCCAAAAATAAATGGGTTTTACCTGTGTTTAGCCACCACTAGGAAAAGCTGCTGTTACGGGGTCTTATCCCATTAATATTTTAAATTAATTACATTATAAGTGGCAACACTTTGAACATCCATACCCAAGCTTTTAGGGATTTTATAACATCACAACACCCTGAAATTCCTTTAGATTCCTGGAATCAGCAGAAGCTGCTCCATCTGGGAGATCACAAAGTTGGGATTGCTCCACGTGTCCCTGTCACATCAGTCACTGAGCAGTCACATCCTAATAAAGCACCATGAAATCTGCCATTTCCAAGTCAGATGAGTGCAGATTCCCATAATAAACTCATCCCAGCACATGGAGAATAATTAGCTCCAATTTTGTAACTACAAGGAATTTCTGTGTGTGGTTGGTTTTTTTTTTGGCTGGCTTGTTTTTTTCTTATTGATGATGGTTGCTGTTTTCTCATTGATGAATGACCCAAAAAGGTTCTTCAATAACTTCCTTCTGCAAAGGTGCTTTATTAACAAGACAGAAATGGAAAAAAATAAATTCCACTTCTTTGAATAACATAATAACCAGTGGATTTCTCTGGGAACCTGTGGATTCATGGCCTGGATCAAAGGATTAAATTCAGCTGTATTTCCAAGTTTGTGCACAGAGAGAGGGAACAAGTTGGAGAGTCAGCATATGTTGGAGTGAGGGACAATCTGTTCCAGCAGGAATTACCACAGCTCAGTAGAATGGATGGATTTTGGTTTCTTCAACCAGTCCTGGGCAAAATATTTGGCCAATTTTGCAGCGCTGCCATCTGTGAAGGCAGCAAGGGCTGGAAATGTCACTGCTTCCAACAAAGCCCTAATGGGAATTTAATCAGTGGGATCTTTTCAATTATTGAAGTGGCAGCTGATTAATGGGATGTGGTTGGGTATGGAATGAGTGTGGTCTGGGCTGGGTCCTCTCCCAGGGGAGGGAGCTGACTCTGCACAGCTCTGCTGGCACGGAAAGAAATCTCCAAGAAAACATTGGAATCCTGCCCAGCAAACGTCAGGAAATGCCATAATTAAGGGGGAAGAACAAACAAGTTGGGCTTGATGCTCTTAGAGGGTTTTTCAAGATCCAGGAATTCCATGATCCATGTGATGCTGGAGCTCAGAATGCAAGAAATTCTCAGAAAGTTGGGCTTGGAAATCAAAGCCTGGAAAAAACCCACAGGATTTGAACTGAGGCCTTGGGAAAAGCTTCCAAGTTTAGGTGTTAGAAGCAAGAATGTAGATTTAAAGCTTGAAGCAGAGTGGTGTAAGTTAAGCAGAAAAAAGATAGTTATAAAGTTGAAGATATAGAAAGAATAAAGTAGGTATAAAGGTGACAAACTAGCCTTAAGAATAGATCAGTGTGTTAGAGCAGGATTGGCTGAGAAAGGTCACACTGAAATTTCTTACTATTGGATTAGGAACATAAATATCCCTGTTGGCAGTGTTTTATGGGTTAGTAAGTCCTGAAAAGATCTTGGGGCCATAAGTCTTGTGACTTCTGGTCATGCTCTCAACACTTGGGACAAGAACTCATGTTTTCTGTAGAAGATAAGAAAAATAAACCACACTTTCCAAGCAACCAGGAGTTCCATCTCTCTGACTCATTTGGAATAAGGAAGAATCCCTGCAGAACATGATACATTTGGGGATTTTTGGAATTCCACGATTCCACATCCTGGAGTTGCCCCAGTGCACCTCGAGACACCTCTGGCCTGCTTCCCAAACCTGCACAAATTTCTCTCTGATGCTTTTGTAGAACTTCTTCCAGTGACATCCTGCTATTCCCTGTAGCATTCTGAGTGTTCCATGCAAATCTCTGCTCCAAGACGAGGGGATGAGACACTTTTCCTCTCAGAGATTAGAGATTTGCCATAGGCCAAGCACTCACAGCTGGATGGAGCCATCCAAGATTTGTTGGGAATTCTCAGTGAGGAAAACAGGATGTGGCTGGAGAAGGGGCCATGGGGAGGTGGGAATTTTCTGGGAATATTCTGGGAATTTTCTGGGAATGCCATCCTTGTTCAGGGTCCTGGAGAGCAGAGCCCAGCGCAGGGCAGGAATGAGGCTGGGAAATGCCCATGGACTGGAGGGGGATCAAGACCAGACCCCTGGAATCTCCAGCCCATCCCCAGGAAGGTCTGGAAGAACTGACTGAACAGAGAATTGATTTCCATAAAAAGGGAGAAACACTCCAGGGTGGGAAACACATCCCTAAAAAGGTGCCCCCAAATCCTGGGAGATACCCCAGGACCTTGCACACCCACTTTTCCTCCTCCACATCCCAAAATCCCCTGGATATTAACTCCATAACAGGAGTGGTGGTGGCCCTGTAGAAAACCCCTGATGCCAGGGACATCCTGAACCCCCTGAGGGAGCTGAGTGAATCCTGAGGAGTGGGAATTGTGGAGGAGTGAGGGGATCATCACCTGAGCAACACAGACTTCATGTCTTGACCCCAGGAGCTCTGGCAGAGGAGGGACATAAAACATCCCCTAAATCTCAGTTGCTCCTTCTCAGAACATCTCTTTTATGACATCTGATAAAAGAGGCTCTTTTATGGCCGTGGTTTCCGAGGTCAACTGCCTCTTCTGATCTGATTTCTCTCTTTTCCAATTAAGTTGCTGTGAATCCCATTGAATTTCCAAGGGAGGGATCAAGAACAATTCCTTTCCTGATCCCATTAATGCCTGTAAATATCAGCTGTGGCCCCACTCCCACAATGAGCTAAAGGTGGGAAGAGGAAGACACCATAAACCACTTTTTACTCAAAGGCAAGAAGTCATAAATGATCTTCATGTCCTTTCAAACCTGAGTGGCTTTTCCTAAGGATATAAATTTCCTTTTAGGAGCCAGCAGATGGACCTGTTTTAGGAGTTCATAATTTTTTTTTAGTGCTGGTTTTTGGTTTCGGGGGTTTTTCGTGTCTCTTTGGTCCTTGAACATCTTCATGCTGCAGAGTAGGGCTGAACTGGGAATTCTTTAGGGGAAAAGGGCCTGAAATTCTTTCATGTTCCATTTTCAGGGAAAGATCCAAAGGATATCACACTGGGAACAATGGAACAACCAATCTGTGCCCATCACAAAATTCCCTATTTTGGGAAACCCTGTCCCAGTGTAACATTTTACACAAAAAAAATTTGTAATTATTTACACTATCCCAAAACTAAACCTATTTTTTCCTTCCAATGAATTAACAAAGATAAATTATCTCTGTTTCATGTCATCCTAATTAATTTTCCCAAAAGATTTACTTATAATTTGAGGCTATTTATGAAGGAATCTACCCTTCTCTGTCTCCTCAGTTATTGCATGGATCAATGTGACAGGGAAAAAAAAGCACATGGAATGGGGGAAGATGCTCAGGAAATGGAAAGATGGATTGGTGGATGGATGAATGGATGGATGGATGGATGGATGGATGGATGGATGGATGGATGGATGGATGGATGGATGGATCCATGGATGGATGGTTGGTTATAAATAGGAAATCACTGCTGCAGCTCAAATGCTCCAATGTTGCTCCAAAGATGTCAGGATCAGCTTTAGAAAATGGGATGAGAACTTCAGGAATTCACAGGAATTTTAAAATTTGTTTCCTGTTTTTTTTTTAAGTTTGTTGTGCAGGAAAATGGGAAGTGGACTCAGTAGCATTGAAAATATTCCATCCCCAGGGAAAAAAATAATTTTAGTCTCATGTCTAAGTTGGGCTCAAAGGTGGTTTTACCAAAGCTGAGCCTTCAGAACATGCTGGGGGGGTTCTTTTCCCAAGGAATTTTCACCCTGTGGTGCTGTGACACCACACCAGGGATCTCCAGAAGATCTGCCCAGCTGAAATATTCCCTGTTTGGGAAAAGTAAAACTGCACCCACATTCCTTCCCTTGGGAAAAATCCCTGGATGCTAAAGAATAGAAACATCCCTGAGGCTCTGGGCTGAACTAATATCCTGAAACATGGAATTATGGAATCATGGAATGGTTTGGGGTGGAAGGGCTTTAAAGCCCATCAAATCCCACCAGGCTGCTCCAAATCCCATCCAGCCTGGCCTTGGACAATCCCAGGGATGGGGCAGCCACAGCTTCTCACCCCAATGAGACAAAATAAAACCAGGATCTAATAAAACCCTGGACAGAAAATCCGTGTAAAACAGGAATTTCCACATTTGTCATCTAATTCCATGTTAAAAAATTGGATTGTATTTTCAGCTTGGATCTGTGACCCAGGACCCACCTGGGGGGATTTTTTTTCCAGCTGGGATACAGATGCATTATTCCAGGGCAGGAGGCATTGCTTTGATGGGATAGTCTGGAGCTCTTGCAGCTCCTGGGGTTTTATCAAGAATAAAATCAAATTCATTTGTGAGACACCAATGTGATGAAAGATTAGCCAAAAATTCTCTGTTGTTTCAAACTCCCCTTGTCTTTCCCGACAGCTCCTTAGTTTTTATTTCTGATCTCCAGGAAGGAGCAGGAAAAGTGAAGCTCCTGCTGGGAAATGCTGGTGGAAATGGAAGCAAAAGCTTCTTGAAATCCTATTATCTTTTATTTTAATCTGGTCACTATGAAAAGCCTCCTTCACTATGAAATCAGCTCTTTTCTTCATTAAATAAAATTAAAAGCCTTTGGGAACTGCTTTTATCTTCTCAATCTGATAACATGGGTGGACACAGGAATTCTTGGAAACCAAAGGGATGTGGGAAATCACCTGCTGATGGTGTCACTGCTCCCTGCAGGGCACAGCTGCCACTGCTGGGGACAACTGCCATCCCTCCATCTCCATTAGGGTGATCCCAGGAGGGTGGCACTGCTGGGAAGTGGAGAATCTCCAGCCTGGGGGTTTTTGGAAAGGATCTTTTGGAAGTGTTTTCTTTGTGGTTGGTGTTGAGGCTCTGGAATTGCTGTTTGTCCAGGGAAATTTTTTTTGAATGAAGTTCTGCCTCTCATATCCCAACCAAAAGGGGGCACCTATAAATGTTTCTAGGACTAATGAAGAAACAGAAAATCAACTCAGTGCCGGGGGGATTCCTGGGCTGGATCTGGGAAGAAGCACCAGGATCAGACTGATACAGTCATGGAATTGTTTGGGTTGGAAAACACCTGCAAGACCCATCCAGCCATCAACCACCAGTGCCATGAGGGTCACAATTAAACACAATTAAACCACATCCACAGGGGGTTTGAGCACTTCCAGGGATGGGGAATTCCCTGGGCATCACTTCCAATGCTGGACAGACTTTTCCATGAAGAAATTTTTTGGGATGATGGTTCTGATCATCACCTTGGGGGAGAAATTCCTTCAGTGGCCGCTGTGAACTGTTCTGCATCCAAAGCCAAACATCTCTGGAGTTTGGGACAGGTTTGAGTGCTGGGATCCCTTCCTGAGCTATTCCAAAAATCTCTTTAAAAAAAAAGAAAATAATAATAAGAATAATAATAAAAACAAATAAAAAGAATAATATTCCTTTTTTTATTATTATTTTTTTTTCCTCCCAGTGCAGCTCTGCTGGTGTTTATTTATAGCCATTCAGGAATGAAAGAGCAGCTCAGGAAGAGGAATGGTTTTGCCCTTTCCTGGATCCTTTGGACATTGTGCTCAAGCTAACGAGGAATTTGCTGTTTTTTTCAGGCCCTGAATGCCTTTAGTGTCTGTGAAAAGCCCCTGACAGCAGCTCTGTGCAGACATTTCCATTTATCCACCTCCTTTCAGGGCGCAGATGCCAAAACTGGAGCTGCTCTCACAGTGATGCTCCAGACAGAGGGAATATTGTTCCCTGCATTCCCATTCCCCCACCAACACCCTGTGCTGTCCCTCTTCTTCCTCCCTCCTTGCACAGCATAATTTGGTGTCCTATGGCCACTGAAAATAGGGGAAAATATCACTTCTATTTTAAAATTTCTCTTTTACTTTCCTGGTCTTTGCATTTTACTGTTTGTTAATTAAGAGACAGCTTTTCCAGGGAATCCAGATCCTTTCCTTTTAGTGGGCTCTTCTCACTGTCTCATGCAGCTCCCAAAACGGGATGATTTCCTTTATCCAACCAGATTTTCCTGACAGGAAGGGGAAAAGACACAATCTGTGAGATTTAATCCTAAAGTAGAATCATGGAATGGTTTGGGGTGAAATGGGGTTAAATCCCATCCAGTGCCATGGCAGGGACACCTCCCACTGTCCCAGGCTGCTCCAACCTGGCCTTGGACACTTCCAGGGATCCAGGGGAAGCCACAGCAAATCTGGGAATTTCATTCCAGGGTCTGCCCACCCTCACTGTAAAATAAATTATTTGTTCAACCTGTCTGATGTTGGAGAACAAGAGAAAAAAAAAAAAAAAGCATAAAAAAAAAATCCCATGCCAAGATTTAATGATGGAATATGGGCATGAAATTGGCATTAGGATTCATATCATGGAATCATGGAATATCCTGAGGGGTAAAGACACACAGGGATCATCCAGTCCAGCTCAGACACCCCAACAATCCCTGGGAGCATTTCCAAACATTCCTGGAGCTCTGGCAGCCTCAGGAATGTGCCCATTCCCTGGGAAGTTGTTCCAGTGCCCCAGCACCTTCTGGGGGAAAAACCTTCCCCTGATATCCAACCTAAACCTCCCCTGGAACAGTTCTCATTGTTCTGCTAGAAACAAATTTGAATGTTCATATTTCTTTCCCAAAAAAAAAGGATTATTCCTGCCTCTCCTGCACAGCTCTCTGGGAACACACAGCTCTGCCTTCCACATATTTCAAAATATTCATTATTTTTGCCCTTTCCAGCGTCACCTCATAAAAATAAATTACAGGAGTGAAAATTGGGAAGGCGATGGTTTAATTTCTCAAAAGCAAAATAATGATTCAAGCTTATGGAAATTGGGTTGTCCAGTAGGAAATAGGGAATATGCAAATGGCTGGGGGTGGGGAGGAGGTTTTGGTGCTGCCTGGGGAGATTTTTTTCCCCCAGCTCCACACTGGTGGTGGGTGTCTGTGTCCTTCATGGACATCATCTCCACTGGAAGGGTTTTAAAGTCACTTCTGTAACAGTGAAGGTGTTTGCACCACTTAATCAGTGCTTTGTCTCAGTCTCTTCTGCCTTCACTCAGAGCCAGGTTTTAAAAAAACACAAAGGAAACGAATTTTCTTGTGTTTGGGGTTGGTTGTTTATTAAATCTTATCTAATGTACAGAAAGCTCAGCAGCACTTTTAGCCACCTGCTAGAAGTGAGAAAAATGGAGGGAGATCCAGCAGCTACAAGGTCTCTTAAAGCTAAACAGTCCAATAGAGAATTAACACCTGTATTATTTATGCTTTTAACCCAATAACTAAATTCCTGTAATCCTCAATGTGACACTGACTGACCAACCAGAAATTGCCTGAAACCAGGAAGAAGAAGGAACGTGAACACCCAAAAAAACCCACAACCCAAAATCCTCCATCTTGTCCCATACCTATTGTCACAGTGTGACTTGGGTTTGCCAATTTTAATATATTTAATTTCTTTTAGAGATAGGATAAAGACAATGCAGGCTTAAAACTTAAAAAGGTACAAGAAGAAATTTATTAATAACACAACAAAGAATTTAGAATAAAATTTCTGGGTTATTCCCTCCTCCTCCTTCATTCATTCCACATTCCTTACTAACAACATACAGAGAACACTTCAGTCAGTTATCCACCCAAATAATCAGTTCAGATCACTTAAGAAAGAAAAGTTCCTTTTTTAGTTATGGCTTAGGGGGTGTCTTCACCTTCACAATCTGCATCTGCCTGGACCTACAGAACCATGAATTTCCCTCTCATTCCCACAGTCCTTCCAGAGCCGTGTTATGGGTTATGTTACACACTTGGGGCACCACTTTTAAAGGCAGGCTGCTGAAAAACAAAATTCTCTTCATCTCCTTCTCCATCAAATGTCTCTGTTCATATTCCAGTCCCAGAACAGAGAGCTCCATTTCCCCAAGGCAAAAAGTCTTCTTCTCAAGCACCCAAACCTCCCCAAGTACATTTCACAGTTTAAAGGAATTTGAGTGAAGTCACAATCCCCTCATAGCCCCACAAAAAAGGTTTTCAGCTACTCATCAGTTGCATCTTTTCAATCTCTTCCCATCAGGAACTTTATCTTCATTCTGTTGACTCCATGCTTTATTCTTCTCATTTAGGGGAGCTCAGGAGATGGAGAATCTTATCCAGGCATTAAAAGAGTTAAAATTGTATCCAGATCATGAGGAAGCCACATGGGGAGCTGGAGGCCTCTCCTGCCACTGGAGAGCCGAGCTGAGCCAGGGCCAGCAGGGCTCGGACAGTGCTGGGGCCATGGGGACAGTGTTGGGGACATGGGGACAGTGTTGGGGCCATGGGGACAGTGCTGGGGCCATGGGGACAGTGTTGGGGACATGGGGACAGTGTTGGGGACATGGGGACAGTGTTGGAGCCATGGGACAGTGCTGGGGCCATGGGGACAGTGCTGGAGCCATGGGGACAGTGTTGGGGCCATGGGGACAGTGTTGGGGTCATGGGGACAGTGTTGGGGCCATGGGGACAGTGTTGGGGTCATGGGGACAGTGTTGGGGACATGGGGACAGTGTTGGAGCCATGGGGACAGTGCTGGGGCCATAGGGACAGTGTTGGGGCCATGGGGACAGTGCTGGGGCCATGGGGACAGTGTTGGAGTCATGGGGACAGTGCTGGAGCCATGGGGACAGTGCTGGGGCCATGGGGACAGTGTTGGGGCCATGGGGACAGTGATGGGGCCATGGGGACAGTGTTGGAGTCATGGGGACAGTGCTGGAGCCATGGGGACAGTGCTGGAGCCATGGGGACAGTGTTGGGGCCATGGGGACAGTGCTGGGGCCATGGGGACAGTGTTGGGGCCATGGGGACAGTGTTGGGGTCATGGGGACAATGTTGGGGCCATGCAGGGCCAGGGCCCCAGGGTTGGTATCAGCCCAGCAGCCGGAAGGCCAAAGAGCACAAATCAGCCTTAGTAACGTGATTTATGAAAGCAAAATAACTTTCAATTGGTTCCCCGAGCTGTCCATCACCAAACCAGCTCTCTGATTGGTCCGTGCAGCTCACAGGGGCAGCCCCAGAGGCGGGACAGCCCCTCCCACTCCCCAGCCTCATGGAACCTGCCCTGAGGGGAATCCACCCCTTGCACGTGAAACCAGCACACCTATTACTACATTATAAAACCCTCAAATTTAAAATTCTTCACCGTGTGGAATCACACACTTCTATTTAACTACACACCTGTGATTTTAACTCCATCACTCAAATTTGGGAGCTTCTCCAAGGCCTCGGGTCACAAGCAGTGTTCTCCAGGGGGTCACTGCCTGACAGCACAGAAAACTCAAAATCCCCAGGTTTGTGGGATCAAATAATTTCCAACTCAGCTCCACAACTCCACAACTTTCTGGCTGAGCTGCTGTGGAGGCAGGGTGACATCCCATCACTGGTTTCCCTCAGGGCAGATTAGGGATTTCCAGCATTTACTCCCTGCTGTTTCAGGCAAGAAATCCAGGCACATTTTAGGAACTAACACTGAGAATTTCCATAGGAAAAAAACCAAAAGATAATTTTAAAAAATTATAATTTACCAGGATTAATTTATGTGGAATTTATTTCCTGACCACCCCAGTGGTTTTTAGATGTTTTACACAAGAATTTGTCCTCAGACCAACAAGTGGCTCCTCCTGCCTGGATTTCTTTCCCTTCAGGGGACTCTTTGCACAAGTGTGGCTTTAATTAATATTTTGCAACCTGCTGAGCTGCGGTTGCCTCTCACCAGTTTGAAATCCACTGGTTCCAAAAGAAAGGATGGAAAATCAATCACCACAGGACCTTTTTTCAAACAACTTCTCTAATTAAGAAACCTGCTGAGTAAAGCGTCCAAGCACACGGGTAAGTCCATCTGTATTCAGGCAGATGCAGAAAGTTTGGAATGTGCTTCCCTCCAGAGGAATTGCCTGATGGATTGGGACCTCAAGGAAAACAGGAGAGATCCATGTGCTCTTCCTTTAATGACCCTGTATTTTATATTCTGTAACCTGCTCTTTTGCAAAGTGGATGTTTTCCCCTTGAAAGCTCCTCCACGGAATTTTTCTTGGCACGTTTTTGTCAAATCTCGTTTTGAATATTGAAGGATTTGGGGAAGGAAAGGAAATGCACATTTCACTGAATCCCAGGATCTCTGAGGTTGGGGAAGAACTCTCAGACAGTCCCAGCTGTGCCTGATGTCCCCAGCCCAGAGCTCTCAGTGCCACCTCCAGGAATTGCTGGGACACCCCCAGGGATGGGGATCCAACCCTCCCTGGGCACTGCCAGTCCCTGAGCTCCCTTCCCATGGGGAAATTCCTGCTGGTTCCACCCTGAGCCTGCCCTGGCTCATCTTGAGGTCATTTCCTCTCATTTCACACCCCCTGGAGCTGGAGAGCCCAGAGCTGAACCCTCTGCTCCTGACAAGGATGGCAAAATCTCTTCAATGTTTCCCTCTAATCTGAGATTTCACATTCAGCAGAAAATGGGAATTTTGCAAGGGAGAGTATCCCAGTGACAACACCATGCCCTTCACAGGCAAAGCAAATTTTTGGTTTTGAGCCATTTTAAATGTTATGCAGCAAAATATGGAGAAGGACTTTGGAGAAGAGCATGGAATGACAGGACACAGGGGCAGAGGGCAGGGATGGATGGGATATTGGGAAAAGGGTGAGGAGGGGCTGGGCTGGAATTCCCAGATTTGCCCCTGATCCCTGGCAGTGCCCAAGGCCAGGCTGGACAGGGCTTGGAGCACCTGGGACAGTGGGAAGTGTCCCTGCCAAGGCAGAGGGAACTGGGTGGGGTTTGGTCCCTTCCACACCAAACCATTCCAGGATTCCTTGTTAAACCTTCTCAAGTGTGCAGAACTCACCAGAGCAGGAGCAGCTTGGCTTTGCTGTGACAAGAACAAGTCAAATCTGTGTTTTCAGTGGGAATTAGGTCAAGCAGCCCCTTGGAAACAAATTCCTCATTTTCCCGTGGCTCCGTCAGCTGCTGGGTGACCTCCTGTCCTCACATCCCACCTGGAACTTGTCAAACCCCATCAATCCCTGGAAAAGGCTCTGCTTTTGGCAGCTCCTCTCCACTGAACAAGCTGCTTTTGAAAGCTCCCATTGAGGCCTATTTATATCCCAAATCTGCTCTATTTAGATCCCAAATCTGTCCCATGGATAACGCAGGGATCCCAAAGGATTCAAGGGGAGCACTTTGGGTTGTCATCATTTGATATCTCACAAAAGTTCTTCCTCTCCAGTTCCATTTTTGTCAGGCTCAAAGAGGAAAAGGATCTTTCTGATTTATAAAAGGGTGGGAAAATCTAGTTTTTTGATCTTTGCCCTCTCCCAATTAGGACACAACCCATGTCAATTAGTGCTTGTCCAGTGATTAAAATCTCTCTCCTCACCTCCTGTTTTCCACAAACAGCACCAGGATGTGCCAGAAGGCTGTTGCAGAGCCAGTTTGCTCCCAGCACTCCAGGAGATGGGAATTGTGCCAGGAAAACCTGTCAGCTTTGGAAAAACAACGTGCAAAATCTGGGAAGACCCAGAGCCAAGACCCTGCCTTGGCCAAGGAACTCAAGCAAAATATGGGACTGACTGACCAACATTGTCCTCATCCACCCAAAATGATCCTTTGGAGGGAGGGATGAGCGTGGTGGAGCTGGAAAAGAAAAAGGAAAACTCCACATATCCTTCAGTTTGGAATATTTTCATCTGAGCTCATTATTTCACCAATAAATTGATGGAGGAGGAGTTTTGTTTTTTTTAATTGAGTGAGGAGTTGACTCTGCTGAAAGGTTTGAGACTTCAGAATCAGAGGCTCTAACTGTGAACAACCAAACTCAAAGCCAATAATTTTTTTACCATAAATTTTTAACAAGAATCGTTGTTTATGTTTCTGTATTTCAAATGCAAATATTTCTTTTTTTCAGTTTTTTACCAGTGACTTTAAATAAACCAAACATTCCCAGCCAGGATCTCTCTGGCATCCCATGGTTGTGTTGATTCCATTTCCCCCCCCAAAACAATGCTCTGAAGAGCATTTTTATGGAGAGATATAAGGAATTTATCAAGGGAAAACATTCAGAATTCCAAAGTTTCCTGTGATTATTTATTTCCACAGGGCTGTGACATGACCTGATGGAATTGTGCTTTCTTAGGAAATAGTCCAATACTGGCCAAGCTCACTGAAATATAGAAGAAAAGAATTCCAACAATGACCTTCTACTTGCTTTTCCCATGAAAATCCACACCTTGCAACCTCTTCTCTGATATTTATTAATCCAAACATCTTGTAGATATTCCAGCCCACAGCAGGTGTCCTTTACTGCAAAATGCAGACAGGAAAAAGAGGAAAAACCATAAATCCGTGGTGCAGATGGAATTTTATCCAGTTCCTGTGAGGCCCTGATGCAGCACAGAGACACCTGCCTTCCATATTTTATTATATTTTCCAAAAATATGAGTAAAACCAAGGGATGAGACATCCTGAGCTTGGCAGGTGAGGATTGGCTTTGTCCCCTGTTTTATGGCTGATTTGGAAGCTGACTGGGGAAGGGAGGGAAGGTTGGGAATGGTCATTCCCCCTCCTTGAATCCTCCCCAAAGTGGGGCAGAGCAGATGGGACCGAGGCACAAAACAGACAAAAACCTCCTTCAACTCCAGGCATCAGGAACATGCAGAATATCCGAATTTTTTGCACACTGGAGCAAATTTATTCCTGCTCCAATCACTCTGGATGGAGTCACACATTCCTTCCCTTTTGCCCCTCCAGCTTTGCCATCCCTTCCTCCAGGGCTGAGATTTCCTAAATCCCACCTGGACACTCCTACAGAAGTGAAGCTGAGAGGGATCAGGAGGGCAAAGCCAGGTCTGATAAATTAAACTCCATCCCCTCCATCCCTTTTTTGAATAAAAATTTGATTATTCCTCGCTGCATTCCCGAGAGGAGAATGCCTCTAATCCTGTTTTACCCTCTTTGGGTTTGGAATTGGTTCCCTGAGCTTTTAGGATAATGAAAAGGCATCGCTGTCATCTGGCACCATTCCTTTCTTGCCACCTCAAACCTCCCCCAAGCCTCGTGATGCTGCTGAGCATCCCCCAAAAAGCTGAAAATCCTGGGAATCTGCACAGTGGGAGGTGCTGCTTGCAAGGATGAAGAGGAAATTCCACAACCATCAGGCACTTCCAGGTGGGATTTCCTTGAGTTTTCTTTTGTCAGCAGGTGACAGAGCTGTGTCCCCAGTCAATAAATGGTGACAGAGATGGGTGTCCCTCCTCAATAAATCTGGATTTGAGTCCCAGCCCCACCTCCTCCATCCACATGGATCCATTACCAGCCAACCCCTTCCCAATCTCCTTAGATTGGGAGACACCAGGGCAGTTTTCAATTTTATTCCCAGCCAGGAAGGGATTTTAATGGAATTCCTCACACGGAGCTCTTGGCTCAGCAAACAGACCTCTGGTTTTAATGGGGGAGCTCGTGGTGTGGAGCATTATTTAGGGTGATTAAGGGGGGATAATTTGGTGATTTGTGCTCATTCCCATGATGGGATGTGCCCAGAGCAACAGGGAAGCTGCTCCTTGCTTTCCCACTGGAACAGAGAGAGGGTGGGATTTGGGAATTGGGATTTGGAAAGTGGGATCTGTTCTCCAGCTCTGGGAGGTGAAATTGGAGCAAAAGGATGAAGATGGCCCTTGGCTGTTTATTTTTGGCTATTTCTGACTGTTGGACACTTTCCAGAGGTTTGGAAAATTCTGGAATTGTTGACAATTTCCAGAAGTTTGGAAAATTCTGGAGACTTCTCCATATTTGTCTCCCTTGTAGGAATTTTCACACAAAGTGATCATGGAATCACTGAGGCTGGAAAAGCCCTTGGAGATCATGGAGTCCAACCTTTCCCCAGCACTGCCAGGGCCACCACAAGGTCCCCAAGTGCCACATCCACATGGATTTAAATCCCTCCAGGGATGGACACTCCTGGCCAATTCCTTTTCCATGAAGGAATTTTCCCAATTTTCACCCTGAGTCTCCCCTGGCCCAGCCTGAGGCCATTCCCTGGGAGCAGAAAGGATTGGAAGAGATTTTTCCTTAGATTTATTCCATCCAGAACTTCATCATTCTCAGGCAAGAGAAACATGAGCAGGAAAAGGCTCAAAGGCTATTTTCCACAGCAGATTTTGATGGAATTTCCCTCTGTTTACAGGTCAAAACCCATGGAGAGGATTATCCTGGAGGAGCAGGGGGACTGTTTCATTAGGAGAAGCTTTTTCCCTAATAGGAAAAATGGGAAAACCTCTTTTTTTTTGCATCAATCTGGGAGATTTACACAGGAGCTTGACAGTTTTAATTCATTTATCCATGTCTTAATTCAAAAGATCCAAATTGAGGGAAACCCTCTGGGAAACTGGTTTTTCCTCAAAGTCAGTTTTACTTTGAAATATTTGTATTTGAAATCTTTTCCCTGCTCCTCCTGATTTTTATTGCCTTTAAAGGGCTGTGGCTCTGGATTTTTGGGGGGAAACATCTCCAGGGAATTTTTTTCCAGAAAGATCCAAGGTGAGTCATTTAATCCATTATAAATAATGGTAAAACTCCCAAAATTTCAGGACTAATTACAGGTAGATTGTTAAATCAAGGCTTCCCAATAATATATAATAATTCACATGGCTGTTAATACGACAAGGAATCTGCCAGATAAAGAAACAAATAGAAGGAGTGGGAATATTTAGGAGGGTTTAATGATGAATTAAGGAATCCTTGTGGCTCTTCCTGGGGATTTTAATTGGAAGTGGAGAACATTTAGTGCCCCTGTTTCCTGCCTCATTTAACTCTGCCAGGGGTTTCCTGTTCCTTTGTTTTCTGGATGTGTTCCCTGTGGTTCAACCTATCCTGTTAATGAGATTCCATGAGTTTTATTGCAGCTTTTCCCCTTCTCCTGGGACAAGAAAATCTCCTTTGGAGATGTTTCCTTTGGAATGGCCCTCACATGGCTGTGGGGCTCCCAAAAGAAGAAAAAAAAAGGGAAAAATAATCAGCAAAATTGGAATTAGAGTGTCAGCTTCCTCTTTATGTTCCCATGTATCATGGAATGTTTGAATTGAAGGGACCTTAAACATTCCAACCCCTCCCCTGGGAAGGGAGAGCTTTGGAAATCTGTCCTTGAATGGAAGGAGGCACCTGAGATTTATAGATGCTCATGGTTGGAAGGGATGACAAAATTCCACAGAAGATTCCCAAGTTTTATTTATAAATTATGAGCTTGGGATGGAAATTGATGTTGGATTGTCCCTGATCTCCTGGGATGAGCCCATGGAAGTGGGGAAAGGAGGAGAGGGGGAGAATGGGATGAAGGGAGATCTCCAGTGCTGGTTCTGTTCTGGCTGGGGGGATGTGATCCTGGTACCTCCTGGGATCTGGGGCACCTTTTTAGGGATGAGTTTTCCCCATTCTGGGAGAAAAAGTCATTCTTGTGCTCAGCTGGTTCTTCCTGAAGATGAGTTGGAGATTCCAGGGGTCTGGGTGGTTTCTCTACTTGTTTTATTGCCCTCTACATCAGCCTGGGCTCCCTCACATAATTCTTGATGGTGGTGCTCGTTCCTGATCCATAATGAAGGCTGGGGCTGAGATAATTAAAGCTGAGTTGTTTTATCATCTCAAATCTGTGTCCAGGTGACACCTGGAAAGGCTGAGCTGGAGCAGAGACCAGGCAGAGCAAAAGGAATAAAATCAGTTTTTATTGAAAGGATTCACCTTGGGCAGTGCAAGAGCCCAGCCAGGGCTGCCCCAAATCAAACCCCAGATGGATCCTGGTCATGAGTTTTACACTTTTCTAAGTTTTGGTTCATCTTGGGGTCAATTGTCCAACCACAGCCCCAGATGTGAAGTCTCAGCTCCTGGATTGGCCTTTTCTCTTTTCCCTTTTCCCTTTTCCCTTTTTCCCTTTTCCCCTTCCCATTATTTCTGATTTTTGGGTGCTGGGTGTCCTTGATTCTCCAGCTGGGAAGGGATTGTTTTCTCCAACCACCCAGTGAACAGAACTCACTGACACCAACATGAAGTTCCAGAGTTACACACCAGGCAGCAAATTCTGAAAAATATCAAAGCTCAACCCCAAGGCATCACCTGGGAGCAGATCCCAAATCCCCCCCGGCTGTCTCCTCCTGGCAGGGAGTTGTGCAGAGCCAGAAATTCCCCCTGAGCCTCCTTTTCTCCAGCCTGAGCCCCTGCCCAGCTCCCTCAGGAATTCTTTCCCAGCTCCCTCAGGAATCCTTTCCCAGCTACATTCCCTTCCCTCCAGCCCTTCCATGTCCATCTTGTCATGTGAAGGCCAAAATAAAATAAAATTTTTCCCTTTCTCTCTCTGAAGAAACATCTAAATCTAAGCAACACAGTTTATAAAAGTCTGTCCTGGGCATCAAAAAGGAACAAGGACTCTTCTTTTTGCTCTTCTCATTTCTGAAGCTTCAGCCTGACTTGATTTATTCCCTCTACATTGTGGCTCTTCCTGTAGACAAAGAGACTCCTTTTTAAAGCAGTTTTTAAAGATGTCTTCATCTCTCTTGTCTGGGCTGAATTGAAATCACAGCTGGTTTGTCCCTGACATCTCCAAACAAACAAATGCCTTCTCCTGGCATTAAATATTAAAGGAGTATCAAGCACAGAACAGGTGATTAATGACTCGGATGCTCCCACCTGGCAAATTGAATTACTGTGAATATTGGACAGCACAAACTCCATCATAAATTGATTATTTCATCCTTACTTAGAGTGGAAGGAAAACAATCCCAGAGGAGTGGGAATGAGCCATTCAAGAACTTCCCTCAGATCCTCTTGCTGACCTGCTTGGGAAGCTCTGAGCATTTGATGGGTGCCAAACCTTGGCCATGGGGGTGGCTGGTCCTGAGGGATGGGGCAGGAGATTGGGTGGGCCCATTTCCAAAATCAGTCATGGAAACGTTGAGGTTGGAAAAGTCATGGAAGATCAACCAAACACCAACAGCAGCACCATTAAACTGTGTCCTCAAGGGCACATCCTGGTTCTGGAATTCTCCAGCCCTTTCCCAGCTCTGGTCCCTTCCCTGGACATGCTCCAGCACCTCAATATATTTGTAGTCCTGAGGAATGAGGCCAGAAATCAAATTCTTTTTAATTTTGACTCCTCCTCTCATTCCCAACCACCCCCTGCTCATTGATAGTTCACAGATAAATCCCAGATTTTAACTGATAACAAAACTGTGTGTTAAAGATGGAAAATTACCTTTTATAACCTTTCCCTGTGTTCTCCTGGTGAAACAACCCCAGCACAGCAAGCCCAGCTCACACTCAGCTTTATTTTGCCATTTTCCAGCAGATCTGAGACATTTTGGGAGCAGCCAGAGAATCCAGTGCCAGCCTCTAGGAGGGCCAGCCTGACGTAAATTCAGTTTTGGCTGAGCTTTTGCTATTCCTAAGCCCTGAAATGACCCCTCCAGAGGGAATTCCAGCTTCCCCAGGCACGGCTGATTTTCCAAAACCTCCAGAAAATATCAGGATTTTTTTCATTTCAAATGAGTCAGAAAGACATTTCAGAGTGATTTTTAATTTGCTGCTCAGTGTCCTGCCCACACACGTGGACTTTTCTCCTTTTGGTCACCAGCTCCAAAAAGGTCAAGTTCATCCCAGTCCACTCCTGGTGGGATAATGGGAATGGGGCACTACAGAAATCAATGCAGGAGTAACAGGGGAGAAATGTTTGTAATTCTTTCCCAATGTTGCTGTTAAAATTTCCTCCCCCAAGTTCCTGGTACTGTCTGGGGGGATCATTCCATGTCCAAGAGTTTTTTCCAGAAAAAAAAACATGTCTTGCTTTTTTTCCTTCCTTCTAAATAAGAAAAGATGGAGAGAAGTGGTGAATTCAAATTTACAGATTCTTCTTCTTTTTTTTTTTTTTTTTTTAAAGCAGATGAGTCATTTATAAGGATTGGTTGTTAATTCCCAGGATTCTCATGGAATCAAAGAGTCATGGAATGGTTTGGGTTGAAAGGGACCTCAAAGCTCATCCAGTTCCACCCAGTGACACTTCCCACTGTCCCAGGCTGCTCCTTGGGCACTTCTAGGGATCCAGGGGCAGCCACAGCTGCTCTGGGAATTCTATTCCAGGGTCTCCTCACCCTCCCAGCCAGGAATTCCTTCCCAATCCCCATTAAAATCTCCTCTTTTCCAATTTAAAGCCATTCCCTGTGTCTTGTCCCTCCATCCCTCTCCAGCTCTCCTGGAGCCCCTTCAGGCCCTGGAAGGGCTCTGAGGTTTCCCTGGATCTTTATTTTTTTTCCAGGGCAACAACTTTACTTTGAACCTTTCAACCTGGATCTGGCTCCATCCAGGAAGGTGCAAATTACAGAAGCCAAAATTTCCCCAGTTCCCACCTGTGGAACCATCCCTCCTTCACCTCCTCCCCTCCTCAAGGAATTTTGTACCCAACCTCCCTGTCCTCCCCTTCCTAATTCCCTCTTTTTCATCAGAAAAACAAAAAGGATTTCAATTTTCCCTCTCTTTATTTTCCAACCCCACAAAGGTTTTGCATGTCCAAGTCCTAATGAGACTCAAATCCCTCTGGGAGAAATGGCAGCACAAGCAGCTGTGCTTCAGCTTAATTAAATACCTGAGTATTAAATTAAATACCTGAGTATTAATTAATTAATTAATTAATTAATTAATTACTTGGGTATTAAAGCCCCTCATCAGCTCTGAGGGGGGTGGGAATATTTTCATGGCATGTGTCAGAGGCATGTTGTTCTACAGACCCCCCAAAAATGGGATTATAAAGTTGCTGTGGGTTTGTCCATCGTGGTTTTGGGTTTTTATAAATAACTTCAGATGATGTGAAGCTTTTTTTGTGCCCAAACTTTTGGGAAGTTTGTGAGGAGCACCAGGAGCTCTCCTGGCTGGGATGGATGGGATTTATCCATCACTGCACCCCCTGTTCCAGCTCTGATGCCATCCCTCAACTCTCCCTAAATATCCACCTTCTCCAAGTGTTCCAAAGCCAAACACGGGACTGCAGCAAGGCCTGAGCTGCTCTGAGTGAGGAAATATTTGGCTCAGAAGAGGAGAAGGACTTGGATTCAGGGATAGGCTTTGATTTCCCATGAGGGATTGGAGAACTCTTGGAAGGAGAAGGAAAAGGAAGGAAAAATTCACGAGAGTTTAGGCAAATAAAGATGGAACTTCCCCTTGTGTTTGCAGCCCTGCACAAATCTGTGTGAGCTGCTGGGGTTGTTAAGAGCTTGATGATTCATTTGTCCAACAAACCAGAGGGATTTGATAATCCAGGTTTATTCTGGGATCAGCTTTATTGTTGGAATATTGACTCTGGCCGTGAAAGAAAATGTGTGAAATGCAATTAGAGATTTGTCCATTTTTATTAGATTCTGATCAGATTTTGATTTAGGGAGTGAAATGAACTCTGCAGTTCCCTGCTTTCTCTTTGCTGTGCAGGGCACCAGGTTTAGAGAATGTTGGAATTCCAGGAAGGTTTGGATTGGGATGGAGTTAATTCCCCCCCAGTGCCACCAATTCCATCCCAGGGACACCTCCCACTGTCCCAGTGTCCAGCCTGGCCTTGGGCACTGCCAGGGATCCAGGGGCAGCCACAGCTGCTCTGGCAATCCCAGCCCAGCCAGGAATTCCCAATTTCCAATATCCCACCCCTCCCTGACTCTGGCAGTGTCCCATTCCCTGTGTCTGTCCCTCCATCCCTTGTCCCCAGCCCCTCTCCAGCTCTCCTGGATCCCTCTGGGTTCTGCAAGGGGCTCTGAGCTCTCCCAGGCTCCCACCCCAAAGCCCCATGAGGGGAAATCTTTGGGATTCCATTGCCAGGGGGATGGGGAGCCTCAGTAACTGGGATAAAATCCTGAATGGAGCCAGTGGTGGAAGGAAGGAAAGTTCAGGAGCAGGAGGAAGGGAGGCACAGGGGCCATCAGGAACATTGTGCTGGCTCAGCTGCTGCAGGAGCAGCTCTTGGCACGTTTTGGGGAGGGAGCAGAGCTGAGCTGCTGAGCACAAGTGCAAACCTGCAGCAGTCTGGGTGATTTAGAGCCCACGCTGCACATCCCTGCTGCTTCAAAGTTCCTGCTTTGGTTGGGTTTCCTGAAGAGTCTGGAGATCTTAAAAAGAGCAATTTTGGGGGGATTTACATAGAACCTCATTTCTGGAAGGAAGGTTTAATTCAGCTGGGCATGATCATTGATCCAGGTCTGGTCCAGCACAGAATTTGGGACATTGTTTTTTCCCAAATGGCAAAGAAATCACCCTGAACAGAGCCAGGATCTTTTTGGTGGTGCCCAGGAGTGGAGCAAGAGAAATGATCAGGGGCTGATCCCAGGAATTGCTGGCACAGGGGGCAGAGCCCAGAGAGGGGCTGGAGTCTCCTGCCTGGGCTGTTCCAGAGGCACAGGACACAGCCCTGTGCTGAGCAGGGGGGTGACACCAGGGACCCCTGGGGTCCCTTCCAGCCTGTCCATGCTGGGATCAGCAAACCAGAAATTCCAAATGTCTGGAATCCTCCACACCTCCTGCCCTGAGTCCCCCCTGCTCTGGGCATCCCTTCAGCTCTCCATGGGCTCCTGGGAGTCAGGGAAAGGAGGATAAAAGGCACAAGCTCAGCTGTGGTTTATATTTGCTCCTTTTAACCATTTCCAAACATTTTCCAGGCTGATTTGTGATTTTTGGGAAGTGAGCTGTGCCTTTTTCTTCCACCCAAAGGATCAAGATCCACATTCCAACATTTGATCTGTGCAATAAGGAGAAGAAATTTTGGTTAAAGATGGCAGGAGGAGATGGGAGCAGCCTCCAGCTCCCTCTGCAGCTCCACTGGGATGGAAAAAGCTGGGAATGAACACAGAGGGTGGATGTGAGCAGGGGAACCCATCAGTCCAGGTTGGTGATGCCTTGGGGTTGAGCTTTGATATTTTTTAGTCTCTGCTGCCTGATGTGTAACTCTGGAACTTCATGTTGGTGTCAGTGAGTTCTGTTCACAGGGTGGTTGGAGAAAACAATCCCTTCCCAGCTGGAGAATCCAGGACACCCAGCACCCAAAAATCAGAAGGGAAAGGGAAAAGGGAAAAAGGGAAAAGGGGAAAGGGAAAAGGGAAAAGGGAAAAGAGAAAAGGCCAATCCAGGGGCTGAGACTTCACATCTGGGGCTGTGGTTGGACAATTGACCCCAAGATGAACCAAAACTTATAAAAGTGTAAATTCATGACCAGGATCCATCTGGGGTTTGATTTGGGGCAGCCCTGGCTGGGCTCTTGCACTGCCCAAGGTGAATCCTTTCAATAAAAACTGATTTTATTCCTTTTGCTCTGCCTGGTCTCTGTTCCAGCTCAGCCTTTCAGGTGGAACTGGGATCACCTGCATTCCCAGCAGGATTGTCCCTGCAGTGCCACCACTTCCCAGGCTTTTCATGGAACCAGCTCTTCTGAGCAGGAATTCTTAGGAATTTGCAAAGAACAGGAGAGAAAACTCTTAATTTTGGCACAAACCCACTCCCCACTGAGTCATGGAATAAGCTGAGCTGGATTTGCAGGGATCATCACTCCAACTCCTGACCCTGCATGGGACACCCCAAAATCCCACCCTGTTCCTCCTCTGAGTTCTGGGATGGATTTAAGGCCCCACAATTTCCCCACCTCCTCCCTGCTCCTGCACTGGATCCTGGCTGGCACTTGATGCTCTCCAAGAGATTTTCCTCACCCTGCCCCTCAGCACTGGGACCTGGAGAACCCTTCCCTGGACTCTGGAGCCAAAATCCACTTCCTTCCTTTTGGGAAAGGCACAGAGCTGCCTCCTGATAAATAGGAAATGTCCTTTATATTCCCAAAATCCAGGAGCTTTGCTTCCTTAAGGATTTAAGAAGGAACATCCCAAGGTTAGATGGGATAAAACCTTCCAACCTCACTCTTCCCTGAGCCCCACTTCCACCTGGATCTGTTACAAATCCTACCTGACATCCCCCCCCAGACTGTGCAGAAATGTGTGGCTGATCAAATAAATCCTGCTGGATTTCTTGCTTGGAAGGAATATTTACAAAGGCAAGGAAATCACAGGCAGCAGGAAGAAACCAGAGACTGCAGCTTGTCTTTGCTGGAGGCTGCTGGCAGTTTGTTTTTCAAATAGCAAATCCTGCCTTAGGCCTGACCAGAAAAAGTAATAAAAACTTCATTTTTGAGGGAGGAAAAGAGTAAAAGGATTTTTAAAGCCTTTCACAGTTGTTGGGTTTTTCCTTAGTTCTTTTTCTGAATAATTTTTTCCTTTAAAGAGAACAAGAAAATAAAAACTCTGCTGTGAGGAAAGGATGGGAGAGCTGGGAATGTTCATCTGGAGGAGGATCCAGGGAGAGCTCAGAGCCTGAAGGGATCCAGGGGAGCTGGAGAGGGACTGGGGACAAGGGATGGAGGGGGAAAAATTATGAAAAAGGGAGATTTTGATGGGATATTGGGAAGGAATTTCTGTCTGGGAGGGTGGGGATGGGCTGGGATGGAATTCCCAGATTTGCTGTGGCTGCCCCTGGATCTTGGAATGTCCAAGGCCAGGCTGGACACTGGGGCTGGATCAGCCTGGGACAGTGGGAGGTGTCCCTGGGATGGGATGGGATGGGATGGGATGGGATGGGATGGAATGGGATGAAATGGGATTTAATGTCCCTCCCCATCCAGCCCATTCTGGTTTCTGACCCCTCCAATGTGGGTTTGGGGGAAGTTTCTACAGCAGGAAAATATTCCAAGACATTTCCAAGGAGCAGAGATCACAGATTTGCCACCTGCCCCCTCTGAGCCTGTGGGAACAAATTTCACCTGAGTGCTCTGACAGGTTTGATCCCAGCCCTCCCTCCAAAGTGAAATCCAGGGAAATTCTGATCCCAGCCCTCCCTCCAAAGTGAAATCCTGGGAAATTCTGATCCCAGCCCTCCCTCCAAAGTGAAATCCTGGGAAATTCTGATCCCAGCCCTCCCTCCAAAGTGAAATCCTGGGAAATTCTGATCCCAGCCCTCCCTCCAAAGTGAAATCTTGGGATATTTTGACCCCAGCCCTCCCTCTAAGGTGAAATCCTGGGAAATGCTGGAAGTCCAATCCCATGTGCTGCTGCTCTTGGGGAATGTGTTGAACACAATTCCTGCTCAGAGCTCATTTCTTTAGGATGAGCTCCAGGCCACCAAATCTGTTTGGAATTCCAAAGGCTCCATCTCCCAGGCCAGGTGTTGTTCCAGGTGTTCCCTCTCATGGGATTTCACCCTCCCAGATGTTTCCTCATACAATAAATCACTTTTTTTTTTTTTTAATCTTAAACCACTTCTTGGCCTCAGAGTTATCATCTTTTATTGACTGAAGCTCTGCTGATGGCTCTAAGGACAGCAATAAATATTTGCAGCCTGGATTGGACAGAATTTATTGCAGATAGGGGAAACCTCAGGTCAGCAAACAAAGCTGGATTTGTGTGGGATTTTTTTTTTTTTTTTTGTGTTAATCCTCCAAATTATTAATATGGGCAGGCTGTGGTTGTGGGGGCAGAAATTCCTTCATTCAATGGCATGTTTTAATATGTACAACATAATGCAATTCAATTATTGTGATTTAAATATAATTAATGGCCCAGCTGAGTGTGTTCAGGTTATTCAAGTGGGTGCACTGACACCATGGATTGAAAAATCTGTTTAAATACCCACAGTTGAAATTTAAAAAATCAGATTAAAACAATCTAAAATTAGCTTTTTCTGCCTATTTACATTAATAAGAAGTATTATGGAAGGGATAATGCTTTAATTCAAATTAAATAGAGCAGTGTGGAAAAAGGGAGAGGACAACGGGGGTGGAAGTAAAAGGAAAAGGAAAAGGAAAGGAAAGGAAAGGAAAGGAAAGGAAAGGAAAGGAAAGGAAAGGAAAGGAAAGGAAGAAAGGAAAGGAAGGAAAGGAAAGGAAAGGAAAGGAAAGGAAGGAAAGGAAAGGAAAGGAAAGGAAAGGAAAGGAAAGGAAAGGAAAGGAAAGGAAAGGAAAGGAAAGGAAAGGAAAGGAAAGGAAAGGAAAGGAAAGGAAAGGAAAAGGAAAAGAACTCTTGTAGGATATTGATGGATTAATCATCCCACAGCAGTTTTTGACATGTTTTTTTACTTTTTCCCAGATCTCTTCTTGCCTTTCAGGCTGTCCCACCTAAAAAGTTTCCCCATCATGGGCAACGAGGCTGCTGGAAAATGTCCCCTGGTCCTGAACTCTCCCACTGCTGGCAGGAGTGAGGGATGTGGAATTTCTTCCTGATTTTCTGGAATAAAAATCCATCAGAACTGCGGCAGCAGAGCTCAGAGTTCTGCCTTCCCAGGATATTTCAGAAGGCATCAAACAATATTAAACCTCAGGGCTATTTAAGCAAATACCAAGGAAATAATTGCTGGCAATTCCCTGGCAGCTCCCAGCAAGATTCCCTGGAAGTTTTGCAGTAAAACAAATGTTTGATGTACAGAAAACATGACAAAACCACTCTATTTATTATGCCAATTTATTTTTTTTATTTTCCTTGCTCTGACTTTTATTTAAATGTAGTGAATAAATGGATTAAAATAAGATTCCCAATGCAGTGAATAAATGGATCTGAATAAGATTTCCTGTGTAATATATCCACGATGCAGCTTTTTTACTCCTTTATTTGAACTTGCTGGACAGGTGGAGTTGGTTTTTCCTGCCAGGAATAGGGAAGAAAATACAGCTCAGCCCTTTCCAAACCTGATCAGCAAATAGTCTGGGATGTTTCAGCTGTGGATGGGAAAATTCTGCTGCTCCTGAGGCTAAAATCCAGCACAGGATGAGGGCTGGGGCTCTGTGCAACCAGCCAGGGAAATGGGATGGGATCCACAGGGAAATGTGGTGATAAATCCAATAAATACAGATTTTTAAGGGATCTGACAAACAGCCTTGTCCCAAGAAATCCTTCTGTCCCAGAAGGGAGTCAGGACCTGGATCTCCACTTGTTTGATCCAGTTTTGAAATGAATTCTGCTCCAGCTGGGATTTCAAGTGGAATTCCCTGGAAATGTCCAAGGCCAGGTCGGATAGGGCTTGGAAAAACCTGGGATGGTGGAAAGTGTCCCTGCCCATGGAATGGGGTTGGACTGGATGGGATTTAACATCCCCTGAGCCCAAAACTTTCCACAATTCCATGATTCACCAATCCACCCTCATTCCTGTCCAGTGGGAATTCTGTTATCCCAGTAAAACCAGCTCTACCCACCCACCCACCAATATTTCTCTACAAAGGGCACCAACAACTTATTAGAGTCTTAATTTTGTGGATAAGGAATTCCAGCACCTTGGACAATTCCCTGCTGCCCAGCTGAGGAATAAAATGTTCAACCAGGTGGAAATGATGGAAAATTTCCATTTCATGACAGGAGGACACAGCCCCAGGTCAGGCTCTGCTCCAGGAACAGGGACAGGAGCAGAGGGAACAGCCTCAGGCTGGGCCAGGGGAGGTTTAATTTGGAGATTTGGGAAAAATTTGTTGTGGAAAGGGTTGACAGCAATAATATTGTTGTCCCACTACCCAAACCTGAACAAATCTATTAAATGAGATTTCAGTATTCACCTCCCAAACTCCCAGACATCCAGGGCTGGGAGGAAAATCCTCATGGAGTGAGAAGTGCAGGGGAAGCTGGAAATTTCAACCCTTGTCCTTTCTGAAGGGTTCAAACATTCTTGGCTGTTCCCAAAATGGAAAAATTGGATGAAATATTCCCTTTATTTTTGATCTCTTGGCTGCAAAATCCCTGCCTGGCAACAGATTCCCAAGGCACAGTGAGGTTTTCAAAGATGGAATTCTGGAAGTGCTGTTGCTCCCACAGCAGCTGGAATAAGGAAAACAATGGGGTCATGTTGGGATTTATGGAGTGAATTTATTTCCTCTCCTTAGGAATTTTATCTGAGGGCACCAGGAGCCTTCAGGATGCAGGAAGTCACTTCTGAAATTTCTGATGGGAAAAGTTGAGTTCCAAGTCGTCCTGGCTGGGAAGGGTGGATGAGCATGGGAGATGTGTCCCACAAATCCTTCCAAACAGAAAACCAGGTTGTTGTTTTCCCTTCTCCCAGAACAATTTAGCTGAACTTTTCCAGGAGGGATTTAGGATATTCCCTGTGTTTGATTTGTCCCACAAATCCCTCCAAATTGAGCAAAACTGGAAGATTTTGTTTCCTTTTCCTCCCCCTTTCCCAAAATAACCATTTAGCTAAGTTTTCCAGGAGGGATTATGGAAGTTCCCTGTGTTTGACACAATGAGCTCAGAAGGAGGGAGTCACCATTCCTGCTTTCACATTTCCTTGTGGTTTTTTTTCCCCTTAAAATTGTATATATTATTATGATTCCACCTCCCAAAATTGAACAAATCTGTTAATATCCCAATAGGCACTCCCAAATTCTTGGAGCAGAGAAGAAGCTTCTCATGCAACGGGAAGTGAGGGGGAAATTCTGTCACAGCATCCAGGGGGAAAAAAAAAAAAAATCAAAGCAAAACCACTGGAATTAATTCCATGGATGCAGAGCTGAGCTTTCCCAGCATCCCAATTTCCCTCAGCCCCAGGAAATGTGCATTATAATCTCCTTCTAGGAATAAAAATATCCGGCATTATAATCTGCTCATCCTCCCTTTTCATCCTGGGATTTGGGAGAGTGGAATAAAGCGAACGGGTTTTGTACAAATAAACAAAATGACTCACCCAGTAACCCGGGATTAATCTGGAAAATTGCTATTCTGGGATGTGCCACGGAATGAAGGGAACCTTGAGACAAGAGGACTTGGAAAGGTCAGGATGAGGGTTGGGATCCAGCTGCCAGGAGGGTGGAGAGGAACAAGTCTGAGCAGAAGGAAAGGTTATTAAAAATTAATAAAAATGGGAAAACGGGTGCAGGGAAAAAAAACTGGGATTTAGGAAAATGGTCCTCAGCAGAGGAATTTGCACCACTTTCAGATATCTCAGGATTCATACTGCTTCCAGGCATTCCTTGGACACCTCCAAGATATATATATACACATATATTTACACTATATTTATCCTTTTACTTTCACTTTTAATTTTAATTTTTTTATTATTTCTATTTTTTCCTTCCCAAGGAACCAAAATGCTGCATTTTGCTCATGCAAAACGGAAGGAAGGAAGGAAGGAAGGAAGGAAGGAAGGAAGGAAGGAAGGAAGGAAGGAAGGAAGGAAGGAAGGAAGGAAGGAAGGAAGGAAGGAAGGAAGGAAGGAAGGAAGGAAGGAAGGAAGGAAGGAAGGAAGGAAGGAAGGAAGGAAGGAAGGAAGGAAGGAAGGAAGGAAGGAAGGAAGGAAGGAAGGAAGGAAGGAAGGAAGGAAGGAAGGAAGGAAGGAAGGAAGGAAGGAAGGAAGGAAGGAAGGAAGGAAGGAAGGAAGGAAGGAAGGAAGGAAGGAAGGAAGGAAGGAAGGAAGGAAGGAAGGAAGGAAGGAAGGAAGGAAAGGAAGGAAGGAAGGAAGGAAGGAAGGAAGGAAGGAAGGAAGGAAGGAAGGAAGGAAGGAAGGAAGGAAGGAAGGAAGGAAGGAAGGAAGGAAGGAAGGAAGGAAGGAAGGAAGGAAGGAAGGAAGGAAGGAAGGAAGGAAGGAAGGAAGGAAGGAAGGAAGGAAGGAAGGAAGGAAGGAAGGAAGGAAGAAGGAAGGAAGGAAGGAAGGAGGAAGGAAGGAAGGAAGGAAGGAAGGAAGGAAGGAAGGAAAGGAAGGAAGGAAGAGAAGGAAGGAACGGGAAGGAAGGAGGAAGGAAGGAAGGAAGGAAGGAAGGAAGGAAGGAAGGAAGGAAGGAAGGAAGGAAGGAAGGAAGAAGGAAGGAAGGAAGGAAGGAAGGAAAGGAAGGAAGGAAGGAAGGAAGGAAGGAAGGAAGGAAGGAAGGAAGGAAGGAGGAAGGAAGGAAGGAAGGAAGGAAGGAGAAGGAAGGAAGGAAGGAAGGAGGAAGGAAGGAAGGAAGGAAGGAAGGAAGGAAGGAAGGAAGGAAGGAAGGAAGGAAGGTAATTCTGAATTTCCTGTAAATAATGTGGTAAAAGTGAATTTTTGTTCATTTGCTCCTCCAGCTGTGGGCAGTACTGGGCAATCTCTGGTCTCTGCTGTTGTGGGGATAAAAAAATCCCAATTTAAAGGTGATTTATCAGCATGAGAAACGATGTGTTGAGGCTGATCCTGGTGTTTATTTATTCCAGTGGATTATCAAATCCACATTATCCATTGTTTATCTGTAATTAGGTCGAAACAAGGTTTGCTTCATTCACGTTCTCCTCCCATCCCTTTTCCAAAATGCCACCGTGATCTGCTGTAATTACTGAGTGCTTCACACATCCAGTCGTGTTTGAAACCCGTTAAAATTCAAATTGATGCCAAATTTGGGGATTCCCGCCCTGCTGGAGCCCCTGCCTTGGGAGTGCCCCTCGTTTATCAACAGCTCATCAGCAGAGCTGCTGCTAATTGGATGCTTGACCTTCATGAGCTCCCCAAGCAAAAACTTGGGATGGAATTTCCAGTTGAGCCAAGTCTGATAAAGTTTCAGTTCTGCTCCTGGCTCTGGTCACGCTCCCAAAAATATCCTGAGTGTGCACAATGTTCTGACCTGGGTTGTGCTGCTCACAGAACACTATGAGCACAATAAAATCCATCTTCCACTTCAAATTCATCTTCTCCTCACCCAGAGATCCCTGATTCTTTCTCACGGCACCTGCAGAGTTTCACTGTCCCACCCATGGCTTTGGAGTCCATGATTTGCTTCTTCTCCACTATTGTTTCCATGGTTTTGTTGTCCATGATTTTTTTCCTCTCCTCAATTATTTCCCATGGTTTTGTTGTCTGTGATTTTTTTCCTCTCCACACTTTTTCCCATTATTTTGGTGTCCATGATTTTTTTCCTCTCCACAATTATTTCCAATGGTTTTGTAGTTCATGATCTGGTTGCACTACAAAATATTTTTCCATGATTTTGGTGTCCATGGTTTGGTTCATCTCTACAGTTGTTTCCATGGTTTTGTTGTCCATGATTTTTTTTCCTCTCCTCAGTTATTTCCAATGGTTTTGTTGTCTGTAATTTTTTTTCCTCTCCTCAGTTATTTCCAATGGTTTTGTTGTCTGTAATTTTTTTCCTCTCCTCAATTATTTCCCATGGTTTTGTTGTCTGTGATTTGGTTCCTCTCCACACTTTTTTCCATGGCTTTGGTGTCCATGATCTGGTTCCTCTCCACACTTTTTGTCCATTATTTTGGTGTCCATGGTTTGGTTCATCTCCACACATTTTTCCATGGTTTTGGTGTCCATTATTTTTTACCTCTCTACAATTATTTCCAATGGTTTTGTATCCCATGATCTGGTTCCTCTCCTCAATTATTTCCCATGGTTTTGTTGTCTGTGATTTGGTTCCTCTCCACACATTTTTCCATGATTTTGATGTCCATGATTTGCTTCTTCTCCACAATTTTTTTCCCATGGTTTTGTTGTCCATGATTTTTTTCCTCTCCACAATTATTTCCAATGGTTTTGTAGTTCATGATCTGGTTCCACTACACATTTTTTTCCATTATTTTGGTGACCATGGTTTGGTTCATCTCCACAATTGTTTCCATGATTTTGGTGTCCGTAATTTTTTTCCTCTCCTCAATTATTTCCCATGGCTTTTTTTGTCTCTGATTTGGTTCCTCTCCACACCTTTTTCCATGGTTTTGTTGTCCATGATCTGGTTCCTCTCCACGATTTTTCCCCCACATCTCTGCCTTTTCCAGGAGCAGCAAGCTCAGCTTCCCCCTCTTCACTCTGTTCTTGGCCAACATCTCAAAACTCAAAAATTCCATTGTCTCCACCTCTCCAGAGAGTTTCTTCCCTCCTCTGGCCAAAATTCTTACTTGTAGCCAACTTATTTCCATGAGATCATGATCAAAATCAAAGGTTGGCCCCTCCTAAAATTTGGGAACAGCTTCCAAGTCCTTCTCAGCAGCTGAAGGAGAACCTTGGAATCCTTGGAAACCTTGGAGATCCATGGAATGGTTTGGGTTGGAAGGGACCTCAAAGCTCCTCCTGTTCCCCCCTGCCATGGCTTCCACTGCTCCAAGTTGCTCCAAGTCCTTTCCAACCTGGCCCTGAACATTCCCAGTTTTTTCCCAACCTTAATAACCCAAAGATTCCATTATTCCAACATCACTTCCATGAGCAGAAGTGTTTGTGGGAAACCAGAACTTGGCATTATTGGCAAAATCCTGGGAATTAGGATGGAGTGAGGTTGGGTTGATGGAGCCACTCTACCACTGCCTTTATCAGCAGGACTGAGGGAAGAGAAAAAAAGAAGGAAAAAACTCATTTTGGGATTCTTGGAGTTGTTTTGTGCACGGGCAGGAGCTGGACTGGATGATCCTTGTGAATCCCTTCCAGTTCAGGATATTCCAGATTTAGGGAGAGGGTGATTTCCTCTCATCACTGATTCCAGGCACTGCTGGGCTCTGGGAGGGACTCAATGCTGACAGAGCAACCTGAAAATCCTTTAAAATTCTTATTTTCCCTGATTAAACTGCTTCTCACACAGGATAAACACAAAATGCTGGGGGAAAAAAGTCTATTTCAGCTGATTTCCAGATGAAGAGCTGCTCAGCTACCGTGGTGTTGTGTCCCAAAGGTCCCACAGAATTAAACAGATTGCATTCCAAAATATTTCCTGTGGAAAGGCATTGAACTGGCATTATCATGGTTGTATCCTTTAGTGTGGGGCTCCAGATCCTTTCCAGGTGTCCTGGGAAATAAAAAAAAAGAGATTTAAAATAAAATTTGGTTGGAGCCATTATTCCAAAAGAAAAAAAAAAATGGTTTTGAGGATTTGGAAGGGCTGGGAAGAGATTTCTGAGCTATCCAGGAATTTTAATTGGTGTCGAGTGATCAGTCCATGCCAAGGAGGGGGGAATCTGGGACAGATGGGATGGAAAAAGGATGAAATTCAGGGAAGACAGGCGAAGCTTTAGTTTTATTCCATGATTTTTTTTCCCAGGTGTCTCTCAAATGTTGAGGAGAGCCATGAGAGGCTGGAGCCCCTCTGGAGCCAGGCTGGAGAGCTGAGAATGTTCCCTGGAGAGGAGAAGGATCCAGGGGAGCTGAGGGCACCTAAAGGGATCCAGGAGAGCTGGAGAGGGGCTGGGGACAAGGGCTGGAGGGACAGGACACAGGGAATGGCTTCACGTTGGAAAAGGGGAGATTTAGAGGGATATTGGGAATTGGGAATTCCTGTTTGGGAGGGTGGGGAGGGGCTGGGATGGAATTCCCTGGATCCCTGGACATTGGGACAGTGGGAGGTGTCCCTGCCATGGCAGGGCTGGAATGGGATGAGCTTTCCCATCCCAAACCATTGTGGGATTTCATGGAATTCTCTGTGCCTGCTTGTCTTTAGGGCTGTGTGAAAAGCCCTCTGGGAAGAGGCTCAGGAGCTGAAAATTCCCCTGTCCTTGTTGGAATGTGAAGTGGAGCAAAGTCAGGAGCACATCCATAGGAAAGCCAAGTCCTTCATGCTCTGCCTGTGGAGTGCTGCTTCCCACATGGAGAGAGAAATTGGAGCAATCTGTTCCCAGAGCCCAAACCTCAACCCAGAAAAGGGAATGAAAACCCCACAGAAAGAAATTGCTGCTCTTACAGTGCTTTTATTGGCAGGAATGAAATATCCCACTCCAGCTATTCTGTTGTTTGTTTTACAGATAACTTGGTCCTTTAGGGAAGGAATTGGGGATAAATGGAGCAGATTTATCCAATGTCAGAGGAATATAAATTTTCCCTACTTAAGCAGAATGTGCATTCACTGCTTTTCCTGCAGCCAGCCTGGAAAGTGTCCTGGAGGGCATCACTCACAAATTGGACTAAAATAAATCAACCTCAAACTTTTCCTTCCATGGGAAAACTGTCCAGTGTCCATGTCCAGGGAGAACCAGGTTTTGGGATGTTTGTAGGGTGAGGAGCCCTGAGTTGTGGTGGAGCACTTGGGATCCCACAGACCTGTTGGCAAGAAGGACTGAGAGAATCCCTGAGTGATTTGGGTTGGAATTTTAATCCCATCTCGTTCCACCCCCTGCCATGGGACAACTTCCACTATCCCAGAGTGTGGAAAATCCCAGTGGGAAAAGCCAGTGCCCATAAAGGAGGCAGAGGAGTCCTGGAACCTCATCCCAGTCAAGGGCAGAGTCCCCTGGGGTTTTCCCTCTCAGGATTCAGAGGGTGCAGCTCCTTTCATCCCAAACTCCCAGCTGCTCCTTCCCTCTTCCTTCCCCCTGCTGAGGGGCCAGGAAGGTGCAGCCCCCCCCAAACCCCATCACCCCTGAACCTGCAATTGCCCCAAGTCCAGAAACTGCCTCGTGCAGCCCATTTGGCCAAACTGGGCTGGGAGTCAATCCCAAAGTTCAGACATCCCAATTTACTGCTCCAGGAGCTGAACTGTGACAAACCCAGCTGGAAGTTCATCCCAAAGTTCAGACAGTCCCATTTACTGCTCCAGGGGCTGAACTGTGACAAACCCAGCTGGAAGTTCATCCCAAAGTTCAGACATCCCAATTTACTGCTCCAGGGGCTGAACTGTGACAAACCCAGCTGGAAGTTCATCCCAAAGTTCAGACAGTCCCATTTACTGCTCCAGGGGCTGAACTGTCCCAGCTCTGTGACAAACCCAGCTGGGAGTGGGGACAGACACGGAGCCCCATCCCAAACCCATCCCAAACTCATCCCCACCCATCCCCTCACCCAGGAATTGTCTGTGCAGACACCAGCACATCTTCCCCATCAATCCCTCCTCTGCTCATTTCCCAATTCATCCTCACAAACCTTAATTATCATTAATTGAACTTTTTTAACCACCTGACACAGTATAAAAATGAACATTTGGGATCCCCCTCCTGCCTTTTCCAGCCTGGTCCTGCAGCAGGAGTGGAAAGGAAATCCAGGGAAGCAGCTCAGCCTGGAGCAGCCCTGCCAGCTCCCAAAATCACCAGAGGTCCCTGTGGATGACATTAATTTCTTCATTTCTTAAGGCACCTTAATTTCTGTCACCAGCTCCACAAGGTGTTTCTTTACTTCTGGATCCCCCTGCAAAATGAGTTTCCCTGTCCAATCCCAATCTCAGAAATCATTTATTAATGATCCAATAATTGCTGAAGTGCCCAGAAACACCTTTGGTCACTCTGCTGTTGGAAAATTATAATAAATTTTATTTTTTTTTGTAACTTTCATCAATCTTCTTCACCTTTGGGGAAAGGAATTTTAAATTTTTTTTCCAAGGACTGTCCCATCTCTCAAGGCATGAGGAGTTGAATATCTCAAGAAAATGGGAGTAGCACAGAAGATCCACAGGAGATAATGATCATTAATGACTGTTAATGACCATCAACTCCAAACATCACCCCTGGCATGGTCAGAGACACCTGGTCTGGAAAAGATTGATAAGAATGATTAATTAACATCAAAGGCAGAAAGATCAATAACCAATAGGAAACCAAATACTAAGAACTGCACAATTTGGGATTAATAAACATTGAAAAAATGAATTTTTCTGGGTTTGGACTGTATAAAATACGTGAAAAATCGGGTAGAATCAATGTGTGATGAATTTCTGCTCCATTAATTATTTCAGCCTCCTCCTGGGGTCATAAACCCTGGCAAAAATCCCTTTCTCCTCTTGGTTTTTCCACAAAATCCTTCTCTCCTTCGTGGACTTCCAGCTGAGCCTGAGGAAGTTGATCTGTGCACCAGACAAGAAAAAAAAAAAATCTCAATTTTATTTTATATTAAAAAAAAAAAATCATCACTATGGAAAAAAGGAAGATAAAATTCTAACATCAGCAGGATGGGCTGGGAACATCCAGGTTTGCAGGATTCCCAACCCCAAATCACAATTTAGGATTTATCTCTGTGTTTGGATGATCCTGGTGCTTTCACCCAGAAGGGAATATTCCCAATATTCCAAATTTTCAGGCTGGGGGAATGTGGAATACCAGTTTGTCCCAGTTTGTCCCATTTCCAAAAATATCTATTGAGTTTTATCTTTTTTTAATATATTTTTTAAAAATATTTTTTATTAGTTTTTATCAATATTACAGTCCTACAAACCAGGAGTTCTACAGCATTTCAAGTTAACAAATTAAAAATGGAGACTCATTTCTCTCTCTCCAGGGCCTTTTAAGGATAAACTGCCCAATTAAGAAATGACACCTGAATTATTTTTATTTTTAACTGAATAACTAGCTATTCATAGTCCACAATGCAGAATTTTCTATTCAATTGCAAAATACCACTTAGACCTACGAAGATGAAAAAGAAGAAAAATCCTTTGCCCTAAAGCTTCTATCTTGCTTTATATATTTATATATAAATTATATATTTTATTATATTATTATAATTTATTATAATAAATTAAATTAAATTATAATTTATATTATTTATTATATTATTATAACTATATAAATATATAAATTCTATATATAAATATATTAATTACTATATTCTAAAATTTAAATTCTAAGTTTTCCACCGTGTGATATTCCACACTTTTATTTAAATTACACACACGTAATCCCAGTTCCATCATTCAATTTTGGAAAGTTCTCCATGGCCTGAAATCCAGTTTGGATCTGCTGGGGGAGCTCTGGATTGAGCAGGAAATTCAGGTGGGAATTTTTGGGAAGAGGAGAATCCATCCCATGGACCAGCTCAGCTCATGTGATGGTTTTTAATTTATGATCCCCAAAATGACCCATTTTAAACAGCTTCAAATAAGAATTTTAAATAATTCAACAATTATTTTAAAATAAAGATCTGTGACAGATTTAAGGAATCTGAGCTCTGAAGGAAACACAACTTGAGGATTTCACCTGGATTTCAGCAATGGACAAAAGCAGAGCAACAATTTTCCAAAAATATTTCAGCTCCTGAGGATTTTCTTTGGATTTCAGCAACACCCAAGATCAGATCAACAAATTCCCTAAATATTTGAGCTCCTGGTTAAATGCCTCCATATTGGTAAAAATTCCTAAAAATCCTGGCCAAGTTTCTGCTCCTTTAACCTCCCAGGTTATTTCCACAATCCCTGAATCCCAAATAATGAACTTTATGATGAGATCAACACCTGGCTCCTGGTTTTGCCTTGCTCCTCTCTCTGCACCAACTGGAACATTCCTTAAAATCCCAATTTTCCACTCACTGAAGTGTGGCAGGCACGTCCCATTAAAGGAGTTTTACCAGGAAAATTCCCCATGCCTTGAAATAGGTCATGCATACACTTAGCATATGTTAAATTATCCTCCACGTGCAGCCAGTCGTGCTGAAAAATGGAAAATTTCTGGAGCCACAAGCAAATAAAATCATCCCTCTGATCATTAATAAGCAGGAAGTGTAGGGAAAATAGGGGAAAAAAAAAAAAAAACCAAGGGGAATGAAAGGAGAATTAAATTCCAGAGTTGTGTCCAATGGATATTCCAAGTGATGATGGGATTGATGTGAAAAATGAAAGTGCTGTTGTTATCCCTGAGGGATCCTGAGCAGGGAAGGATTTCTTGGAATTCTCCCTCTTGCTTGGGTGGGATGAGGATCCAAAAACTTCCCTGAGCTCCCTTCCCATGGGGAAATTGCTGCTGGTTCCACCCTGAGCTCCCCTGGCCCAGCCTGAGGCTGTTCCCTCTCCTCCTGTTCCTGGAGCAAAAAGGGGGAAAATGGAATTTTTATATGAACAGCCAACAGGACAAGGGGGAATGGTTTCAAACTCGAAGAGGGCAGGGATGGGTGGGATATTGGGAATTCCTGGCTGGGATGGAATTCCCAGAGCAGCTGTGGCTGCCCCTGGATCCCAAAGCCAGGCTGGATATTGGAGCAGCTGGGACAGTGGGAGGTCCCTGGATGGATTTCAGGATTTAAGGTCCCTTCCAGCCCAAACCATCCCATAACTCCATGATTCTGTGGATGCTGAGACACTCTGGAGACACTTCCATGCTTTCCATCCTGATCCCAGCAGCTGGAATTCCTCCTGGAATTTCTGGAAGCTGAGCCAAAGCTGGATTCACTGGGGTTGGATATTTCAAAGGTGCCCAGAGCCCAACCTGGCCCCACAGGAGCTGATCCCACAAATCAGGAGCTGATCCCACAAATAATCAGGAGCTGATCCCACAAATCAGGAGCTGATCCCACAAATAATCAGGAGCTGATCCCACAAATCAGGAGCTGATCCCACAAATAATCAGGAGCTGATCCCACAAATAATCAGGAGCTGATCCCACAAATAATCAGGAGCTGATCCCACAAATAATCAGGAGCTGATCCCACAAATCAGGAGCTGATCCCACAAATAATCAGGAGCTGATCCCACAAATAATCAGGAGCTGATCCCACAAATCAGGAGCTGATCCCACAAATCCCAGGAATTCCCCCGTGCTGCCCCACATGGATCCAGCTGAAGTTGGGATTTCTCCATCTGGCTGACCCAGAGCTATAAAATAATTTTACAAAGCAGGTCTGGAGTGATCAGTGTCAGAACTCTCATCCTTTCCCCTGCAGGGGATTTGATCAGCCCCATTCCTCACTCCTAAACCATTTAGGATTTCACATTCTTCATTTCTGGAAGGTTCTTCTGAGTTCCCCCATCCATGGCCACACAAAGAGGAGGTTTTGGAGAGGCAGCAACAATCTGTGTCACTTCCAGGGCGGATAATCCAGGGAAAAACAAGATTGTGACAGGGGTCCATGGGAGAATCCATGTTTTATTTTCAGGGATTTTGGGTTTTTGGTGGAGGGTGCCTGGAGCCAGGTCCTGGCAGGATCATGGGAACCAAGCCCAGGGTTGATGCAGGACCTGGGACCCTGCAGGGGATCCAGGCTGGAGCAGCCCATTCAAAAAGGAAACCCAGAATTTTCCAGGTTTTTCCAAGATTTTCCATTTTTTGGCCAGATTTTTGCCAGTTTTTTCCCAGGATTTTCCTGGTTTTTTCCCAGGATTTTCCAAGTTTTTCCATTTTTTCCAGGTTTTTTCCAGATTTTTTCCAGATTTTTCCGGGTTTTTCCAGGATTTTCTAGGCTTTTCCAAGGATTTTCCAGGTATTTCAAGGATTTTTACAGGATTTTTAAGGTTTTTTCCAGGATTTTCCAGGGTTTTTTTTTCAGGTTTTTCCAGATTTTTTCCAGGATTTTCCAGATTTTTTCCAGGATTTTTCCAGAATTTTTCCAGAATTTTCCAGGATTTTCCAGGATTTTTCTGTTTTTTCCAGGATTTTTCCAGGATTTTCCAGGTTTTTTCAAGTTTTTTTTTTCCAGGATTTTCCAGTTTATTTCCAGGATTTTTCCAGCTTTTCCCAGGATTTTCTGGCTTTTTTTCCAGGATTTTCCAAGTTTATCCAAGATATTCCCGATTTTTCCATTTTTTCCCCCAGGTTTTTTCCACAATTTTTCAGGTTTTTTCCAGGATTTTCCATTTTTTTTCCCAGGACTTTCCAGGATTTTCCAGATTTTTCCAGTTTTTTTTTCCCAGGATTTTCCAGGATTTTTCAGGTTTTTTCCAAGAATTTCCAGGTTTTTTCCAGGTTTTTTCAGTTTTTTTCCAGGATTTTCCAGGATTTTTCCAGGATTTTCCAGGATTTTTCAGTTTTTTCCAGGATTTCTCAGGATTTTCCCAAGATTTTTCGGATTTTTTCCAGGATTTTCATTTTTTTCCCCAGAATTTCCAGGTATTTCCAGGATTTTTCCAGGTCTTTCCAAGTTTTTTCCAAAATTTTCCAGGTTTTATTTCCAGGATTTTAGAGGATTTTTCCAGTTTTTTTTCCAGAATTTGCCAGTTTTTTTCAGGTTTTCCCAAGATTTTTCAGGTTTTTTTCCAGGTTTTTCCAGGATTTTCCAGGATTTTTCTGGTTTTTTTCCAGATTTTTCCAAGGATTTTCCATTTTTTTCCCAGCATTTTCTAGGATTTTCCAGGTTTTTTTTCCAGGATTTTTCAGGTTTTTTCCAGGATTTTCCAGAACTTTTCAGGTTTTTTCCAGTTTTTTTTTTTTTTTCAGGATTCTCCAGGTTTTTCCAGTTTTTATCCAGGATTTTTCAGGTTTTTCCAGGATTTTTCAGTTTTTTTTTTTTTTCCAGAATTTTCCAGGATTTTTCTGGTTTTTTTCCAGTTTTTTTCCAAATTTTTTTCCCAGTATTTTCCAGGATTTTCCTGTGGGGGTGGGAGGTTTTCACCCCTTTCCAAGTGTGAAACTTTCCTTCCTCCAGAAATTCCCAAGGCACAGATTTCCCACTCTTGCCAAAGGAAATAATTATCCAGGAACGAAAAATTTAATTTTTTTTCTTTTTTGCCTTTTTATCTCCCAATCTTCACCCTGCTCATTTCCCATTCCCGTTGATTTTTGGGGTTTTTATTTAAGATTTAAAAAGTTTTTAGGGTGTGAATAAATTCCTGGCTCCTTGGGAAAATTGTGCAAAATTATGAAGGAGGAAAAATTCCTAGCAGGAGAAATGTGGGAATTTATTCTGATTATAAAAAGGGATTTTTATCCTTGGAAATATCAGAAATAATCTGACCTGAGCTCTGGGCTGCCTCATTTAACTTTGCTCTGCTTGAAGAGAAATTCCATAAATTCTTCCCAATCCAAAATTCAACTTTGATTCCATGAATTTCAAATCTGGTCAAAAAAAACCAACGATGGCAAAATCACCAGGAAATTATTAAATATTCAATAAATATTAAATAAAATAAAATAAATAAATAAATAAAAAGGAAATTTTAATAATAAATATTAAATAAATCCATCCAGGCTGAGCTCATCTTTTCCCATCTTCCAGGGCAAATGGAAAAAAATCCAAGTTTGGATGAAATTTGGTGCAGGTGGGACAGTGGAAGGTCTTGGAACAAAATGGGATTTTTTTTTTTTTTTTTTTCATATTTTTTAAACCCACCAAGACCTGACTCTCAAAATCTTGTTTGGTTTTTTGTTTTGTTTTGTTTTGGTTTTTTTTTTATTTTTTGGTTTTTTTTTTTTTTGTTTGTTTGTTTGTTTTTTTTTGGGGTTTTGTTTTTGTTTGTTTTTTGCTTTTTTTTTTTTTGTTTTGTTTTGTTTTGGTTTGGTTTTTTTGGTTTTGTTTTCATTACCAGAGGAGTGAAAAACACAGCAAAAATTAAAAATGCAGCTCTAAGAATCTTCACTCCTCTCCCAGAAGGATGGAGAATTCCAAGCCCCACCCAAAAATCAGAAGGGAAAAGGGAAAGGAAAAGGGAAAAGGGAAAAGGGAAAAGGGAAGGGAAAAGGGAAAAGGAGTCGGGCTCTGCTGCAGGAACAGGGACAGGAGGAGAGGGAACAGCCTCAGGCTGGACCAGGGCAGGCTCAGGGTGGAAATTGGGAAAATTCCTTCCTGGAAAGGTTGTCCATCCTGATGGAGTCCCCATCCTCGAAGGAGATTCTTGTATCTGTGTTTGTTTTCCAATAATCCAACAATTCTGCTGATTTTTGGGTGCTGGGTGTCCCTGATTCTCCAGCTGGGAAGGGATTGTTTTCTCCAACCACCCTGTGAACAGAACTCACTGACACCAACATGAAATTCCAGAATTACACACCAGGCAGCAGAGTCTGAAAAATATCAAAGTTCAACCCCAAGGCATCACCTGGGAGCAGATCCCAAATCCCCCCTGGCTGTCTCCTCCTGCCAGGGAGTTGTGCAGAGCCAGAAATTCCCCCTGCCCCCCTCCCTGGATCTCACTGGGTGGAATTCCAGCTCCATTCCAAGCCCAACCATTCCCTGATTTTCCTCCCAGGTTGGGATCTGAGTCCCCTTCTCCCCTTTTCTCAACCATTCCTGAAAAATCTGAATTCCTGCATCCACAGAAGAAATTTCACAGACCATTCCCTGACATTATCCTGGGATGTTTTGATCTGGAAAAAAGGGAAACCCCACAGGCAGAGCCAGCCTAAGGCACAGCCTAACATTAAACTTAGCCTTAGACTTGTGTGTATCCCACCAGCAGCACAAATAGTTTCATCCATATAAATATTTTACATTGAGGATTCCTCTTAATTCCAAGCAATCCTGGGGATTGGCTGGAAGGAGGTTTGATGTAATTTATAATTCTGAGATTTGAATTGCACCACTGACATAGCAGGTGTGGTTAACAGATCTGTCATGCTCTGTTATTTACCCCAAAACTCTGAGGCTTGGCCCTAAAAATGGTCCCAATTTCCAGGACAAATCCCAGCTCATCAGGAGAGTGGGAACAGCACCAGGCAGATGCTGCTGGAACCTTTGGGGCAGCTGGGGACACTTAAAATGGGAATTTGGGGGTGATTTGAAATTCCAGAATCTGCCCCAAAAAGGGAAAACTTCTCTGGGATGGACTAAAATCATGAGGTTGGGAATAAAGTTGGGAAGAGCCTGTGCTGGCATAAAAGAGAGGATTTAGTGTTTGGAAAAAACCTGTGAGAAAAGGAAAAAAAAAATCCATAAAACATTTCAGCTCATGGGATTTTGGAATTATTTGGGTCGGGAAGGATCTTAAAACTCATTTTATTCCACCCTCTGGGACATCTTCACTATCCCAGGTTGCTCCAAGCCCTCCCAGGAATGGGGAATTCACAATTTCCCTCTTCCAGTGCTTCCCCTGGGATGATTTGTTAATTATCTCTAATCTGTTCCCACTCTAATCACAGCCCAACTCTACCAGAATTACGAGACTGAGTGAAATTATTGAGTTTTGCCTTTGTTTTTTATTGGAAGTTGGGAAAAGGAGGGAACACAGCAGCCCAGAACTCACCCACACCTCCCAATTATTCAGGATTTTAATGCTGCTTAATGGCCCCCTTCAATCAAATCTCAATTATTTGTGGACTTGCTCCCAACAGGGAGAGAGAAAATAATTTACTTCTGCTTGGTGCTGGATAAAAATGGAAAAACTGCTCCAAGAGCTCCTGAAAGAAAAGGCTGCTGGAATGGGGAAGCATTAAAACCTTGGAATTTTTGTTCTTTGGGGAAGACTAATCCAGATTGATTTGATTTATCAGTGATTAGGTTTAAAGTTGGTGTCACGGGGTGACTAAAGGGTTTGGCAATTTTAAATATTTGGTTTTCTTTAGAGATAGGATTTAGGAGTAAAGACAATGCAGGCTCTAAATTAAAAAAGAAAGTACAAGAAGAAATTTATGAATAACACAAGAAAAAATTATTCAGACTAAGATTCCTAGATTATTCTCTCCTCCCTTCATTCCACATTTCTTAACAACATCATACAGAGAACACTTCAGTCAGTTATCCACCCAAATAATCAGTTCAGTTCACTTAAGAGAGAAAAGTTCCTTTTTTAGTTATGGTTTAGGGGGTGTCTTCACCTTCACAATCTGCATCTGCCCGAACCTACAGAACCATGAATTTCCCTCCCATTCCCACAGTCCTTCCAGAGCCGTGTTATGGGTTATGTTACACACTTGGGGCACCACTTTTAAAGGCAGGCTGCTGACAAACAAAATTCTCTTCATCTCCTTCTCTATCAAATGTCTCTGTTCATATTCCAGTCCCAGAACAGAGAGCTCCATTTCCCCAAGGCAAAAAGTCTTCTTCTCAAGCACCCAAACCTCCCCAAGTACATTTCACAGTTTAAAGGAATTTGAGTGAAGTCACAATCCCCTCATAGCCCCACAAAAAAGGTTTTCAGCTACTCATCAGTTGCATCTTTTCAATCTCTTCCCATCAGGAACTTTATCTTCATTCTGCTGACTTCTGTGGACTCCATGCTTTATTCTTCTCATCCAGGGGAGCTCAGGAGATGGAGAATTTTATCCAGGCATTAAAAGAGTTAAAATTGTGTCCAGAAGAAGAGGAAAACGCGTGGCCAGTGCTGGGCTGGGCCCAGGCAGAGCCCCCCCGGCTCCTCTGGAGACCAGAAGCCGAAAGACCCCCAGACCTTCATCCACTGTGATTTGTGAAAGTGAAATAACTTCTCATTGGTTCCCCGAGCTGTCCATCACCAATCCAGCTCTCTGATTGGTCCCTGCAGCTCACAGGGGAAGCCCCCAGAGGCGGGACAGCCCCTCCCTTCACAGGCCACGTGGAGCTTTCCCTGAGGCGAATCCACCTCTCCACCCAAGCACGTCAAACCAACACAGCTGCTTTTATTTTATTTTATTTTATTTTATTTTATTTTATTTTATTTTATTTTATTTTATTTTATTTTATTTTATTTTATTTTATTTTATTTTATTTTATTTTATTTTATTTTATTTTATTTTATTTTATTTTATTTTATTTTTATTCCAAAAATAACGAGTGTCTTGTGCAGGAAAATCCTGCTGGGAATTGTTGTGAAGGTAAAGGAAATGATCAATGCCCAGCACTCCTGCTTCTCTTTTTTTTTCTTTTTTTGTTTTACACTTTTCTAAGTTTTGGTTCATCTTGGGGTCAATTGTCCAACCACAGCCCCAGGTTATGGAGTCTCAGCCCCTGACTTGGTCTTTTCCCTTTTCCCTTTTCCTTTTCCCTTTTCTTTTCCCTTTTTCCTTTTCTTTTCCCTTTTTCCTTTTCCTTTTCCCTTCCCCTTTCCTTTTTCCCTTTCCCTTCTCCCTTTCCCTTTTCTTTTCCCTTTCCCCTTTTCCCTTTTCCCTTTTCCTTTCCCCTTTTCCTTTTTCCTTTCCCCTTTTCCCTTTTCCTTTTCCCTTTTCCCTTTTCCCTTACCCTTCTGATTTTTTAGTGCTGGGTGCCCTTGACTCTCCTGCTGCTGTGTGGGAATAAACCTTGGGAATTCTTTGGAATGACACAATCAATTTATTTCCCTGAATAAAAGGAAATCCCATTTGAGCCTCTCCATTCTTCCTCGTGCACGGGGGGTGGCAAAAAATCCCAGGATTTTGTGAAAATCAACTTTTATTGTGAATTTGGAGAGCTCTGCCCGTGACCAGGACACCCCATGAGTCTCTGGCTTCAGGGATGAATCCAAAAATTCCTGATTCCCTCCAAAGATTCCCAAAACTCAGGAATCCTCCCCAGGTGTGGGGTTGGACCTCTGGCTGAGTAAGAGGAGAAATCCTGGATTTGGGATAAATGCAGGGATTTGTTTGGGATTCCCAGGGAGGAATGAGGCCATGGGGGGTTTGCAGGCTCTGAAATTCCCATTCTTTGGGAAATGTTTTCCCATAAGTTCTGGAGATGTTGGACCCCAACCACAAACCCCAGTGCTGCTCCTGGGACCATCCTGGGACCAGCTGAATTTCACAATTCCCAGTTCAATTATTCCAGCAGGGAGCAACTCTGTATTTAATGTGACAGAAAGTGATTTGGGACAGACAGGAAAATGAACTTGGATGTGGTGAGGGATTTTAATTCCTCCTTTCTCCTCCCTGTCCAGAGAGATTCCTGGATTTGGGATCACAGCTGAACATCCTCAAGCAAATCTCAGCAGTAGCTGCAATATTTAAACTTTTATGAACAAATACTTTAAAAAGAACAACCTCAGATGGGAATAATTTGGGCTCTTCCCCCATAGAGATTTGTGCACCTGCTTAAATTCAGACTGGGGATTATTTTCCACAAATCCAAGTGATTTTTTTTTTTGTTATAATTATGTTTTCTCCTCATTCTCCCCTCTGCAGTGCCAAAGGCTGAACTTCCAAGGAATGCTGTCAGAGGTGTGCTAACAACCCACTAACAACATCCCTCCTGAAGGCTGTTCCAGTTGATGATTCCAAAAACATCTGGTTGTGCTGGGAGGATTTTGGGATGAGCCATGGCAGGCCCAGCCCTTTGTGTGTTCTTGATGTTCAACCTGCAGAGCAGCCAAATGGGAACGTGGCACTTTTCCCACCATTCCCATGTGAAGAATTCCAGCTTTGCCTTCCAAACCTGCCCTGGATGGGGCTTCACAGGTGAGGAAAAAACTCACAGAGGTCAAGGAAGCTTTTGGAGAGTGGCCACGTTTGTGCTGTGGGGTGCTTGGATGGAGGAGTGAGAGAGGAAATGGGAGGAAATTCCCTGGAAAGGGAGCAGAGCTCTGAGTTGGGATGGGCACAGCCCAGATGTGGCCCAGATGTTGCTTTGAGGGCCAGCTGGGCACAGGTGTGGCAGGAAAAGGGGGGAAAGGAGGGGCTGAAGGCAGGAAAAAGCCAAATTGTGGCTGAAGGTTGGAGGTGATGAGCTGAAGGTCACGCTGGGAGTGCAGCCTCTGGAGATGTCCCCAAATTCTGCTGGAATTGAAAACCAGGGGACAATGAGCAGCAGGAGGACTCAGAGAAGCCCCCTGGGGTCCCTTCAGACAGGAGACCAAGCAGTGAGGGGGGTGGGATGAGCCAGAGGCAGGGAGAGAGTCTGGAATGGCACAGGACAGTGTGGTGTCCTGGGGAATTTGGGGGATTTTGGGATTTGGGGGGTCACCTCAGCACCACCCTCAGCTGGCAGCAGGATGGGGACAGACTGTGGGCAGTGCTGGGTGCCAGCCTGAGCTCTGGGGCACAGGGAAGGGCAGCAGCCATCCCTTCTCCCACTTCCCACCTTCACCAGGCTGGGAACTGGGAGCAGCCCCAGCTGGAATTCCAGTGCTGGGTTGGATGCTCTGAGCCCTTTGGGGTGGAAGCACAGCAGGGACACGTGCTGGATCATCCCATGGGAATGATGGAAAAGCTCAGCCCCTGTCAGGAGAGCTCTGGAAGAGTCCCAGCCTCGTTAGCAGAGTCCAGTGGGGTCACTGTCACCCTGACAGTGCAATTGTCCCTTCCAGAGCACTGTCACTGTCCTGGCCTGGAGCACAAATCCTCCACTGATGCAGGCAGAGGAACTGACTTATGCCCAAAGTGCCCATTGGGTTTGGGGCAAAGCAAGAAAAAAGGGGAAGAGGAGAGGGGCAGCTTGCACAAAACCCTCGGTTTGCTCTGAGGAACTGGAGAGAAGGGACAAACCAGCACAAATCCCAAAACCTAGGGACCTCAGGAAGGATGGGAAGGTGCTGGGGGCCACTGAGGACTCTCAAATGTTTGAGATCACTAAAGGGGGAATAACCCGATGAAATCCCAGCGGCTGAGGTGCCTCGGCTGGATCAGGCACGGAGAGCAGCTGCTTTGTCACCTCCCTGTGCCCCGGTGTCGCCTCGGGGTGTGACCGGCTCAGCCCCGCGCCCCGGGACAGCCCGGGCCAAGCACAGCGATTTCAGCCCGGGGAGAGAGGCGGGGGAGCGGCGGGGCTGAGCCCGGGATGCCGCAGGACCGGGGAGGGAACGGGGTGAACGGGGCGACAGAGCCGGGAACGGGCGGGACGGACCCGGGGCCGGGAGCGCAGCGCGGGCTCAGCGCGCCCCGCAGCGCAAAGAGGGACAGGGAGAACCGGGACAGGGAGAACCGGGACAGAGAGAACCGGGACAGGGAGAACCGGGACAGGGAGAACCGGGACAGAGCGGGACCGGGACAGAGCGGGACCGGGACAGAGCAACCGGGACAGAGAGAACCGGGACAGGGAGAACCGGGACAGGGAGAACCGGGACAGAGAGAACCGGACATAGCAACCGGGACAGGGAGAACCGGGACAGGGAGAACCGGGACAGAGCGGGACCGGGACAGAGAGAACCGGACATAGCAACCGGGACAGGGAGAACCGGGACAGGGAGAACCGGGACAGAGCAGGACCGGGACAGAGAGAACCGGACAGAGCAACCGGGACAGAGCGAACCGGGTCAGAGAGAACCGGACAGAGAGAACCGGGACAGAGCAACCGGGACAGAGAGAACCAGGACAGAGCAAGCGGGACAGAGCGAACCGGGACAGAGCGAACCGGGACAGAAAGAACCGGACAGAGCGAACCGGGACAGAGCGGGACCGGGAGAGAGAGGGAGCGGGAGAGAGCATCCCGGGACAGCGCATCTCGGGACAGAGCATCCCGGGAGAGAGAGGGACTCGGACAGAGCATCCCGGGCCAAAAAGGAACAGCAGCAGCCACACGGCGCATCCCGGGACAGAGCGCGGTGCCCCGCGCAGCCCGGCTCCGTGCGAGCCGCACCGCTCCGCGCATCCCGGGAGAGAGCGGGGCCAGATTCCCCATCCCGGTCCCAGCGCTCCGCACATCCCGGGAGAGAGCGGGGCCAGATTCCCCATCCCGGTCCCAGCGCTCCGCGCATCCCGGGAGAGAGCGGGGCCAGATTCCCCATCCCGGTCCCAGCGCTCCGCGCATCCCGCCCCGGCAGCGCCCCCGGCCATGCGCACCCGGCGGCGGCGGCGGAGCCGCGGGGCCACGGGGGGCGGCGGCGGAGGAGGAGGAGGAGGCGGAGGAAGGCGCGCAGCAGCAGCAGCAGCAGCAGCCACGCAGCTTTGACGTCGCCGGGCTGCGGCTGCCGGCCCCGCACGTATAGCACAACGTGACGGCCCCGCCGCCGCCACTCGCGCCCGCTCCCCGCGCTCGCCCCGCAGCGCACCCGCACCCAGCGCGGCCGCGGGAGCCCCGCGCCGCCCCCGCCATGGGCCCGGCCGCCGCCCCGCAGCCGCGCTGAGAGGAGGGGGAGCCGCTCCCGCAGCCCAGCACAGCCGGAGCCTCCCCTTGCCGCCCCCGCCCGCGCCGCCCCTCTCGCTGCGCTCCGCTCCGCGCCGCGCGGGAGCCCCGCGCACCATGCGGGGGCCGCGGCGCCGCGGTGGCATCTGATGGCCGCGGGGCGCAGGCGGCTGCGGCGGCCCCGCGCGGCGCTCGGCGGCCCCGGGAGGCGGCGGCGGCGGCGGCCGGAGCCCTGAGGGGGCCGCGGCCCGGAGCGGGTGCGGGGGCTGCCGCTGCCGGGGGCTCGCTCTGAGCGGGGCTCGCCCCGCTGCGCAGCGGGAGGAGGAGGAGGCGGAGGCGGAAGGAGGAGGAGGAGGAGGACCGGGAGCGGCGCGGTGCCCGCCGCCTGCCCCCGCCGCCCTGCCTGCGCGGGCGTGCGCGGCTCGGCCGCAGCGGAGCGCGGGGCTCCGGCGGGCGCAGCGCGGCCCCCCCCCCGCCCCGCCGGGCTGGATATGTGGATGCTCACGTGAAGATGGATGTGGCGATCGGGCTGCTGGGGCTGCTGACGGTTCTGCTGGAGGGCAGCTCCGGCCAAGGGGTGTACGGTGAGTCCGGGGCGCCGCGTGACCTTGTCGCGACTGTCGCCGGGGCGGAAGGGCGGGGGGGGCTGGGGGGAGCGGCGTGGCCCCGCTGCGCGCCGCGGGAGCCGGCGGGGGCAGAGCGGAGGCAGCGCCGTTGCCATGAGACGCTGACATTTCACGGCGAAAAACCGGGCCGGGGGGGCGGTGGGGGGGGGAACGATTCGGGGGGTCGGGGAGGGGGCGCGGGGGGGTCGCACCGGTCCCGGGCCGCGCTGGCCCCGCGGCGGAGCGGGCGAGCATCCCCTCCGCGGGGCTCCTCCGCGCCCGCGGAGCGCCCGCGGCCGCCGCACTTGTTACCGCCGAGCCAGGGGCGGGGGCGAAGGAGCCGAAACTTCCCGGGGCTCCGCCGGGGGCGCGCGGACCCCGCGGGCGGGCGGCTCCGCTGCCCCGGCCCCGCTGCCCCCCGCCCGTGACTTGCACATCAGCGGCGGCGTCGCCCGCTGCGCTCCCCCTCCGCGCTGGGGCCGCGCTCTTGTTGCTTCCCCCCATCGCCCCCGCGCCCTCCAGGTGGCCCCGGTTCGGCGGCGGCCGGAGCCGGGTGCGGGGGGAGCCGGGCGCTCCGCCGGAGCTGCCCCGTGCCCCGGTGCGGCGCTGCCTCGGCCGCGGTGATCCCTCGGTACCGGGGCGGCTCCGGTTCTGCCGGTTCTGTGGCCGGTCCCGGTGATGCCCGGTGTCAGTGATGCTCCGGTGTCGGTGATGTCCCAGCCCCGGTGCTGCCCGGGTTGTGGCGATGCTCCTGTGCTGCTGATGCCCCGTTCCCGGTGATGCTCCGATTCTGACGATGCCCCGTCCCCAGTGATGTCCCATTCCCACTGATGCCCCGGTCCCGGTGATGCCTCGATTCTGACCCTGCCCCACTCCTAGCGCTGCCCCATTCCCGCTGGTGCCCCATTCCCTGCGCTGCCCCATTCCCTGCGCTGCCCCGCTCCCGTTGATGCGCTGCCCCATTCCTGCTGATGCCCCATTCCCGCTGATGCCCCATTCCCTGCGCTGCCCCATTCCCGTTGATGCCCCATTCCCGGCGTTGGCCCTTTCCTATTGATGCCCCAGTCCCGTTTCTGCCCCGCTCCCGTCGCTGCCCCGGTCCCGTTTCTGCCCCGCTCCGGCGCTGCCCCGGTCCCGGTTCTGCCCCGCTCCCGTCGCTGCCCCGGTCCCGTTTCTGCCCCGCTCCGGCGCTGCCCCGGTCCCGGTTCTGCCCCGCTCCCGTCGCTGTCCCGGTCCCGTTTCTGCCCCGCTCCGGCGCTGCCCCGGTCCCGGTTCTGCCCCGCTCCGGCGCTGCCCGCCGCCCGGGGGGGTTATGTAAGCGGCTCGGCTGTGCGGTGCTGCCGGCAGCTCCGGCACTCGGGGCTGAGGAGGGAGATTCACCAATCTCCCAGCAAATGCTTCGTGTGACATTCGCTCCTCCGAGCCCGCCCGCTCCCACACTTCGATATTCGCATCCCACCGGGAACGGAGCCTCACTTAGACACGCATCCTCCCCCTTTCATTTTTTTTTTTTCCTCCCTAATTCTGCAAAATTTGGCGCTGGCTGCGAGTGTGCGAGGGGCTCAGCCCGCGGTGGATGCACGGCTGGTGCGGATCTCGGCACTGGCAGGGCTCCCTGCCTCCCCCGGCACACAGGCACATATTGTTGGATGCTCTGGAATAGCAGCGGCTGCCGTGAATAGCAGAGCGCTTGTTCAGGAAGAGCGAGGTGGGGGCTGGAGGGAGGAGATGCGGGCTCAGCTCCGGGCGATGGCACACGGGGCTTTGGAGTGAGACTTTGCTGCTGCTGCTGCTGCTGCTTTCTCCCGCTGACTGATTTGGGTTAGGGCCGGGCAGCGAAGGGCTGCTGAGAGCGGGGGCAGCGCTGTGAACTCGGCCGTGTGTGGCTGCTCCAGAGCAGCTCCCCGGCAGTTCGGGTGTCTTCATTGACTGCTGAACGATGTGCACATAAAAAAAAAATTCCCAAGCCCGGGGTGTGCCTGCAGCCCCCGAGGAGCCTGCTGGGTGCAGCAGGGCCATTTTGGGAAAGCAGGATTGGAAAGCTGGAGCTTGTAGCTTATCCAAAAGTGAGACCTGGGAGAGGGAACCTGCTTGGATCTTGTCGCTCTGGAAAAATTGGTGGGATTTGAGGGAGTCTTTTGGCTTTTATTGAAGATTTCCAGAGCGCCATGGCTCTGTTTCCGAGCCTGGTGCTGCCATGTTAACACTTGTTCCTTGTTCCTGTGCTGCTCTGGGAGCGGGCACAGCTCCAGAGCCTCTCCATGAGGAAGGTGGCGAGGGGAAGCAGCAGCCTGGAATCCATCCCTGCTCCCTGTTGATATTCCCAGCCCTGCAGGTGGCTCAGCCCCATCCCTCAGGCTCTCCAGCCTCTCCCAGCTCCTCCCTGGCTCATCCCACCTGTCCTTGGCACGGCTCTCCCAGGCTGCTTTCCAGCCCTGGATGCTCCCCTGGCTCCAGAGGTGCTGGCACAGAGCCCCTGCCCACCCAGAGAGCTTTGAATGCAGAATAAATCCCCCATTTGCAGATTCTGAGTCCATCCAGAGCTCCAGGTTAATGTGCTGTGCTGTCTGCAGCACCTCTGGAACTTCCCTCTGCTCCATTCCAATGCTACAGCTGGGCTGGAAAACTGGGATCCTAAAGGGAAACCAGCATGGAACTGGGGGCACTGGGAGCAGGGCTGTGCCACATTCTGCTTCCTCAGAGCTGCTGAAATCCTTGGGAATTCTTACAATTCCTCAGCTCTCCCTGTTTTCCTGGCCAAAGGATGGAGAACAGCTCAGGATCTGTGTGGCTGCATTTTCCCTCCCCTTCCAGTGATGCATGGCTGGCACTGTTAATAAAGCAGAAAATGTGGGGATTCAGCACATGATGGTTCTTCTTTCACCCAACTTCCAGTTCCCAGAGGGAAAACCAGCTCAGTGAGGAGGCCAGCATGGGCATGGAGAGTTTTTTTAACAGCTCAGAGGCTGCTCAGCAAAAAAATGGGAATTTTGGGAGAGTGGAGAAGGGATTTTGTGGTTTGTTCCTCACCTGGGGGGGCTCATCAGGCACTTGGGGTCCCATTTGGTGCCCTGTGGGATGAGGAAGAGCCCAGAGAATTCCTGGATGGGAGCCTGGAGATCCTGAGCATTTCCAGCACCTCTGGGGTAGGGGCTGGAAAAATCCTGGGAATGTGGGGACCTGGCTGGAGTGAGGGTGACAATCCTGGCACTGCTGGCTCCAGTGGCAAAGCCAACACCTCCTGATCCAGTGGATTCCAAGTTTTCACTTTTCCCAGGGATCTGGGAGCAGCTGTGATGGGACAGGTCACACAGGAGGAGCAGCCCCCTCTGGGATCCTGGTCTCTGGCCTGGGGTTTGCTGAGATTTTGGGGATTTTTCCATGATTTCAGCTGGAATGAAGCAGAGCAGACTCCTGGGATGTTTTCCATGTCTGGGAACATGGGGTGTGACAGGGGAAGGTGACAGTGACCCCTCTGTGCCACCCTGTGCTGCTTTACTCCAATTCCAGCAGGGAACAGGGCCCAGCATCCCTGGGATGGCTGGAAATTCCTCCTGGAATCACAGATGGGATAAATATTGACCATTCTCAGGAGCATCAGAGCCTTCCTGGGGCCAAAGCCAGGCGTGCAAAATTTTGGGAGAAGCACCTACAGCCTTGGGAACAATGAGACTTGCAGGTGTTTGCTTTCCATTGCTGGTTCAAAATGTCTGGAATTGAAGGTATTTAAAGTGTTAAATTCCAGGGAAATTGTCCTGGTTATTCCAAACACCGAAGGAAGGAAGGAAGGAAGGAAGGAAGGAAGGAAGGAAGGAAGGAAGGAAGGAAGGAAGGAAGGAAGGAAGGAAGGAAGGAAGGAAGGAAGGAAGGAAGGAAGGAAGGAAGGAAGGAAGGAAGGAAGGAAGGAAGGAAGGAAGGAAGAACCTTTCCCAACATTTCTGAAGGATGAGAGGAGGGATGGGAAATTAAAATCACTCACGAGAGTGGGCAGGGCTGGCTCCTTGTTGGGGAAGCTCTGGGTCAGCAGTCCCAGGGGGAGGAGGAGGGATATTCCCATGGATTGTATTTCCATGGAGGATATTTCCAGGTGGGATATTTCCATGGAGGATATTCCCATGGATTGTAGTTCCATGGGGGATATTTGGGAGGTTCTCAGACCTCTGGTGCTCTGAGGCACCAGCTCTGGAGCTCTTTGGCTCCTGCTCCATGGGGTAATCTTTTAAATAAGCGAGCAGTTAATAGTTTAAAAAGTTATTTATTACCGAGCACATCTTGTTACAAAGAGTATCAGTTTCAGCAGTGCACGGACAGGCAATGGCAAAGCTGCAGCAATGAGTGAATGGTGGAAGCCACAGTGGCCAAAGCACCAACTCTCCAATCCAAACTCTTATATGGGATTTTCCAACCAGCTGAGACACAAACTCAGACCAGCACTCCTGAACCTGGTAGAATTCCAGTTTCTCAGGTTATGTGTAAACTACTCATACAATCTGTCTTGTTCTGTCTGAGAAATGTCAGCAATGTTCTCCCTGTAGCTCTGTTATGTCTGTCCTGTCTGCAGCTGTGGCCTGGAGCCTCCTCTGCAGATATCAGTGGGTTTCACCCTGCACTGGAGCTCACTCTGCTACTGTAGAATCCAAACCTTTCACTCACTAAAAGCATCAGAACTCACCCTAAAACTTACTGACTTTATTCTACTTAAGCATCTACTTTATGTGTGATGGTTTGATGCACTTCAACCATCCAAAGGCTTTAATCCAACCCCTGCACTCTGATTTCTCCCTGAAGGATTCAGAGAATTCCAAACTCACTGAGTCCAGCAGATTTCCAGGGAGGATATTCCCATGGATTTATTTCCATGCAGGATATTTCAATGGATTTTATTCCCATGGATTTTACTCCCATGCAGGATATTTCCATGGATTTTATTTCCATGCAGAATATTTCCATGCAGGATATTTCCATGGATTTTATTCTCATGCAGGATATTTCCATGAGTTTTATTTCCATGCAGATATTTCCAGGGGGGATATTTCCATGGATTTTATTCCCATGGATTTTATTCCCATGGATTTTATTTCAATGCAGTACATTTCCATGAATTTTATTTTATTTCCATGGATTTTATTCCCATGCAGGATATTTCTGATTTCTTTTAACCTATAAATGAGTTATATATATATATATATATATATATGTGAATATTCTTGTACGGAATTAATTGAATCAATTTTCTCCAGTGGGGAGGAATCCCTTTGGGGTGGGATAATCCCACTCTCCCTAACTTGGGTGGGCTCAGGGACAAAATTGTTTATTTTCCATATTTTTTATAGCTGGGAAGGATTTTTTTTTTTATTGCAGAAAGTGGATTTTGGGAGCCTGGTCACATGCTGGATGAAATAGAAAGGATTTAATGTCTTAAAAATTCTTTAAGAATTTTTGGGATTTCAGCCAGTAAAGGGATGATTGATCCCTGTCAGTCCATATATGGATTATATAGGATTATTGTATGGATTATATCAGGGAATATTCTTGTAAGCAATGGGGTTTCCTATATTAAAAAAGATGGGAAATATGGGAAATATTTGAAATATGAGAAATATGGGAAAATCTCTTTGGGATTTGGGAAGAGCTCTCCCTAACCTGGATGCACTTGGGGATGAAATTTTTTTATTTCCCATATTTTTTGTGCTTGGGAAGGAATTTTTATCTTTGGTGAAAGGGGATTTTGGGAATCTGGTCACATGCTGGATATTTAGGATGAAGCAGAAAGGATTAAAGTTCAGTTCTGTCTTCCACATTGCTCAGAAATTTTTGGGATTTCTGCCAGTGGAGGGATGATTGATCCCTGTCAGTCCATATATGAATTATATAGGATTATTGTAGGGATTATATCTGGGAATATTCTTGTAGGAAATGGAGTTTCCTGTATTAAATCCTCTTCTTCCAGTGGGAAAATCCCTTTGGGATGGGATAATCCCACTCTCCCTAACCTGAATTTTTTTATATCCATATTTTTTTTTATACCTGGGAAGGAATTTTTTTTTTTTTCTTTGTGAAAGGGGATTTTGTCACGTGTGGATATTTGGGATGCTGCTGCTCCATCACCCATCCCTGGAATCCTGAGTCCTGACAAATCCCATCCCATCAGCTCCTTGATCTTTTCATAGCCCCTCTTTCCCATCCCAAATCCTGACTGGATCCAGAGGAATTAATTCCTGCCTTTTCCAGAAATAATCTCTCCAAAAATAGCTGGGAATGGAGGGCTGCTCTCAGATTTTGAATCGTGGAGTTTCATGGGATGAGGATTTTTTTCCAAGATTTGGGATGTCTGTCCATGAGATTCTTCCTTCCATGGAATATTGAAGGGCCAAGCTTTGAATTCCTCCCAGGCTCAGTTTTTTTTTGGATATCAGGGAAAGGTTCTTCCCCCAGAGGGTGCTGGGCATGGAATTGGGAATGGTGACATTCCCAAGGCTGCCAGAATTCCAGGGATATTTGGAAAACACTCCCAAGGATGCACAGGGTGGGATTATTGGGGTGTCTGGATGGTCCTGGGATAATCAGTCTCTTCCAGAGGGATCCTGAAGGAATCACATCCCCCCTGGGAGGTTGTGCAGGTTTTCCTTGGAATTTTTGGCATCAGGGAGATCCTGAAGGTCCTTGGGGAGGATTTTCCCAAAGAGTTTTCAGCTGGGAATCCTTGGGAGGTGATGGAATCTGGAATGTGCCTGGTGGGAATTGGGATGGTTTGCATTCCAATCCAACCTTTTGGGAAGGGTGATCCAAAGTGAGGAGCTGATGAAATTCCCAAATCATGGGATGTTTCTAACAACACCATTTTATCCAGCCTCTCCTGCCTCTGTCTCCCTTTATCCCTGTCCTGGGGTGAGGGACAGGTGTCTGCCAATAAAGGCAGGAGCTTCTCTTTGAAATGGAGAATGGAAACCCCTCCCTCCAAATTATTATAATTTTGAAACTAAGGGGTTCTCAGGCAAAGATGTAGGAATTAGGAATAACAGTTCTTTCCTAGGACAATTAAACTAGCAATGCAGTATTACACAGAACAATCCCAGCCCTGCCAGAGTCAGAATCCAAGCTGGCACAGTCAGTCAGTCAGGGTGGTGGCACAGTCCCATTCCATGGTGCTGCATCCTCCTGCAGGGGCAGATGTGGCTCAGCTGGAGCAGTGCTCCTGGAGAAGGGGCAGTTTCCTCTGAAGCTCCAGGGATGATGTGCAAGGCTCTGGTTTTCCTCTGGAATCCAGTGGAAAGAAGGTGCCTTGGTGTCCCAATGTCAGTTTTTCTCTGGGTAGGAAAGGCTTGGCTCCTGCCCTGGCTGGAGCATCTCCCAGTGGGATGATGGAATTTTCTCAGCCATGCCCTGGGACTCAGTGGCCATGAACAGGAGATATCTGCTGGAGGGAGGATGGGCTGTGGGAAGATAAAGATGATTGCCCAGCTGGTTTAAAGATGGCCCATGAGCAGAGAATGTGTGCCAGGAGATCAGGGGCACTGCCCCAGCCGGGTCAGCAGATGGGACAGAACTCACATTGCTGGGCACAGCAACCCCAACACAATCCCATAAATGTCACCCTTTTTTCAAGAAAAGGATTTGGACTCTTTACAATAATCTTTGATAAAAAGGAGATGGGCACCTGAAAAATTCCTGGATTTTCCTAAGATTAAAAAATTAAAAAGAAAAAAAAAAAAAAAGGGATTTTTGGCATCTCAGCTGTGCCATCCGTGGTTTTTCATGCTGGGAAAGGGAAAATGGGAGTGAGGAGCAGGAGGAAGGAGGGAAATGGGTGGGATGGGGGTTGTTCCTTCCCATATTCCCACTGCATCCCACCCACTTCCATCGTGGATCCCAGCCCAGATATTCCATCAGCAGCTCCCAGATTCCTCTGAGCTAAAAACTGGGAGATTTTTCACCTCTGGAACATGAGTTAGGAATTTAGGGAATATTCCCAGGGGAGATTCAGGGTTTGGGCTTTCCCACAGGATTTGAGGCTGTTTTTCCTAGAAGTGGGAACTCTGCTCTTTGGGTGTTGGATTCCCTTCCCATTTCCTGATTTTTCCCATTATTTTGATGCAACATGGAGCAATCCAGAAATTTGGGAAGTTTTCCACTGCAAGGTTCAAATCCATTTTGGGATTTGTTCTAGTCAGGCATAAAGTCATTCCCTTTTTTCCAAGCTGTGCCTCCTCTAGGATGACATGCAGAAAAATGGGAATTATCCCAATTTGCAGTTGGAACATCTCATTATCTCCCTTTTTTTTTTTTTTTTTTTTTTTTTTTTAACTCCTCCCACCTAGAATTAATCCTGACCATTACTTAAAGCTGGGAGTTTTGTTTAATTCCCAAAAAAACCTTGGAAGGAGATTGTGGAACTGGGTGCTCCTGTTATCCTGCTTTTCCCATGTAAGTTTTTTCTTTTTTTATTATTAAATTCATTTATTTGCTTGAGAGAGGAGGAAAAGGGGAGTGGGAAATCCAGTGTTTTCCTGGATATGAAATTCCAATTAAAACATGGATAGGGAGGGGATTTCTTTGTTGTGCTCCAGGTTTTTTGTGTTTTTTTTTTTAATGGGATTTGAGTGAAGATCCTGGAGCAGCTTTTGTGGGGCTGGTTCTTCTCCCAGGGCTCCCTCTGGAATTGTTCTCCCACAAAAGTTGTGTTTTTCCAGGTTTTCTCATGTGGATTGATGGAGAAAAATGAGATTTGAAGGAATTTGGAGTCTCTGGGATGAGGCTGATTTAGGGTTAGTGAGGTTAAACCTAAAGGGAAGATGTGAGGTTTGGGATAAATTGTGATTTCCAAGAGTTATCCCAGGTGATTAAAGAGTTTTTTAAATTGGGGAATCATTCTGCTTTGGGAATTTGGTGGTTCTATTTTTCTGCATGAGCTGTGCATTATAAAACAGAAGAGAACTTTCAAAACTGAGGAATTTCATTTCAAATCTGTCACAACAGGGAGATGTTTTCCAGTTCGTAAAAAAATAAGGAATTGATGGAATATGTCAGCCTTTAAAATACTTTTTTTTTTTTTTTTTTTTTTTTTTTCCCTTAAGGAATAAAGAAAATTAAAGAATAAAAGTTTGGTGGGAGGAGCCAAATTTTGTGTGGGTGGGGAAGGAGCTGATCCCAAATCCCACAGGAGAAATCTCAGCATTTTCCAGGAATTCCTGGTTGGGAGCTCTTTGGAATGATTTATTTGGGGTGAGTGAGGCTGGGTTTGCTCCTTGATTTTGGTCCTGACCCCAGCTGGGCTCGATTAAAAATAAATTTGTTAATTATAATTTAATTAATTAATGTCACCTGGCTGATGGAGCTGGAATTCTTGGGATTTTCCTGTGCAGGGTCAGGATTTGGATTTGACCCATGTGGGATTTTTGACCAGAGGCTCCTGATCCCAGATGATCTCTGTTAAAAACTTTTTTTTTTTTTATTGGGACATTAATTAATTATCAATTAATTGCACCTGGCTATGGGTGCTACAAGAGCTGGAATTCCTGGGATTTTCCTGTGCAGGGTCTGGATTTGGATTTGATTCTTGTGGGATTTTTGACCAGAGGTTCCTGATCCCAGCTGGGCTTTATTAAAAAGGAATTTGCTGTATTGTGGCATCAATTAATTAGTAATAATTTAATTAATGTCACCTGGCTGATGAAGTTGGAATTCCTGGGATTTTCCTGTGCAGAGCCAAGAGTGGGATTTGATTCTGAGATTTTTGATCAGAGGTTTCTTATCCTAGCCTGGCTCTATTAAAAATAATTTTTTTAATTGGGACACCAATTAATTTCACCTGGCTGTGAGTGGTGCTGGAACTGGAATTCTTGGAGTTTTCCTGAGTAGGGCCAGGAGTTGGATTTGATCCTTGTGGGATTTTAATTTTTACCAGAGATTCCTGATCCCAGCTCTATCAAACCTAAATTTATTGCATTGTGGCACCAATTAATTAATTATCAGTTAATTAATGTCACCTGGCTGTGGGTGCTGATAGAGCTGGGATTACCAGGAATGGGATTTGATCCTTTAAAACTCAGAATATTCCATGGTTTGTGCCAGCAGAAAATGGGATAAAATGCTGAATTAAGAAGTATTTTCCAAACTGATGGCGTGGGATTAATCCTGGGTTGGATTAATTTATCATGGATTAATTAATAATAGATTTATCCATGGGCCAGAGGGAACATCCTGCTCTTTTCCAAGTGCAGAATTCCAGCAGCAAATCCCAGGGATCTGTGCCCAGCCAGGCTGAGGAACCTGTAAAGAATAAAAAATTAAAGAATATTCCCCCATGGAATGATTGGGTTGGAAATAAATCCCATCCTATTCCTGCCAGGGAAACTTTTCCCTATCCCAGGTTGCTCCAAGCTCCACAAGCACTAATTGGATCTCGTTAGTTTAATTAATTAAACTCTTTTTGCCTTATAGCAAAGCTTAGCTTTACCTCAGGCACCAAAACCCCCGGAATTTTCCTGCTGGGATCCAATTCCTGAGAAAAAGAACTTTTTCTTTTAGCCCACAGCTAGTCTGTGCTCAAAGTTAAAAAAAAAGAAAAAAAAAAGAAAAAAAATCCCTCAGAATTCCAGGGTTTTTTTGGAGTACTGTGTCAATAGCCTGGAACCAAATTCCCATCTGGAAAATCCAATGGGATTTCTCTGGGTTTTCCCACCTCTCATCTGAAAAAAATCCAATGGGATTTCTCTGGGTTTTCCCACCTCCCCTAAGAGCCCTTTCCTGGATGTGCTGAGGAAAAGAAGCTCCTGAATATTTTTTGGGGATTATGGGAAGTTGTAGGAATGAAGACATTGAATGAGAGTTTTTGAGGAATAAATGGGATCATTCCTTTCTGTGTTTGCTGGGGAAATTGAGGAATTCTTCACTCTGAAGTGGGATTTTCCAGATTTTTGGGAGAAATGGAGGTTCCATGTGCTCTGCCTGAGCAGTTTGGGGATTTGTGGATGGGATAAACTGGTGAATCCTGGATAAACAATGAACCTTTTCCTAATGCACACTCTGCAGTTGGATATTGGGGCAGGAAAAATCCAAAGTGTGGGAGAATCCACATCTGGATCAAACCTGGAGTTGCAGAGGGCAGGGCTGGATGGGATATTGGGAATTGGGAATTCCCAGATTTGCTGTGATTTCACAGATTTTCCTGGATCCCTGGCAGTGCCCAAATCCAGGTTTGAAGGGATTGGAGCAGCCTGGGTGAGCAGAAGGAATTCCTGGCTTGGAATGGGATGAGCCTTTCCAGGATTATGGGATGTCCTGATCCAAAGGAATTCCAATGGAATTTGGATGTTTGCTCAGCCTGGGAAGTTCCCACTGGACTCACACTGGGAAAATATTGGAGGCTGGAGGGTGATTTGAGCTGTGCTCAAATTGGGAATGGTTGGGAATTCCCTCTGTTCCAGGCCCTCCTTTTTTTTTTTATGGAAAATGAAATCAGGATTTTTGAGAAAAGTGGGAATGAGGTGGTGTTGGACTGGGAATGTGGGAAAGTCTGAGAGCACTTTGGGATTGATTTCAGCTGGAATGGGAAGAGGAGCTGGAGATTTGTGGAGCTGGGAATGGGAATCATCCCCTGGAGAGGGGCTGGGGACAAGGGATGGAGGGACAGGACACAGGGAATGGGACACTGCCAGAGGGCAGGGATGGGTGGGATATTGGGAATTGGGAATTCCTGGCTGGGCTGGGATTGCCAGAGCAGCTGTGGCTGCCCCTGGATCCCTGGAATGCCCAAGGCCAGGCTGGACACTGGGCTAGGGAAGGTGTGGATTCCAGGGGTGGAATGGGATGGGCTTTAAGGTTCCTTCCATCCCCAAACTCTCCAGGATTCAATTCCAGGATCCCTTGGTGGTTAAAAGTCTCCCACACGCAGAGATTTGGTCAAGTCCTTGCTGGAAAACAGGGAATTAAACTCTGACCAACATCAGAACTGGGATCCTGGAATCAATTCCCTCAGAGGTTCTGAGATCTTCCTGATCCATGGAATGTGTAGGATTCCTAAAAACTGAATTAAAACGAGATTTTTGGGGGGAAATGGGAGATCCATGATGGAACTGCTAGAAAATGCAGGATGGATTCAAATCCTCCTCCCCTCCTGCAGCCATGAGCTTTCCCCTGATCCATATTCTGCACTGGGAGCTTTCCATGGAAAATTAATAAACAGGAGTGAAGCCCCAGTGGATTAATGGGCAGGGATGGGTGAGATATTGGGAATTCCTGGGTGGGATGGAATTCCCAGAGTCCTGGATCCCTGGCAGTGCTCAAGGCCAGGGTGGATTTTGGGGTTGGAGTGCTGGGATTTATTGGGATGTTGTGGATTTTCCTGCAGGAAATTTGGTTGCTTCTCCCAAACTTTATAAACACCTCCAACATTCCCAAAGGATACAATCCTTGGAGTTTCTAAACTCCTGTTGTTAAAAAGTTTCTATTTGGGGTTAATTTGTGATCAGCTCTTGGAAGTTTGTATCCAGGGTTGGATTCCCCATCCCTGGAGGGATTTAAATCCCTGTGGATGTGCTGCTGGGAATGGTTGGAGCTGATCCTCGATGGTTTTCCCACCTTAAAGATTCCAAGTGGGAAGAAAATCCCGTGTGGGGTTCAGATCCCCTCAGGGCTGGATTTTTTCCATGAGGATTTGGAGTTTCCAGCTGTTCCCTGAGAGCAGGAATTGCATTTTCCCTCATAAAAAAAAAAAATTCCTTATTTAATTAACTCCTCACAATGAGGTCATTCCACATTCAAACATTCCCAAAAATCCCTGGCAAACTGCACAAAACCAAGATTTTCATGGGTCAGCTGGAATAAAGGGTTTTTATTCATGGATCTGGATTTTCTGGATGATCCAGAGGGGGCTGATCTTGGTTGTTCACATCCAGGGAAACTCAGGATTCCTGGAGTGTTTAAACCCTCAAATTGTGGCAAGAGAAAGATAATTCCCTGATTTAAAAGGAGGAAGTGATGGGAATATTTGTGTTGGGAAGGGAATGGGAGAAATGGAGAATTCCAAGGGATAAACAGCTTTAGCAGGGAGTGAAAATTATTTTTTTCCCCTTTGGGATTGGGTTTGATTTGATTCCCATTCATTCTCCATAATCCTCATTTTCCCCTCCCCATTTCAAAAGGCACCAGGTTGACAAACTCTGCAGTGATTCCTTTAAATTCCCAATTTCTCCTCATTTTTTCCTTGAAATAAAAGCAGGAATTATTTCCCAGCACCTCCTGGAGTTGGAATTCCCACTAAAATCAGCTCCTGGGATCCTGAATTTTCCATGAAATCCAAATGATCCTTTAATGCTTCTTACAGTAATTATTAATTACTCCTTTTGTTGGGATTATTTTCCCTTTACACTCAATCCAACCATGGCAATTCCTCAGGACCTGCTAATTATGATGATGATTATTAATTCCATGGGCAGAAATCCTTGGAATCTGTGCCAGGAGCTGGGATCCCACTGGGCCAGGTGAAGCACAAACCCACCCTAAAGCTTTGGAGGCCAAAGTGGAAAAAAAAATTCATTTTCTCTCCCTGCTAAAGGTGTTTATCCCTTGGAATTCTCCATTTCTCCCATTCCCTTCCCAAGATAAATATTCCCATCACATCCTCATTTTAAATTAGGGAATTATCTTTCTCTTCCCACAATTTGGGGATTTTAACACTCCAGGAATTCTGATTTTCCCTGGATGTGACCCCACTCTTGGAGCATCCAGAAAATCAAGATCCATGCACAAAAATCCTTTATTCTAAGGGGAGGAAAAACAAAAATAATAATATAAAAAAGAAAACAGCTTTAATTTTCAATTTTCACTCCCTGCTAAAGCTCCTCACAAAAATTGTGGCTGTTTTCCAGCATCCTGCATTTCCTGCTTTGACTCATTCCCATAAATTGGAGTGGGGCAGTTCCTGCTGTTCCAATCTATGGAATAACCTGAAATTTTTAGATAATTGTGAGGAGGGAATGATTTTCTTGGAAGTTTGGAGGAGATTCCTTAAATCCCACCCTGGATGGGCTAAATATCTAAAATATCCCAGGTGGATCCAGCCTGGCCTTGGGCACTTCCAGGGGCAGCCACAGGAAATCTGGGAATTCTCTCCCTAATTCCAAACATCTTGAAACAGCTTAAAAAAATCCTTTATACCTACCAAAAATCTTTATTTTTTTTATAAATAGTAAAAATAAATTATACAATAGGGTTTATCTATTAAAAATGCATCATTCCCATATCCAAGGCTGTCAGACCAAAATAAACAGAAGGTTTATCCAAGTTTATTCCCTTTTTTTGGATCTGGCTTTAAGGGCTGTGTTGAGCTCTGCTTTTATTTTATTTATCCTGAATAATTAATTCCTGTGTAAACAGCTCTTGGATAAAAACCACATCTGAGAAAATGGGGGGAAAACGTGGAGAACTGGAAGATTTCCCTCCTTAACATGTTTTTTTGTCATCTCAATATTTTTCATTTGGGGTTTTTGCATATTTAATGAAGTGTTAAAGCGAAACACAACAAGATAAATATTTTGAGTTGAATAAAAATGTTGAGATTCCAACAAAATCTGAAACCCAGCAGTAAAAACAAAATAATTTTGCTTCAGCTTGGCTTAAATCACTTTTTCCTCTCTCATTTTGGCAAGTGGACAATAACAAAAAAAAAAAAAAAAAAAAAAAAAAAAATCCTGGAGGGATTTTCCAAACTCAGAGATTTTTGGGATTAAAAATTCCAGCTGGGATTCTGATCCTGGAGGGATTTTCCAAACTCAGAGATTTTGGGATTAAAAATTCCAGCTGGGATTCTGATCCTGGAGGGATTTTTCCAAACTCAGAGATTTTTGGGATTAAAAATTCCATCTGGATGGGATGTGGGGCAACCCCAGAGCTGCTGGAATTTGGCACCTTCAGCTGGAGGAGCAGGGTGGGGATTCCTGTGTTTGTGTCCAGAATCTCATTCCATAAAATCATGGAATGATTGGGGTTGGGAGGGGATTTGGAAAGATGATCTGGGGACCAAGCAGGGCCACCTCCCCCTGTCCCAGGTGGATCCAAGTGCTCTGTTGGGCAAATCTCAGCAAATCTGGGAATTCCCAATATCCCACCCATCCATCCCTCTGGCAGTGTCCCATTCCCTGTGTCCTGTCCCTCCATCCCTTGTCCCCAGCCCCTCTCCAGCTCTCCTGGATCCCTTTAGGTGCCCTCAGCTCTCCCTGGACCCTTCTCCTCTCCAGGGAACATTCCCAGCCCTGGAGCAGCTCTGGTGGATTTTTCTGGATCTCTCCAGCAGCTCCATTGGGCAGAATTCCCTTTTCCCTGTTCCCACACTGTGGGATCATCCAGGGAATGGAGGATTGAGGCATTTCCAGCTCATTCCAATCCTTCTCCTCATCCCTGAGCCATTTTCCAGCTCATCCCAATTTATGGAATGATCTGCTTTGCACTGGAAGTGCCAAACTGGATGGAAATCTGGATTTTTCCAGACAGAGAGGGAAGCTCTGGCCACATCCCAGCCCTGATCTGCTCCAGGCTTTCCCTGCTCCTCCCAGAGAAACTGGGAGACAAATGGAGCTGTCAGGGCCTTTGGGTTTTTTTAAATTTTTTTTTTTTTTTTTGGGATGGCAATTTCCACGTGCAGGATTTATACACAGCCTGTTTTCCTCAAGGAAAAATCACCATCCCTTTTCCCAGGATGTTTTATGGGCTCGTTTTGAATCCAGTGGCTTTGGCTGGTTTGTGACAAGAGGAAAATCCAATCAAATCCCAATTTTTGTGGGTTCACATCTCCTTGGAATGTTGCATTCCTTTTTCTTTTTTTTTTCTTTTTTCTTGTACAGCAGAACCAATTCCATTTTTTTTTTTGGATGAGCCTGGAAATGTTTGCAGGATCTCAGACCCTGACTGGAATGCTGAACCCATCATTAATCCTCATTTTTCCTTAGGAATGTGCTCTTGTATCCATGCTGGGAGAACAGCAATTTTCCCATGGATTGGGAGGGTTGCTGGGAATTGGGAATTTGAGTTGGATCAGGAATGTGTGGCTGTATCCCAAATTATCTTCTGCAGCAATTATGGAGCAGGATAACACTTAAAAAGTGGGAAAAAAATTTCCCTTTTTCTGTGCCTGTGTTGCTCCTCTTTTCAGCCAAGGATTTCCAAGCCTGGAAAAAAAGGATATAAAGCAATTCCTCCACTTTTCAATGGAGCTGGGAATGTGGGTCTGTGCTGCAGGGAATGTAAATATTTGGGAATATTTCCAGCTGCTCTGCTGCTGGAATCAGAGGGAATGCTGAGTTTTTTCAGGAGTAATTAAGGCTGGAGCTGCTGATCTGTGGGATCAGCCCCATTTTGGGATGAGTTCCAGAGGGGTGGGAATGTGCTGGAGCTGGAATTGCTCTTCCATGGTCTTGTTTTATTCCCTCAGATCATGGAATTTTGGGATGGTTTGGGATGCAAAGATCTTAAATCCTGTTCCCTGGGCAGGGAACCTTCCCTTATCCCAGGCTGCTCCAATCTCACCCAGCCTGGCCCTGGACATTCCAGGGATTCAGGGACAGCCACAGCAAATCTGGGAATTCCAGCCCAGCCCCTCCTCACCCTGATTTTTAAGGAATGATGACAGCAGGGAAACTGGAATGTTGTTATTGAAACCTCTGGAAAATGGAATTAAATTTGGGTTAGGAGAGCCTGGATAAAAATGCTGATGGATGCATGGCATGGAAATTCTGGATTTTCCCAAGGATAACTGTAAATAACTCCTTTGATTTGTTAGAAGCTGTTTTCAGTGGATTTGTCCATCCAGCCTTTTTTATGGAGCATCCAAGCAGGAAAACAGGGAGAAAATGGAGGTGCAGAGAGGATTTGGCAAACAAAATCCCCATTTTTCCTTCCCAGGTTTCCATAAAGATCCAATCCAAGTTTGGAGATGCTCCAGGAGATCTTCCTGAGGATTCCTTTGTCCATTCCCTTTTTCCACTTGGATTTTCTGGGGTTTAATTTTCCAAATGCAGCTGCAGGTCCTGGAGCAGCTTCCAAAGGTGTTGGACCCACCCTGGTTCTGTTGGATTTCCCTTCCCCCAATCCCCTCTCCTGCCATCCCAACATCCTCAGGACATTTCCCATCATGGAAAAATGGGAATTTTGGGATGATTTCCACTCAAGATCATCCACGTGGTTTGAGGCTTGCTGCAAATCCTGAGGGTTTAATTCCAAATTTGTGATTTGTAGGAATAATATTTAACAGGGAACATAGACCACCTGAAAATCCCAATATTTTGAAAAACAAGGAATCTGCTCTCTAATCCATTTTTCCCTTCCCAGCCTTTCCCTGTGCTCCCATTCCTTGCTGGTGCAAAGGGAAAATGCTGGAATGCTCTCCTGGAAATTATTGGGAAGTGGATTCTGACAGGAGCAGGGATGGATGGTTGGGCAGCTCAGCCATCCATGGGGAATTTATCATCCCATAAATTCCTGGCTCTGAAATGTCCATAAGGAGCAAATCCCACTCCAAAGGAAGTTTTCTCCACATTTTGATAATTTTTTTTCCATGAGGTTTTTGTCCTGGGATTGGTTGGGTTTTGTCCTGGGATTTGAGGGAGCTCTGGGCAGTCTCTTCCCAAAAAATCCCAGGAAAACATCTCAGGAATTCTGAGCTACCTGTGGGATGTGTTAGGATCCATGGGGAATTTATCATTCCATAAATTGTTGATTCTGGGGACATAAGGACAAGATCCCACTCCAAATGAAGTTTTCTCCATGTTTTGGTTATTTTTTTTCCATGAGGTTTTGTCCTGGGATTTGAGGGAGCTCTGGGCAGTCTCTTCCCAAAAAATCCCAGGTGCTGGCGCTCAGGAAGTTCCCATTTTTCTCCATGGTGATCCCATTTTTCTCCTGGAAATTTGGTCCCTCAGGAATTCTGAGCTGCCCGTGGGATGTGTTAGGATCCATGGGGAATTTATCATTCCATAAATTCCTGGCTCTGAGGTCTCCATGGGGAGAAGTTCCCTCTCCAAATGAAGTTTTCTCTGTGTTTTGGTCACTTTTCCCATCAGGTTTTGTTCTGGAATTCCATCTTGGTTGTGCTGAGCTCCCAGAGGTGGCTGCAGAATTCCAGGTGGGAATTCAGAATGTCCCAGCAGAGGCAGAATCCCTTCCCTTGACCTCAGATCTGTCCAAACATCCCCAAATTTTCCTTTCCAGAGCTGTTTTCCATCCATCCTCCACCCCACCAGTTTGTGCTGGGAATTCCCTTTCCCACCCCAGGCTCTTCCCTTTGGCCCCATCCCAATCCCAGGAATTTTCCCCACAGACAAAACCCCAGCCCAGGTTTGTCACTGCTCACCCCAAAATTGCTCCTCAGCCCCTCCAGAGCAGCAGATCCACACCTGAGGGCTCTTCCTGACTAAAAAACTGGGAATATTCAACAAACAAACAAAAATATTTTATTTTTGGCAAAACTGTTTTTTTTTCTTTCCTGGAATTTGTTGGGTTTGTGCATTTTTTGGGGGTTGGTGAAGGGTGGGAAGATCTGGTTACCCAAATTGTGGTGGGTTGGTTTTGTACCTGTGCTGGAATTAGTTATTGTTCATAATTATTTTAATTTATTTTAAATATCCTGTGCAGAAAATTGGGATTGATGTCTGTGATTTGGGATTGCAGGGTCTGGTGATGGAATTATTTGACTTGATGTGGAAATTGGGCAGGGACACTTTCCCCTGTTCCAGATTGCTCCAAGTCCTGTCCAACCTGTCCTAAATCCATTAATTCTTTGGGATTTCTGTTCCTGGGAATATTCCATTTCCCTAAATCCATGAATTCTTTGGGATTTCTGTTCCTGGGAATTTTAAATATATAATATTAAAATATAAGTATATTTTAAATTATATTATATGTATAATATATTTTATATAATATACACTTTATATATAAATATATTTATGTTTATATATATAATAAATGTTCCTGTGAATATTTAATTTCATTTTTCCCATCAAATTTGGGATTTCTCTCAGCCCCAGCCACGCTCTCTCCCAGGAGATTTCTTGGGAGCTGTTTTGCAGGGATTTGTCCATCCAGCCTTTTTTATGGAGCATCCCAGCAGCAAAACCAGGAGGTGCAAACAGAACCTCCCCCTACAAATTCCTCACCTTGTTTATTCCCAAATTTCCATGCACAAAATCCAATCTCTGAGATGCACTGGGAGAAGGAGCTGAGAAAATGAAATTCAACCCCAAGTGACCCCCCCAACCTCTTCCCATCCCTCTAATTCCATCTTGGAATGGCTCAAATCCACAATTTTAATGGAATTTTCCCCTGGAGACCCCACTGAGAGCCACTTTCCCTCTCCTGATTGCCACCAGCAGGACCTGGGCTGCTGATCTTGCAGAAATGCTTCATTAACCACTGAAAGTTTAATTGTTCCTTAAGTGCTGCCTGCATTCCCAGCTTTCCCTGTGCTGCTCCCACTGATGGCAGCTTGGAAATGCACAAATTCCAGAGTGGGAATTTGCTGCTCCATTCCCAAAAATTCTTGCTGGAGCTCTGATTTCTCTGCCCCAAATTCCAGAGTGGCCCATTTGCTGCTCCTTTCCCAAATTTTTTTTTTTTTTTTTTGCTGGAGCTCTGACTTTCCTGGCAGCCAAATTGTTCCTCCTTGGCAGGGGGATGAGAGACCTGGGAGTTTTAGAAGTGCAAATTGGAATTGTTGGGATGTTCTGGGGAGCAAAGTCATGGGAAGATGATTAAGGAATTTTGTGAATTCCAACTGGGATTGGAGTTTTCAGCTCCAGGTGCCAGTGGGAGCTTGTGCTCTGAGTGTGTGGGGCTGTTCCATCTGAAATCCTGATTTTTTTCTTGGCTAAAGCAGCTGGGAATGAAGCCCAGTTTGATTTATTCCAGTGGCAAAAGGAGTTCATGACCCAGGTTGTTATTTTTGTTGTGGGTTTAATTTGGTGGAGTGATAATCAATCCTGATTCCAAGGATTTTGTGCCCTTGGAGGTGACCTGGAGTGAGTGAGCAAATAATCCTGGGAATGTCAATAAGGTCAGCTTTGATCCTGAGCTGGTGCTGTGTTCCAAAAATCCTGAATATCATGGAAAAATTGAATAAATTTCAGGATTTGAAGGGGCTCCAGGACAGCTGGAGAGGGACTGGGGACAAGGGATGGAAGGACACAGGGAATGGCTTCACATGGACAGAGGAAATTTAGGTTGGATCTCAGGAAGGAATTCCTGGCTGGAATTCCCAGATTTGCTGTGGCTGCCCCTGGATCCCTGGGGCAGTGGGAGGTGTCCCCCATGACAGGGGTGGGATGGGATGATTTTTAAGGTCCCTTTAATCCCAAACTCTTCTCAGAGTCTGGATTTATCCATCCTCCTGGAAGGAGAGGAGAAGCAGATTTGGAGCAATTCCAGCCACAAATGAATTCTGTGGGATTTTCCTGCTCATGGGAAAAATCCACTCCCTGTCTTTGGTGCTGAACTGTCCCTGCAGGAGAGGATTTGTGCCCAACTGATCCCATCAGAAATTCCTTTGGGAGCAAAGATTTTGCCACTGGAGCATTTTAGGCAGGTGCAGCCCTTTCCTTCCTGGGATTCTCCTGGAGTTCTCCTTTCTGGGATTGGCTCCTTAGGGAACTGCAGGATGAGGAGCTGGAGGAGGTTTTTCCACAGGTGCTGCAGTTTGAGGCTTTTCCAGCTCTGTAGGGAATTTTAATTTTCCTGGTTGCTCCAAATCATTTGGGAATGGGAAGTGGATGTGAAAGGGATGAAGAGAGCAAATGTTGCCTCTGGAATGATGTTTCCATCAAAAGCTGCCCTGATCCCAAACAGGTGACTGGGTGTCCTGGTGTGCAGGACAGGTGTCTGCCAATAAAGGCAGGAGCTTCTCTTTGAAATGGAGAATGTAAACCCCTCTCCTCTAAATAATTAAAATTTTGAAATGAAGGGGCTCTCAGGCAAAGATATGGGAATAGGAATAACAGTTCTTTCCTAGGACAATTAAACTAGCAATGCAGTATTACACAGAACAATGCCAGCCCTGGCAGAGTCAGAATCCAAGCTGGCACAGTCAGTCAGTCAGGGTGGTGGCACAGTCCCATTCCATGGTGCTGCATCCTCCTGCAGGGGCAGATGTGGCTCAGCTGGAGCAGTGCTCCTGGAGAAGGGGCAGTTTCCTCTGAAGCTCCAGGGATGATGTGCAAGGCTCTGGTTTTCCTCTGGGATCCAGTGGAAAGAAGGTGCCTTGGTGTCCCAAATGTCAGTTTTTCTCTGGGTAGGAAAGGCTTGGCTCCTGCCCTGGCTGGAGCATCTCCCAGTGGGATGATGGAATTTTCTCAGCCATGCCCTGGGACTCAGTGGCCATGAACAGGAGATATCTGCTGGAGGGAGGATGGGCTGTGGGAAGATAAAGATGATTGCCCAGCTGGTTTAAAGATGGCCCATGAGCAGAGAATGTGTGCCAGGAGATCAGGGGCACTGCCCCAGCCGGGTCAGCAGATGGGACAGAACTCACATTGCTGGGCACATCACCCCACACACTGGGAATGGTGTCACCTCCTCCAGCTGAGCTGGGATTGTCCCTAAAACCTTGGACAAATCCTGGATCTGTGTCTGCAGCTCTACAACCAAGAGAATGCTTCCCACGAAAAACATTTGGGGTTGAGGAAGGAAAATGGGAAAGTTTTCCCTTCATGTGCTCTTGGACTCGGATATTGGAATCAGGGATTTGTGCTTCTGGATCTTTTTATTCCAACTCCACAAATACTCCTTCCAAAATCAGCTGAGTGTTCAAGCCCCAGCTATTTTTAGGGAAAAGGTTTTATTTTGGATCCATTTGGTCAAAGGAAATGAGGAAAATTTTCCAAGAAACTCTGGAAAGCAGGAGAGTGGCTCAGCCTGGAATTGGCCTCAAAGAGAGGTTTGGATTGAATATTAGGAATTGTTTTTTCCCATCAAAGTTTGAAATGGGCTTCCCAGGGGGTAGTGGGGTCTTTATCCATGGAAATATTCCCCAAAAAAAAGTGGATCTGGCACTTAAGGCCATGGTAGGACTCTGATCCTAAAAGATTTTCCCAACTTCATCAATTTTAGGATTTCTCTAGAAGCCTGACTGCTGTTGATGCTCCCAGCAATTCCTGGGAATTCAGACCATTTGAGCATTGCCAAATATTCCTAAAATCCCACAAAACTCATGGAATGGGAATTTGAGACCCCTCCAACATTTGGGCTCAGAACTGTCATTGTCAGTGGGAAAAGAAGGGGAAATCCCAATTAGTGCTGATGGTGATTATTTGGATTATTTCAATAATTTTAAATTCCCTGGATCCTCAGACATTCCACAGAGGTCATGATTTGTGGGAAAAATTATTTGAATAAAATACAGGAAAAGTGGTTCAATTGGTGGGATAACTTTTTTTATATATATAATTTTTTTTCCCCACACTGAGATTTCCTGGTTCTGGTTCTCCTCATTCCCAGATTTTCCCTCTTTTGGTGTTTTTTTGGGATGCTCTCCTGGCTTTGTCCTTCTCCAGCCAGTTCACCACGTCCTCCTTCCCCTTTGAGCTGAAATTTCCATGGAATGGGATCTGGAGCTGCCTGTGCAGCTCTCAGCCCATCCAGAGGGGGAGGGGGAATATTCCAATCAATTCCCTTGAATTATTTAGGAATCCATCCTGAAATCCTGAGCTGCTTTTAGAAATGTCCCTGAAACTGGAAACCTTTTTTTATGGATTTTTCCACTCTTCCCTTCCCTCATGGAAACATTTTGACTTTGCTGCTTGGACATGGGTTTGCCTTCAGAATTTCCTATTTAGGACCCAAAAATCCACCAGAAAACCCAAGAAATTCACAACCCCAACTTCATTTTATCCAATTTATTTTATTTCTTCCTCTCTGGAAAAATTATTTTTTGCCTGAGGATCTGTATTCCAGCTGGTCCCTGTTCTTTCTGCTGGGAATCCTGTCAGGATTTTGGGGGTAATTTGGTGAATTTTGAGTCTGAAGGAATTTTTGTGATTCTCAGATTTGTTATCCATGAGAATGGGAAGGTTCCTCCCAATTCCCAGTTTGGAACCAGCTGCAATTGGAGTTGGGATTATCCCAGGGATGGAAAATTCTCCTGGATTCAGGAGAGAGGAGAAAATTCTCCCTGGGCTCTTTTTCTTCCTTCTCAGCTTTTCCAAGAGAGAAAAATCTGGAATTTCCCCTTTTTATTTCTCGTGGAATGAAGGAAAATCATTTTTATGGATATGGAACTCCAAGGGTGGGAGGAAGGGGAGGATAAATTGTGGATTGAGGTTGGAAAATCCCTGTTGGGGATGGTGGTGAATGGAAAATGGAGCTGAAAGAGCAGCAAAAATTGGGAATTTGGGATGAGCCTTGGGAAAAAACAGGAAAAAAACCACATTGGAAAAGAAATATCTTTCTTTTTTTTTTTTTTGAAGGGTTGGATCCTGTATTTCTAGGCTGGATCTGTCATATTTTTTGGAGGGTTGAATCCATCTTTCCATCAAGGAAATTGTAGGGGAAAAAAAATTTAGGGGGGAAAAGAAGGAAAAACCAAGAAAATTTTAGGGGAGAAAAGAAAAAAACAAGGAAATTTTTGGGGGGGGGGGGGGGAAGAAGAAAAAAACCAAGGAAATTTTAGGGGGAAAAGAAAAAAAACAAGGAAATTTTAGGGGGGAAAAGAAGAAAAAAACCAAGTAAATTTTTGAGGGGGGAGAAAACCAAGGAAATTTTAAGGGGGGGGGGGGAAAACCCAAGAAAATTTTAGGTGGGGAAAAGAAGAAAAAAACCAAGTAAATTTTAGGGGGGAAAAGAAAAAATGAAGTAAATTTTAGGGGGGAAAAGAAGAAATAACCAAGGAAATTTTAGGGGGGAAAGAAAATTAAGGAAATTTTAAGGGGGAAGTTAAAAAAGTGCAGGAATTTTGGGGTGGGGAAAGCAAGGAAACTTTAGGGAGGGACAGGGGGGTATTTTTAAGCCCTTTTAGGACATTTTTGATAAATATCTCTGGGATGAACAGGACAGAGGAGAAATCTTTAATTCTAAAAAAGCAAAAAAAACCCCAAAAATTTGAAATTTAAATTAAAGCTCCAACTTCCTCCTCCCCATGGCAAAAAAGGGATTGAATTTGGGTTCCTGCAGTGGGAAAATGGAGATGAGTTGATTATTTTTAGCTTCTCCAGTTAATCTGGGGCTGACACAGTTTCTATTTTCTGTTCCCTCCCAGGCACTGCCAAGGTCGGGGCTGGGCTCTGACCTTTAGTAACCCCACCTGCTCATTTGGGGCTAATTAGTGTCAGGTGATCAACAGAATTTAGATGTGTTTGTTAGTAAAATGTTGTTTTAATCAATGTAAAATTATTATGATCGATAGGTTCTATGGAACTATTATAATTAATAATAATCGATATGATGTAATCAGCTATAATTATAGTTTATATAGAATTGTTCTAGTTGTTAATGAATGTTAAACTAATTAATATCAAATTATTATGATTGATAGGTTCTATAGAACTGTTATATTTAATAATAATCAATATGATGTAATCAATATTAAACTCTATAGCTTATAGAGAGTTAATGTTATATTTGTTAATGAATGTCAAACTAATATTAATCAATATCAAGTTATTATGCTCTATAGGTTCTATAGAAATATTATATTTAATAATAAAGTATCAATATGATATATTCAATATGAAACTATAATTATTGTTTATAGGGAATTAATGCTGTAGATGTTAATGAATATTAAACTAATATTAATCAATTTAAAATTATTATGATAGGTTCTATGGAACTATTATAATTAATAATAATCGATATGATGTAATCAGCTATAATTATAGTTTATATAGAATTGTTCTAGTTGTTAATGAATGTTAAACTAATATTAATATCAAATTATTATGATTGATAGGTTCTATGGAACTATTATATTCAATAATCAGGAGTCAATATGATGTAATCAATATGAAACTATAAGTATAGTTTATACAGAATTAATGTTATATTGATAATGAATGTTAAACTAATATTAATGAATATCTAATTATTATGATAGGTTCTATAGAACTATTATATTCGATAATAATCAATATGATGTAATCAATATGAAATTATAATTTATAGAGAATTAATGCTATAGTTGTTAATGAATGTTAAACTAATATTAACACCAAATTATTATCTATAGGTTCTATAGAACTATTCTGCTTAATAATAAAGAATCAATATTATGTAATCAATATGAAACTGTAAGTATAGTTTATACAGAATTAATGTTATATTTGTTAATGAATGTCAAACTAATACTAATCAATACCAAATTATTATGATCTATAGGTTATGTAGAAATATTATATTTAATAATAAAGCATCAATATGATATATTCAATATGAAACTATAATTATAGTTTATAGAGAATGAATGCTATAGTTGTTAATGACTATTAAACTAATATTAATCAATATCAAATTATTATGATAGGTTCTATAGAACTATTATATTTAATAATCAGGAATCAATATTATGTAATCAACTATAATTATAGTTTATATAGAATTGTTATATTTGTTAATGAATGTCAAACTAATATTAATGATTGCCAAATTATTATGATCTAAAGGGTCTGTAGAAGTTTTATATTTAATAATCAGGAATCAATATGATGTAATCAATATTAAACTATAATTGTAGTTTACATAAATTTAATGGTTTATTTGTTAATGAATGTTAAGCTAATATTAATCAATACCAAATTATTATGATCTATAATCATGTGCCATGAGCAGGGAACCTTCCTCTATCCCAAAATTCTCTGCCCATCCCATATTTCCCAAATTGCTCATTCCAGCTCCTTTTCTCCTTTAAATACTGCTCCAAACATCTGGAATCTGCAGTGAACCTGCCCCCAACATCTGGAATCTGCCCCCCCCTCCAAACATCTGGAATTTCCAGTGAATCTGCCCCCTTCTCCAAACATCTGGAATTTCCAGTGAATCTGCCCCCCCGCTCCAAACATCTGGAATTTCCAGTGAATCCCCCCCCAAACATCTGGAATCTGCAGTGAATATGCCCCCCCTCCTGCTCCAAACATCTGGAATTTTCAGTGAATCCCCCCCACATCTGGAATTTGCAGTGAATCCTCCCCTCCAAACATCTGGAATCTGCCCCCCCCCCCCTTCAAACATCTGGAATTTCCACTGAATCTGCCCCCCACATCTGGAATGTCCAGTGAATCCCCCCAACATCTGGAATTTCCAGTGAATCTCTGCCCCCCAAACATCTGGAATTTCCAGTGAATCTGCTCCCCCCCATCTGGAATTTCCATTGAATCTGCCCCCTCAACATCTGGAATTTCCAGTGAATCTCTTTCCCCCTCAACATCTGGAATTTCCAGTGAATCTCTTTCCCCCCCAACATCTGTAATTTCCAGTGAATCTCTTCCAACCAACATCTGGAATTTCCAGTGAATCTGCCCCCCCAACATCTGGAATTTCCAGTGAATCTCTTCCAACCAACATCTGGAATTTCCAGTGAATCTGCCCCCCCCTGCACTGGGGCTCGGGAGGAGCATCCCAAAATCCATTTGTTCATTGGTTCCCCCTCTGCCCGTGGCCCCTGCTGCTCATTTTTCATTAGTGGGGTTTTCCCTGGGGATGTTTGGGAAAGCAGGAATGGGGCACCCAAGGGCTGCTCCACCTTCAGCTGATGAGAAAATCAAAATAAATCCCCCCCAAAATCCTGCTGCTTCCATCCCTTCCTCTGTTCCTGCAGCATTTGGTGCTTTCCCTGGATTTCCTCATTTATGGCAGAGCTCATTCCTGCTCCAGCAGGGAGATTTTCCTCTCCCAGGACATCCCAGATTCCTCCCAGGACATCCCAGATTCCTCCCCCTGCATTCCCTGGGTCGCTGTTGCTTTTTCCTGCATTTTTAGGGAAACTGCTCAATCCAGGTGTGCAGATTCCAGCAGGATTTGGATTTGTTTGAAGGGAATATCCAAGTCCTGGGATGAGCTTTGTTCATGGAGAGGGGCAATCACCTCTCTCCAGGAACCACTTCCCAAAATATCAATGCCATTGATCTCCTTTCAGCTTTAATTATCCACATTTTCCTTCAGGAGAACCCTTGGAAGTTTTTTCCCCTGCTCATTGCAGACAAGGATTCAACCCAAATCCTTCCCTTGTTGGAAAATGTATGGAAACAACAACCTGGCACTCCTGGAAGCATTTTTGGGATGGGAATGGTTTTAAACTGACAGGAATTCTGTTTTAGTTGGATGTGAGGGAGAAATTCCTGGCTGGGCTGGAATTCCCAGATTTTCTGTGGCTGTTCCTGGATCCCTGGAAATGCCCAAGGTCGGGTTGGGCAGTGGGGTTGGAGCACCTGGGATGGGATTTGAGGTCCCTTCCCATCCAAACCATCCTGGAATTCTAGGATTGGTCTTTGGACCCAAACTGGAATACAGAATTGAACTCAAATAATTCCCCATCTCAGTGGGAATCTGCTGGGATCTTTTATCTTCAGCACAGGAAGGGAGAAATATTGGCAGGATTTTTTTTTTTTAATCATAAAGACCATTTAAACCAAGTTAGTTTTAATTAAAGATAATTTTATTTATCTATTATATTTATTTCCAATAAGAAAACATGGATAATTCCTGTTTTACTGGAATTCCTATGGACAAAGTCACTGCTGTCAGTGATTTTTCCTTTTTTGTCAGTGGTTTTTTCCTTTTTCAGTGGCATTAATAGAGAGGGATAAATCCATCCCATTCCAGTTAATGGGATCATCCTTGTCCCAACCTCCTGTCCTTGGATTTCCTGGTGCTCTGATGAAGCAAAACTTATTTCCATGATTATTCCCACATTTAAATAGCCTGTGATGGTAAGGTTGTTGTCAAGACTCAGGAATATTTTGTTTTTCAGAGTTTGTCCTTATTTAATTTATTAATTTTTATGTGTGAAACAACATGACCATGGAAATCATTTGTGTAGATTTTTTTTCTGATTTATTTTTCATTGAGTGGGGGGAAAAACCTGATAACTTCAATTTAACCTGGCATGGCTGATTTCTTGTATTTACATTTATTTTAAGATATAAAAGATGCTTTTCTGAGGGTGGAAAAAAAAAATCCCATAAGAAAAGCAGGAATCATGAAGGGAAAAAAAAAATCCAATAAATGGGGTGCTCCCATCCTTCAGCTCAGTCTGTGTTCAGCATCCACATCCAAATTTACTGAGCATCCCCAAATCCAGCAGGAATTCCCAGAGATCCAGATTTTGGCTCAAGCTGGCAGAATTCTGCATCCAGGAGGTTTTTTTTAGGAGTTTTGTTGCTTCCAAAATCATCCCAGAGGATGGGAAGGAAAAGGATTGGTGGGAAAAATTTTTTATTTTTCCAAACTTCCCAGAGTGACCCAAGTTGGGATCTCGTGGTTGGGATGCAGCTCTGGAAATGAAACAGGAGGTGAAGGGAAGTTTGGGTGAAGAATTATCCCAAAATAAGGAAAAATGTGGAGGAGGGAATTCTTAAAGGATTTTTAGGAGCAGCATCAAGACCAACCCATTCCTGTGGAGATCTTGGCAGGGCTTGGACAAGCTGGAATTTGAAAATCCATTCCAAGTTAAATATCCAGGGATTTCATCCCAAAAACTGAAGGAATCCAGCATTCCTGCCATCCCTAAAATGCCACCACTGTTCTTCATTTATTGCAGTGATAAAACAATTAAAGCTTGGCCTAAATCAGGCTGGGTTAGCAGAGATTTTTGAACTCCAGGGATTTACAGAGCAGCTAAAATTGGGAATCTGCACATTCCAGCTCCTGTTTAAATCAGGAAAACAAGACAGGAGCCCCACAAGGGAGGTGGCTGAGGGGGGTCAATGTGCTTGTCTGGAGAAGAAATCTCCATCTCAGAGTTTTTCCCATGAAATCTGCTTTTATCTTCTTGCTTGATATAGAAATGAAGGAATTCTATTTGGAATTCTGCTTTTGTTTTGTCCCTCCTGAAATTAGATCTTGCTCTGCAAAAAAAAAAAAAAAAAGGAGTGATGGAGAATGTTGGGGTTATTCCATGTAAATCCCTTTCCATGTTGAATTTTCCCCTGGCTTTTTTTTTTTTTTTTTTTTTTGGTGATATTCTGAGAAATAAACTTCTATCTCAGAGTGTTGTTTTCCCATAAAATCTGCTTTTATCTTCTTGCTTGATATAAAAATGAAGGAATCCAGCTTGGAATTCTTGGAATTCTGCCTTTGCTTTGTCCCTCCTGAAATTAGATCTTGCTCTGCAAAAAAAAACCAAACTATGCAGTGATGGAAAATATTGGGGTTATTCCATGTGGATTTTCCATGGTGATTTTCCCCTGATTTTTTTTGTCTTTTTTGTTTTGTTTTGTTTTGTGTTTTTTGGGTTGGTTTTTTTTTTTTTTTTGTGATATTCTGAGATAGAAACCTCCATTTTATCATAAAATGTGCTTTTATCTCCTTGCTTGATATGAAAATAAAGGAATTCTACTTGGATGTGGCTGTTGGCACTTGGGAAGTGAAAGTTGAGGGAAGATCAGGAATTCTGGGTTGGGACTGGAGGTGACACTGCCACTTCCTTGTCCTTGGAAAAGTGACAAAGGTGAAGTTTGGCATTGCAAACAGACTGGGGGGAGAAGGAAAAGAATCTGTTTGGTTTTTTTGTGGAAAATTGGGGATTTCTGGGATTGTTGTCTTGTTGTGGAGAGAGAAAATGTTGGAATTTGCTGCTGCTCCCAGGGACAAAGAGCAGGACCAGGAAAAGTTTATTGTTATCAAAATTTGGTGTGGGATCAGCCCAGGTTCCTTTTATCACAGGCTGCTGGCAGGATTCCCACTGGGATATGGGGTTGGAGAAGTTTGTTGGGATGGAGAAATGGAAAAATGGGTCAGGGTAAAGTGGCAGCTCCTGATGTGGTGGATCCCAAATCCCAAATCCCAAATCCCAAATCCTGGATCATCAGGAGCTCCATGCCTTCCATGATTATTGCAGATTGCTGGAAAAGTCATTCCAGCTTTCCCTTTTTTCTCCCCAAGAGTTTTGTTGGAATTTTTTCTTTCCTAAATTGGTTGTGGGGTTAAAAAAAAAAAGCTTGGATTAATGACGGAATGGTGGAATGGTTTGGGTTGGAAGGGGAATTAAAGCTCATCCCATTCCAACCCAACACATTCCACTACCCCAGGGTGCTCCAAGCCCCATCCAGCCTGGCCTTGGACACCTCCAGGGACATCCTGGAGACATTTTAAATCCAAATTATTTTCAGCATAAATATCAGGTCAGGATTTGTTTTCCCAGGAAAGGGCTGCTCTGGTATTATTATATATATTATTATATAAATAATAATCCTCTTTGTGTCATGTTCTCTCAGTTTGGGTTTTGTCTGTGCTCCTATTTATTTATCAATGTGTGACCAGGGTTTGATATTCCAAACATTCTCTGGGTTATTCTCATATTCTGCTGGAATTAAGGGAATTTTTTTTTTTTTTAATGGGAACTGTTTTATTCTTGGGTGGAAACAATTCCCTGGGAAAACAAAGCAGAATTTCTGGAATCTCCCCACCATGGAATCCTGACCTCCCAGCTGTGTTTCCCATTTACTGGAGCTCAGAATCCATGAGGTTCAAAACCCATCTCCATGAGCTTGAATTTCTGCTCTAGGGCAGATTTACTCCTGGTTGGAATTTTTCCACCACCTCCTCCATCCCTGCCTGGAATTGGTCCCCAAATCAGTTTTGTTCTCCTGAAAATCAGATATTCAAGTCAGGAGATGGGGTGAGTTTAACCCACAGAATCCAGAATTACTTGAATTTGGAAGGACTTTGAAATCATCTCATCCCAAACATCACGTGGGCAAGGATGACATTTTCCTGGGGGATTTTTTTCCCTAAAATTATTTCCCTATTGCTGTGTTTTTCCAGTTCTTGCAGCACTTTCCAGGCTGCTGCTTCTCTTGGGCACCACCCCAAACTCTCCCAAGGCTCCTGATTTATTTGCAGGAGGGTCACTCCAGCCTCAGGCTCCTGGAGATTTTGGAAGAGCTCTAATAAAGCCTCGAGGGTGGTGGTCTCATTTTTCCATCTTATTTTCCATCTTGGAGCATTATTTAAAGGGATTTGGGATTTCTGCAGTGCCCACAGAGATCAAAATGAGTGGAAAGGTCAAGACCAACCTTCTCATTCCCTCCCCTGCCTGGAGAGAGTTGTTTCCCATGGGAAAGGCTGTGGGCTCTAATTTGTTGCTTTGGGAAAATGCTGGGAGGGTTGTTAGGGAAACAAAAGGAAAAATGTGATTATGGAAATGCTGGGAACTTGGGAAAGGAAGGAGAGAAGGGATTTCATGGCAGGGCTTGTCTTGGTTGGCTGGGCATGAAGAGGAGCAAAGGTTTTGTGGATTTTTGGAGAGGTTTATATGGAGTTGTTGATGTTGGGAAGAGCTCAAAGATCAGAGTCTGAGCCCAATCCCCACCCTGTCCCAGCCCAGAGCTCTCAGTGCCACCCCAGGAATTGCTGGGACACCCCCAGGGATGGGGATCCAAACCAGCAGACAGAAATTCATGGAATGATGGGATCATTAAGGTTGGAGAAGATCTCTAAGCTCATCCAACCATCCCCAGCACTGCCAAGGCCAGCACTGCCCCTGTCCCCAGGTGCCACATCCACAGGGACTGAAATCCCTGCAGGCATGGGGACAGCACCCTGCACCTGGGCCAGGGCTGGGCAAAAAATCAGGGAAGAAATTTTCCCAAATGTCCAATCTCAACCTCATGGAATCTGTGGGGCTGGAAAGGATGAGAATCCAACCTGTGCCAAATCCCCACCTTGTCCCCAGCCCAGAGCTCTGAGTGTCACCCCAGGGATGGGGATCCAACCCTGCCTGGGCACTGCCAGTCCCTGAGCTCCCTTCCCATGGGGAAATTGCTGCTGGTTCCACCCTGCCCTGCCCTGGCCCAGCCTGAGGCCGTTCCCTCTCCTCCTGTCCCTGTTCCTGCAGCAGAGCCTGACCTGGGGCTGTGCCCTCCTGCCAGGGACTTGTGAAGAGCCAGAAATTCCCCTTTGCTCCAGCCCCTCCAGGTCTTTTTCCTCACGAGGTTTCCTCAGCTGGACACAGCCCCTGAGGTCCCTCACCAGTGCCCAGCACCATCAGGACAATCCCATCCCTCTGCTGCTCCCACACAATTCCTGACCCATCCCAGCTCCTTTGGCCACCTGGGCTCACAGGAATCTCGTGTGCAGTTTCTGGGATGTGTCTGGAGGTCCTGAGGTCACTGAAAAAGCTGAAAGCAGAATTTTTTTTGCACAGTTTGACTTTGTCTCGTGCAGGGAACACGTGCACCCCTCCCACCTCCTCCTGAGCAGGGTGAAAATGAGGGAATTGCCTCCTGATGGGAGGCAGTGGGAGCAGCTCCCATGGATTCTGTGGCTCCTCCTTCTGCTGCTCCCTCATTGAAATTTCAAATGAGGTTTGAACGTTCTGGGCTGAGCTCAGCTTTGCTGCTGGGGCAGCAGGAATGCCTGGGATGAGCATTGCCATGTTCCCTGGGTGGGTTTGGAGCTGTAGGCAGAGCTGGTGCTGTAAAAGGCTCGTGGAGGAGCAGAAACTTCCCCATCTCAGCCAGGCTCTGCTGCTCCTGCTTCCCCACTTTGATTTGTGCTGATGTCAGCCATGCCCTGGAGAATTCCAGAACCCTGGGAGCTGCTCTTTATTCCTAATGCGGGTTCTGTGGGATGTCACCATCCAAAATTCCAGATCTGAGCTGGAAATGCTGAACTAGAACCATAAAATTTTCTATTTAACCTGCCTGAAAGCTCCCAGTTGCTGCAGGAAGCTCTGGGTGATGATCCCACCCCATTCCTCCACTATTCCAGAATTTAGACCAAGAGCCACTCCCTGCCTCATTTTTAGAGCTGGATTATCTTTGAGGGCACCAAAAACTTCCAAATGAGCTCAAATTGTCATTTTCTGGCTTTGAGGCAGCTTTGGTGGTTCTGAGGGGGCTTTAAAGGAGGAAGAGAATAAAGAACAGCCAAACCCCTTCAGCCACACGTGCCTGGTGTTCAGCAGAAGTGAAAATTGAGTCTGAGCCAGGCTGCAGGAGCCACTTGTGTGACAAAAGTGACCTCAGTGAGAGCTGTTGGGGTGGCAGACAGGAAAAGGTCATCATAAAAATAGAGATGATTGTGTTGTTCTGCTGCTGGGGGGAAAAAAATAACATCCCTGAGAAAGCCAAGGAAAATATCAGCTGGAACTGTTGGTTGTTGGTTTTCTCTGAGGATTCCCAGAGCTTTTAATGGGGGAATTTTCATCCTGGGGATCCTGTGTGGAGCTCTGGGAGCAGCAGGGACAGGAGCTCCTGTCCCATCCAGGGGAGGGATGTGAGGATGAGGAAGGGCTGGAGCCTCTCAGTGCCCAGGGAAGGCTGAGGGAGCTGGGGCTGCTCCAGGCAGGGGCTGAGCCCAGGAATTGCTGGCACAGGGGGCAGAGCCCAGAGAGGGGCTGGAGTCTCCTGCCTGGGCTGTTCCAGAGGCACAGGACACAGCCCTGTGCTGAGCAGGGGGGTGACACCAGTGACCCCTGGGGTCCCTTCCTGGGATTCTGTGTCCCTCCAGCCCTGTCAGTATAAAACACAACCCTATAAAACCAGGTTATCCCAGGAATGCAGTTCCCAGAAAGTTCCTTGGCTCCCAGCAGCTCCAGCAGAATGATTTGGTGTCCCAGGAAATCCATCCCAGCTCCTCCAGGAGAATCCATTCCCTAGAGCACAGCCCCTGCTCGGGCTGGCACAGCCCAGGTGTGGGATTCTGGTTATCCCAGGTGAGCTCAGCAGGTGGGAGCTGCTGAGGGCAGCAGGGAGGGAATTCCTGGCTGGGCTGGAATTCCAGAGCAGCTGAGGCTGCCCTGGAGCCCTGGCAGTGCCCAAGGCCAGGCTGGCACTGGGGCTGGAGCAGCTGGGGCAGGGGATGGGGTTGGGGTGGGATTCAGGTCCCACCACCCCAAACCAGTCCCTGAGCCTTTGATGGTTCCATGATTGCACCAAACCCTTCAGGACAGAAAATGACTGACCAACATCTCTGTCTTCATCCCAGGACTGGGAAGGGAATTCCAAAACTCTGCCAGAGCTCTGGGGACACTCCAGGACTCAAACAAAGATTCTGAGCAAAGCACCAGCTCTGCCTCTCATCCCCAAAAATTCCTTTTGCTCCAAATCTGGCTCTGCTTGGAGCAGGACCTTGGTCCAGGTGCTCTCCAGAGGTTGCTCAGCCATTCTGTGGATCAAGGGATAAATCCACATTTAAGTGGAAATTTCCTTCTGTTTCCATCCACCTCCTTGGCCTTTTTCCACCCTAATCCCCATCCTGCCACCCAAACTGGGAAGCACTTGGATGAGATTTTGGAATGTGTCCCATGGTGAGGCTCTGCTGGAATTAATTGCTGCCACAAAGATCTCAGCAGAAGGAAACAAAGCCCAGAGCTCTGCCCAAGGCACTGCCAGAGCTGCAGAACACAAAACACGAGCAATGAACTAAAAATAAAAATAAAAATCTTGGATAGTGGTGCAGATTGTATTAGGAGGTGGAAATAAGCAATTAAAAGGGGATGAAAACATGGGGTTTGTGTGCCAGAAAATAACAAAATATTTTTTAAAAGCTGCTCTGTCAATTCCAGCCCCTTGGAAAGTGTGAAGCTCTTGGGTTTTGGGCAACTGATCGTTTGATTTGCTGTGCAAAAAAACAGAATTAAAGCTGCAGTTTTCCTATTTTATACCATTTTAAAGGCACTGAAAGTATTTGGAAGAGGTTACAAGGAAAAATTATGGATGTGCCATCCCTGGAAATATCCAAGGACAGGCTGGGTGGGGCTTGGAACAAACTGGGACAATGGGAGGTGGGATGGGATTTAAGGTCCCTCCAACCCAAACCATTCCAGGATTTTGTGCAGGATTAACAAATTAAAGGCAGCTGGATGTCTGTGCAGGATGGAACAGGTTTGGATCTGGGAGAAGAAATGGAGAACATTGTCCTTGATTTTCCTGTAGCTCCATCTCCTTTTGGTGCCCCTTTTCCTTTTCCTTTTCCTTTTCCTTTTCCTTTTCCTTTTCCTTTTCCTTTTCCTTTTCCTTTTCCTTTTCCTTTTCCTTTTCCTTTTCCTTTTCCTTTTCCTTTTCCTTTTTCCTCTCCTTTCCTCAGCAAAACAGCCCAAACAGATTTTGGATTGCAGGGAATTTTTCTCCGTGCTGGTTTTTGATTTGAGGTCAGTTGTGAGCTTGGAATTTTCCTTTTTGGCAAAGCTGGCTGTTCATTGGAGAGATGGAAGTTTGGAAGTGATGCTAAGAGTTGGCTCAGTGTGTGAGGAATTATTTGGGAATGTTCAGCCTGGAGAAGCTTTGGGGTGACCTCACCTCCCTTGTCATCGTGGGCCACTCAATTGTCCCTAAAAAATTTGGGAATTTTCAACTCCCACCTTGCTTTGGAAGGAAGCTGGGCGTGGTTGTTATCCCAGGATATTTTCTAGGGAGACTCCACACTGGATCCCTTGGGACAGATTTTAGGATCAGTTTGAACCCATCCCTTCTCTCCAAAGCCATTTACTTTAAATCAATTACATCACTAATTGCATCACTAATTGCATCTCCAAATATCCCCGAAAATAAATTTTCCAGCCAAATCCACACGGAAAACTTCCCTGGGAATTGTGTAAAAACCACATCAGAGCAGGCAGCCCTGCAATTGTATCCCTTTCTAAGCAGGAAAATCAGGAATATTTTGGGAATTTGGGCTATAAATAGATGTTATGTAAGGTTGGGATGACGTTCCTGTCTCTGTTCACCTTTTGGCTTTGCTCAGCAGCTGCTCTGGTGCATCTGTGGTGCTGCTGGGCTTTGGAGACGTCCCTGGGAATTTAAGTCAGGCCTAAACTTCCTCCAAAAATTCCTAACAGCCAAACGGAATGTGGGAAATAATTAAGTCTGGCTTAATTAAGCCAAAGTAATTCCTGAAATGTGGGAGAGCTCAGTGGGATCTCGGCAGCTGTCAGCAAATCTCTATTTTATTCCTTAATTATTTGCTCTCTTTGTTGCTTCTTATCCATGAAAAATTCCTGGTTTTAGAGGAAAATCTGGATTTATTTTGGTTTTTAAGGAGATTTTGTGGTCAAGACTGCCTAAAATCAGGCTAGTAAAACCCTTCCAGCTCTGGATATTCCATGGATTTATGACCTAAAGATGTGATGGAGAAATATCCACTCCTGGAGCTCTCCAGAAGGAAGATTCCAGCCTGGGATTGAGAGAAAGCTGGAAAAGCCTTTGGGGATCCAGCTCAGTTTTGATGACCCTTCCCAATCCATTTTCCATCTTCTCAGGATCATGAGGAATTTCATTCCTATGAAATTTTATCCTGTTTGTTTGTTTTGGGGGGTTTTTTGGATTTTTTTGTGACCCTCTTGGGTATTCTCTCGGGAAAAGCGAGAAATAATCTTTTAATTCCTGAATATTTATGTGGATATTTCAAGGGGCTTAAAAAATGGGATTGACTTTGGAACATGGAGTGATGGGAGTAGGATTCCCACTGGCAGAGGGCAGGGTTAGATTTTGGGAAGGAATTCCTGGCTGGGAACAGAATTCCCAGAGAAGAGCCAGGAAAGGAGCTGTTTTCCTCTGGAATTCTCAGTTCATGGCCAGGAAAGGACTAATTTTCCTCTGGAATTCTCAGAGTCAGAAAATAACTTGTTTTCCTCTGGAATTCTCTTCAGAGCTGGGAAAGGATTTGTTTTCCTCTGGAATTTTCCTGAACTCAAAGCCAGGAAAGGATTCATTTTCCTCTGGAATTCTCAGAATCAGACAAGAACATGTTTTCCTCTGGAATTCTCAGTCAGGAAAGGACCCATTTTCCTCTGGAATTCTCCTGAACTCAGAGCCAGAAAAGGACTCATTTTCCTCTGAAATTGTCAGTTCAGAGCTGGGAAAGGATCTGTTTTCTTCTGGAATTCTCCTCAGTTCAAAGCCAGGAAAAGACCAATTTTCCTCTGGAATTCTCCTCAACTCAGAGCCAGGAAAGGACTCGTTTCCCTCTGGAATTCTCAGAGTCAGACAAGAACGTTTTCCTCTGGAATTCTCTTCAGAGCTGAACTGTTTTCCTCTGGAATTCTCAGTTCAGAGCTGAGAAATGAGGTTTTTTTCTTCTGGAATTCTCAGAGCCTAGAAAGGATCTGGTTTCCTCTGGAATTCCCCTGAACTCAAAGCTGAGAAAGGATTTGTTTTCCTCTGGAATCCTCAATTCAGAGCTGGGAAAAGAGCTTTATTTCTTCTGGAATTCTCAGAACCTAGAAAGGATCTGGTTTCCTCTGGAATTCCTCTGAACTCAAAGCAAAGAAAGAACTCGTTTTACTCTGGAATTCTCAGTCAGAAAAGAATGTGTTTTCCTCTGGAATTCTCATCATCTCAGAGCCAGGAAAGGACACATTTTCCTCTGGAATTCTCAGTTCAGAGCCAGGAAAGGAGCTGTCTTCATTCCTCTGGAATTTTCCTGAACTCAGAGCCAGGAAAGGATCTGTTTTGCTGTGGAATTCTCCTCCTCTCAAAGGCAGGAAAGGACTCGTTTTCCTCTGGAATTCTCCTAATCCAAAGAGAAACATCAGCTTGTGAGCTCAGTGCCCTGCAGCCCCTTTGGGATGTCAGGGTTCATAAGTGTCCCTGGAATCTGCACCTGCAGAGCTGAGCTAAAAATAGGGAATGTGCTGTGCTGCCTCTGGGCTCAGAGACCAGCCTGGAAAACAGGATGGGAATTTTTCCTGGGAATTTTTTTGTATTATCCGGGGCTGAGCAGCTCTGCTTGTGTTTAGGGAAAGCTGGAAAGGAAAATAATGGATATCTAAAGGAAGTTTTCATGTTTGGAGATGTGTGGGGTAAAGGAGAGGAAGGGGAATGGAGGGGAATTCAGGAATGTTGGGGAGAGGAACAAAAGAAGTGTTGGGTGTTATCCATGAGGAGCTGTAGGAATAAATGGGGAGCAGATCATGGAATCTTGGAATGAGTTGGGTTGGAAGGGACCTTAAATCCCATATTATTCCACTAGGAAAACCTTCTGATATCCCAGATTGCTCCAAGCCCTGTCCATGGACAATTCCAGGGATGGGGCAGCCACGTTAATCCACATTTCTATAAGTTTTCCATGGATCTGGATAAATTTTATTTGTATAAAATTTTAATGGATTGCATCAACTCTGTCCCTCCATGCTCTTTTCCACTTGCTGAATTCCCAGCTCAGAGTGACCCTTGATTTTATTTCCTGGGTTTTCCTCTTGTTGGGAGTGGATTTATGGAGTTCCCATGGATGGGAATGTTGCTCCTGGAATTCCCCTGTGGAATTTAGAGAGAGGAGAGATTCCCTCATCCTTTCTTTTTAGCCTGGAAATTTTTCAAGAGCATTTCTTGATGCTGTCCAAGAGAAGAGAAATATAAAATATATTAGGATAACTTACAGATTAAGATAAATCCTAATTAATAGCAAGAGGCAGGGAAACCTTGGAATGCTGTGACTCCTGAGGCTGGATCAGAAACATCACACAAAAACCTGGGAATTTTCTCAGGGTGCTCATCACCTCCTGTACAGCAGGAAAATCTCTGGAATTCTGGATAACCACAGGTGAGGGATGCTCCAGAGATGTCTCACTCCATTGGAGTGGTGATGGGTTTGGAGAAACCTCTGGCAATTAATTGTTGAGGGATGTGGGATGTTTAATTAGCATGGAATCCTGTAATTTATGGTTTCAGTGTGTGCTTAATCGTGCACATCCTCTTGGTCTGGTGGGCTCAGAGGATTTAGGGAATAGAGATATCCCAGATTTGATTGGGAAAGTGATGAATTCCAGCAGCATTGAGCTGTTTTCCCTCTCCTGTGTGGGAACCTCAATATTTACCAAGATGTGAAAAAAACCCCTTTTTTCCCTCTCCAAGTGTTTGGGATCATCCCAAATATCAGCTGCTAATTTTCCATGATCCCAAATCTCCTGGAAAAAAGACCCATTAATATCTCAAATCTCCCTATGTTTTGTTTCCCATTGACTCCCTCCATAATGCTGATAGAAAAAGATGGGTGTTTTAGGGTTCATTTAAGATTTAGAACTCCCTGTGGACTCAGATTTTTTAGGGAATAGAGATATCCCTTATTTGATTGGGAAAAGTGATGAATTACAGCAGAATTGAGCAGTTTTCCCTCTCCTGTGCAGGAGTTTGAACCTCAATATTTACCAAGCTGGGGAAAATCCTCTTTTCCTTCTCCAAGTCGTTGATATCATCCCAAATATCAGCTGCTAAATTTCTATGATTCCCAATCTCCTGGGAAAAAATCCCATTAATATCTCAAATCTCCCAATGTTTTGTTTCCCATTGACTCCCTCCAAACTCTGCTTGAAAAACATGGGATTTTTGTTAGGGTTTATTGGGAGAAAATTCCTTTTCTGTCACTGATCATTAAACCCAGACCTTAAATTCAGCCCAGTTCTTGTGGGGTCATTATTTCACCTCAGGTATTTCCAATCCAAAATTCCCCCTCCATTGTCCCAGACTCCAAATCCTGGCAGGATTTTGTCTAATTATGGGATAGACACAAGGATGGGAACAGGAAAAAAAGCCTGCCAGGCATTTTGGGAGCTGCTGAAGAGTTTGTTCTTCTCAGGAGGAATTTTTTGATGGATTTTTCAAGAATTGAAAAGGGTGGATCCTCATTCTTGGAGGTGTCCAAGGAATGATGGGATGTGGTTGGATGACAAGGTGGGGGTCAGGTGCTCGATGGTCTTGAAGGGCTTTTCCAATCTCAATAATCCTGGAATTGTCTTGGAAGAGACTCAAGGAGTTTCTTGTTCTCCAGGATCATGGAATTTTCAGGCATGGGCAGCATGGACTTTATAGGGTTTGTGTAAGCTGGTGTCCTGGGGTGAAGAACAGGTGTCTGCCAATAAAAGGAGAAACTTCTCTTTGAAATGGAGAATGTAAACCCCCTCCCTACAAATTATTATTATAATTTTGAAATGAAGGGGCTCTCAGGCAAAGAGATGGGAATAGGAATAACAGTTCTTTCCTAGGACAATTAAACTAGCAATGCAGTATTACACAGAACAATCCCAGCCCTGGCAGAGTCAGAATCCAAGCTGGCACAGTCAGTCAGTCAGGGTGGTGGCACAGTCCCATTCCATGGTGCTGCATCCTCCTGCAGGGGCAGATGTGGCTCAGCTGGAGCAGTGCTCCTGGAGAAGGGGCAGTTTCCTCTGAAGCTCCAGGGATGATGTGCAAGGCTCTGGTTTTCCTCTGGAATCCAGTGGGAAGAAGGTGCCTTGGTGTCCCAAATGTCAGTTTTTCTCTGGGTAGGAAAGGCTTGGCTCCTGCCCTGGCTGGAGCATCTCCCAGTGGGATGATGGAATTTTCTCAGCCATGCCCTGGGACTCAGTGGCCATGAACAGGAGATATCTGCTGGAGGGAGGATGGGCTGTGGGAAGATAAAGATGATTGCCCAGCTGGTTTAAAGATGGCCCATGAGCAGAGAATGTGTGCCAGGAGATCAGGGGCACTGCCCCAGCCGGGTCAGCAGATGGGACAGAACTCACATTGCTGGGAACAGCAACCCAACACACTGGGAATTATGGAAAATGCCAGGGGAATCATGGAAATGTCAGGGTTGGAAAATCCCTCTGAGATCCTCGAGTCCAACCATCCCCAGCACTGCCCCATGTCCCCAAGTGCCACCTCCACAGGGATTTGAAATGTGGGGTTCCACCATTCCAAAATGGATCATTCATCTCATGGAAGAATTAAAACAGAGCCTAACCTGTGTGTTAAGGAAAAAAACACCTGAAAAGAGCAGCAGGAATGGCAAAATCAGCTGGATTTTCCTGCTGTGTTATTTTTACTGGAGAATCCAGAGGTTTATAAAAAATAAGGGGAAAAAAAAAGTCAAGAAAACCCCATTTAAATGAACTGAATGGAAATCTTCTCCCTGGGGAATTAGAAGTTTTCAAGCCCAAATGTTCTGTTCCCCTGTTATCTTTTCAAGTACCTTGGAGCCACCATGGAATGTCATCAACCCTCCAGGGAAAACCATGAATAACATGGAACAGAGCTGGTAGGAACAACAGACAAGTGATAATCTTGTAAATCCTGATAAAGCCACTTTTCCCCTGGAAACTCCAGGGTGTTTTTGTCTGCAGAGTTCAACCTCAGGAATATTAAAAAGATATTTGATATTAAAGTAATTTAAATAATATCAGGAAAGTGCCCACAGTTTTGGTGGGTTTTTTTTTTCCCCCTTTAGGATAAATGATTGCAATTTTTTTTTTTTTTTTTTTTTTTTTTTTTTAGGAAATGGGGTATTTCAGGAAATAGGGATGTGAAATTTCTTATCAGGGCCTGATTTTTAAGGTGTCAATCTAAGTCACTCACTCTGGAGCAACTGAGTCAATATTTAGGTTTTGTTAGGTCTAAACTGGCTCAGAGCATTCAGTGGGGAGGGGTTGGGTTTAAAACCCCAAACATTTAAATTCAGCTCACATCACACCTTTTTTGCATGTAGAATGTGCTGAATTGTGCCAGTTTGATAAGGGATCTATCCAGCAGGATTTTTCCCATTTGTGAGGCACTGGATACACCTTGGGATTGTCCTTTTATCCCTGTTTTATCCTTTTTATCCCCCCTCCCATCTGCTGCCGTGCCCATAAAACACCTGGATGATCATTAACATTTAAATGAGCAGTGCTGAGGATTTGGGGATTTTTGGTGATGTCAAAGCTCATCCTTAAAAAGAGCCCCACACTTGCTTGAGTTCCTGGAAGGTTGAAAAAAATCCAGGTGCCTGGAGTTTTGTGTTTTGGAGCCAGGAATGTTTGTGCCCCTCAGGGATGTGGGAGAGGGGGAAGTTTGGGATTTTGGGATGAGCTCCAGGTGCTGGGACAGTGTGGGATGGCACTGGGGAGGGATGGAGGAACAATGGAGAACAGTGGAAATCCTGGGAAATCCCATATTCTGCTTGCTATGGCACTGAAAATTTGCAGCTTTAAAAACAAGGAAACTGAAATCTGACTGTTTGGGAGAGCAGGAAGTGTTTTCCAAGGGTGTTGCAACAATTCCCAGGTTTTTCCCTCAAGCTGTTCCAATCTTCTCCAGATCTGTGGCTGATCCTGTTTGGAGGGATGAGTCCAGGTCTGGAGCAGCATGGATGAGCTCTTTCCATCCTGCAGGAGGAATTCCATGAGCTGGAACTGATTTAAAACAAGGAAAGGAACCCAAATTAAACCAAAAGTGATCAATGAACCTCCCATTGGCTTCCAACCCCAAAACTTTAACAGGAATGGGATTCATCCAGATAATCTTGTACGGAAAAAGCAGGACCAGGACATCTGGGATATTCCTCAGATATGAAAACACCTGGAGAGGTGTTGGGAGAGCTGTTGGAAAATAGGGAGAATATTCAGTTTTTTGTTGTGTTTAATGGAAACTGCTCAGTGTGAGAAGTGCCTGAGGCTCTGGAGGTGCTCAGGTGTCTGCAGCATTTTGTGATTATCCCTCATTCCCTGATTGGGCTGCAATGGATGATCCCATTGGAAGTGGGACCTTTTCCATGTGGTGCTGTTTAAATGGGAGCAGGAGGTGAAGAAGGAAGGAATTTGTGGCTTTGTCCAAATTTGGGCTGGGAATTGTCCTTGAGACTCAACACAAGAAAGTTGTGGAGCTCCTGGAGAAAATCTGGAACAAGTCATGGAGCTGCTCCAGGGCTGGGAGAGCTGGGAATGTTCCCTGGAGAGGAGAAGGATCCAGGAGAGCTGGAGAGGGGCTGGGGACAAGGGATGGAGGGACAGGACACAGGGAATGGGACACTCCCAGAGGGCAGGGATGGGTGGGATATTGGGAATTGGGAATTCCTGGCTGGGCTGGGATTGCCAGAGCAGCTGTGGCTGCCCCTGGATCCCTGGCAGTGCCCAAGGCCAGGCTGGACACTGGGACAGTGGGAGGTGTCCCTGCCATGGCAGGGGGACACTGGGGGGGATTTAAGATCCCTTCCAACCCAAACCATCCCAGAATTCCATGATCCTGTACCTCTGGGCACCCAGGAGTCTCCCTTGCTTGTCTGGATCTGGGGAATTGCATTGTTGAATTTATTGATATTTTATCCACTGTAAGCAATAATTGCTGCATCCAAATCCATGTTCCAGATGCTCCAACCACACCCAATTCCAGGTGCACAACTTGCTGCCCTGTGAAGAGTAAATAACTCATTAAAAATGGAGAGTTTAAGTCTTTATCCTGTCCCTGGGTGGTAAAAGGGAGATCGTTTGTCACACCACTGGAATTATTCCTGATTTATGCCGGGAGCGCCCGGCTCAGTAATTCCTACAGATAAATTAATTGTGTGTGATATTCCCAAGCATCCAAACAAACATCTCAGTGATTAATTGGGATTTATGCCTCAGCAAAACCATGGGAAGATTCTGCTGTCTTTGCAGATAAATCATCTCCAGGCTTTTGGGATGTGTTTTGTGTGGAAGTGGGATCAAACTCCGGGCTGGGATTTGGGATTGGGGTGGAAGCTGCACTGTGGGAATGGAAGTTTGATGTGGGTGTGAGGGAAAAAAAAAAAACAGGAATGAGAATTTATGAAACTCAGGACCTGTTTTCCCTCTCCCTTGCACACTGAGTGCTATCAGATATTGGAGATGCTTCTCCTTTATTCCTTGACTTCAGAGATGTAAATTTTCCTCTGGAATAACAATTTCCTTTGGAAAGGTGACAAAACCCATCAGCATTGCCTGATGGACAAAGGCAGCAAGAGCAGAGGGGATTTAGGGTCAGCTGCAGGCACAGTGGGACAGGCTGCAGGGACTCCAGCCAAGCACTGCCTGCCAGGGGAGAGGGATCCCCCAGGAAACCTGCCAGGTCCTGGCAGGTCGAGTGTCTGGGTAGGGAAAGGCTGGGAAACTCCTGCCATTCATCCTGGGATGAATCCTTCAGGAAAACTGTCAGATCCTGGCAGGTTGAATATTTGGATAGGGAGCAGCCTGGGAAGCTCCTGCCATTGATTCTGGGATGAATCCTTCAGGAAAACTGGCAGGTCCTGGCAGGTTGAGTGTCTGGATAAGGAGCAGCCTGGGAAGCTCCTGCCATTGATTCTGGGATGAATCCTTCAGGAAAACTGGCAGGTCCTGGCAGATTGAGTGTCTGGATAAGGAGCAGCCTTGGAAGATCCTGCCATTGATTCTGGGATGAATCCTTCAGGAAAACTGGCAGGTCCTGGCAGATTGAGTGTCTGGATAAGGAGCAGCCTTGGAAGATCCTGCCATTGATTCTGGGATGAATCCTTCAGGAAAACTGGCAGGTCCTGGCAGGTTGAATATTTGGATAGGGAGCAGCCTGGGAAGCTCCTTCCATTCACCCTGGGATGAATCCTTCAGGAAAACTGGCAGGTCCTGGCAGGTTGAGTGTCTGGATAAGGAGCAGCCTGGGAAGCTCCTGCCATTCACCCTGGGATGAATCCCTCAGGAAAACTGGCAGGTCCTGGCAGGTATCTCTATTTGATTAAAAAGAATTTTCCTAATTTTAAAGAACATCATAATTTGTATAATTTGTTATGTCAATTTTCTTTTGTGGAAGCATCCCAGCTCTTATCTTCATATTAGTGTGAAAATAATGAATTTTCCAAGGTTTTTGGAGGTGGGCTTCTGAGAGAGGATTATCAGGGGCTGTCTAAAATCAGGGATACAGCTGGGTGAGGAATTCACTTTTGTCCATTCCACTTGTGCCCATCCCTGGAGGTGTCCCAGGAATTCCTGAGGTGGCTCTCAGAGCTCTGGGCTGGGGACAGGGTGGGGATTGGGCACAGGTTGATCCTGGAGCTGTTTTCCAGCCTCAAAGTTCCTGAGATTCTGGGATTCAGTGAATTTTGGAACACCCAACTCACTCTCCAGTCTGGAGCCTGTTGAAGTTAATGAGAGATGCTCTGCTTGCTTTTATTTTTTATTTATTTTCCTGATTGCTCATTAATTGTGTGTAAACAGCTTGGGGTCAGCACAAGTTTGTTCATTGGGATTTATTTCCAGATTCATTTTGGTGATTCATTTCTCCTTGGGCTTTTTGGAGATGATTTCAACCACTCCCATTTGTGCTCTGATCCTGACAAAAGGGAGCTGGGATCTCTCTCATTCACTTACCCAAGAGCTGCTTTTCCATGGACAAGTTCCCAGGAATGTTTTCCCTGCTGTGCTGAGTGTGGGCAGTGCTCAGCCCTGCCCTGTGTGTCAGTAATTGTTGTGTTATGGCTGCTTCCTTAATTAGCACACATTAGGGTTTATATTCCTAACAGCCTGTGACATTATCATTGATTTATAATTACCTTCCTCAGAACTTGACTCCATGAGCAGAGCAGCACAGAGTGGGAAGTTCCCAGGCTCTGGAATCTGAGTTTGGAGCAGCACTTGAGTTCAAGGCTTCCTTTTTCCCTAAATAATTTAAATATTAATTGGTCTGCAGCCTTGCATTTTAATATTATTATTATTATTATTATTATGCTCTAATTCAAGGTGTCCCTGCCCATGGTGTTATTGGAATGAGCTGATCCTCCAAGTCCTTTCTAACCCAAACCATTTTGGGATTGATTGGTGGTTTTGTGAGAGAAGTTCTGCCACAGAGTTTAGGCCAAGCTGGTGGAGGCAACAATCACTTGGCAGATGCAGAAAGTTGTTCCCTTGCAAAATTTGCTGAAGTCATTCTCAAAACCACCAATGGGTGGATGTTGTGCAGCTCCAAAAGGGTTTTGTGCCATTTGGCTCCTGGCCACACCAAAGGATCTGGGCAGAAATCCTCCAGGAGTGACCTTAGATCCCCAGTGGTGAATATCCTAATGCATCCTGTGACAAAATACGGATTTGCTGGCACTTGTTGAGTTCTGAGTTTTGGATCTGTATTTTTAAGGAGGATGAGTTGAGTAGATTTCAATATGAGGGTGAAAATTCAGGTGTCTGAGCTGGAAGAGAATCCCAGGATGGTTTGGGTTAAAGGGACCTTAAATCCCACCCAGTGCCACCCCTGCCATGGCAGGGTCACCTTCCCTATCCCAGATTGCTCCAAGCCCCATGTCCAGCCTGGCCTTGGGATCCAGGGGCTGCCACAGCTGCTCTGGGAATTCCATCCCAGGGCCTCCCCACCCTCCCAGAAATCCCAGATCCCTCCCAGATCCCTCCCAACCCAAACCCTTCCCTATTCCATTTTCAATGCATCCCATTCCCATATTTTCCATCCTGGAGCCATCCCAGCCCATTCATCCTCAGAGGAATTCTGGGCATTTCTCCAGAGGGAGCAAAACCTGGACTAAACCCTGGACTAAACCCTGGAATAAACCCTGGAATAAACCCTGGACTAAACCCTGGAATAAACCCTGGACTAAACCCTGGACTAAACCCTGGAATAAACCCTGGAATAAACCCTGGAATAAACCCTGGAATAAACCCTGGAATAAACCCTGAAATAAGCCCTGGAATAAACCCTAGAATAAACCCTGGAATAAACCCTGGAATAAACCCTAGAATAAACCCTGGAATAAACCCTGGAATAAACCCTGGAACAAACCCTGGAATAAACCCTGGAATAAACCCTGGAACAAACCCTGGAATAAACCCTGGAATAAACCCTGGAATAAGCCCTGGAATAAACCCTAGAATAAACCCTAGAATAAACCCTGGAATAAACCCTGGAATAAACCCTGGAATAAGCCCCGGAATAAACCCTGGAATAAGCCCTGGAATAAACCCTGGAATAAGCCCTGGAATAAACCCTGGAATAAGCCCTGCCACAGTGCTGCTTCTCCTCTGGGTGACTTGAGCAATCCATGGATGCCACAAGCCTGGAGTCCCTGGACCAGTTCCAAGCTTTGGAGAATCCCAGAGTTCTGTTTGGGTGGGAAGGACCTTAAATCCCACCCAGTGCCCCCCTTTCCATGGGCAGGGATCTCTCCACTATCCCAGATTGTCCCACCTTGGCCCCTCCTGGTGGTGCAGCTGGAGCTGGGGGTTCCTGGGATGTCCCCAAGTGCCACCACTCACACAGATGGGAATTACAGCTGCCTTTGATGGCTGATCTTTGCCTGCAGTTTAATGTGGTTTGATCAAAGCTGAGCTTAAACCTTGATTTTTCACCCACATCCTGCTCAGAATGGATGGATGCTCCCGTGGATGTGTGGAGAGATGTTAAACCTTTTGGATCTTGTTTTTAATATTTAGCAGATACTTCTGAAATCTGCTCTAATTTAAAGCTATCAAACACTTTGGGGCCCAGATAATGAGGAGGATATTAGGTAGCAATATTTTATTTTTTTCTGAGCTTGCACGAAGGATTTATGCAATCATTATTTTGATTAAGGACGTTTGAAAGCATCTGTGAGTATTTTTCATTCTTCAGCTCTATCTTTAGCTCTTCCAATTAATTTCCAATTCCAGGAGCCCATGGAATCTGACAGAGTTTGCTGTGCTGAGGGATGTATTAAGGACAGCTTATGATCCATTAATTAGGAATGTGTTTAAAGCCATAATCTCTGCATTTTGAAAGCATCTTCTTTCCACCCTTCCCATTTTTATCTGGTGTTTCTCAAGTATTTTCTTTGCTGAGATCAATAGAAGGATTGGCAGCTCCTGGAGATTAAAGTTCTTGGATGCTGCTGGATTCCTCCAGCTGAGGATCCTGTCCCAAAGCTCAGCTTAAACATTTCATCCCCTGTGGCTTCACCTTCCTTGTGTGAAATTCTTCCCTCACCTGGGCCTTGAAGTTGGATCTGTACCAGGAATTCGTTGCTTTGCCTGGGGAAAAATGCACAAAAACTCCATTAAAGTCATCAAGTCAAAGCCTTGTGGAAAAATGTTTTGGGATGGATTTAGAGAGGGAAATGGGATTGGGAATACCCTGAGTGCCACCAAAATCTGCTGCACATGGAAATGACTCCACAAATTCTTTCCTGGTGGTGATACCTGTGCTGATAGGAAAATACAAAGGGATTTCTTCTATATTTCGGTGGAAAAATCAGTGATGGGGATGGAGGTCTAGAAAAGGCTGGAATGTAATTCAGGATGGAGATCTGGAAAAGGCTGGAATGTAATTCAGGATGGAGGTCTGGAAAAGGCTGGAATGTAATTCAGGATGGAGGTCTAGAAAAGGCTGGAATGTAATTCAGGATGGAAATCTGGAAAAGGCTGGAATGTAATTCAGGATGGAAATCTAGAAAAGGCTGGAATGTAATTCAGGATGAAAATCTGGAAAAGGCTGGAATGTAATTCAGGATAGAAATCTGTAAAAGACTGGGATCTAATTCAGGATGGAGATCTGGAAAATTCTGGAATGTAATTCAGGATGGAGATCTAGAAAAGGCTGGAATCTAATTCAGGATGGAGATTTGGAAAAGGCTGGAATGTAATTCAGGATGGAAATCTGGAAAAGTCTGGAATGTAATTCAGGATGGAGATCTGGAAAAGGCTGGAATGTAATTCTGGTGTCCTGTGAGGGAACTTGCTGTATCCTTGTTCCTCAGTGAGAATTCCAGGCAGGCAGATGCCATTTCCTCATTACTCATCTGCTGGAAGTGTTTTCAGTACCAATTAAAAAATGAAAAACATTTTGAGATCATTCCCAAAGCTGATTTAAAACAAATCAGCAATCTGACAAATCCAAAGGTTAATCACCATGTTTGGGATATAAAATTAAGTTGAGAACTTGTGGTTTTTAGAATGGAACAGATCTGGGAAGGGCTTGGAGCCCCAGGAGAGGCTGAGGGAGCTGGGAATGGGCTGGAGAATTCTGTGATTTTTTGATGGAAAAGGAAATTTTAGAACGCTGTTCTTTGGGTTTTTATTTCCTTCTGCCATTTTTTCCCCCCTGCTGTTTTGGCACGGATTTGCTCCCACATGGAAGGACAAGGGAAGTTTGGGGTCTGAAATGACCAAACAGAAGCTCTGGAGGAGAGCTGAGGCAAATAGACACGAAGGAGAATCCCCCTTGGTGCCTTCATCCACTGCCTTGGGAGTGAGGAATTCCTCAATGGAAACTGAGGAGCAGAAAACTCCATCCAGCAAATCCATGCCAGAGGATCTTGATGATAACAGGGAAGGATGGAAGGAATAAACTCTTTTTTTCCCCTTATCTCCCTCTTTTTCCCAAATCTTGGCCCTGATGCTTTATGAACGTGCTGAGCTTGTTCCAGCAGAGCAGATTTTCTCTGGAAAAGCTGAGATATTGTGGATAAAGATTCCCTTGTGTCCATGAGGAGCCTCCCCAGGCACTGCTGGTGGGCAGGGACCAGGTGAGGAATTGCTGCTGCTGGATTTGTGCAGAGTTGGGTGATGGATTCTGCCTGGTGGAAGTGAGATCCTTTTCCCACTCCCACAAAATTTGCACGGCAGGAGCGACTCCCTAATGGAAGTTAATGACTAATTACCCTCTGTTAATAGGATTGGGGCTTTCCTGAGCCTTTGGAAAAGGGCTGGAGAATCATACAAACAATAACACCTGACCTGGCAGTGTCTGAGTGGCCAGGTGGGAGTTTATTAATTCTCCTCATTAATTTCTATTGATTTGTTGATTGCTCATGGATGCCTGTCCAAATAAATTATGGAATGCTGAGGGTAACTCCACTCTGGAGCTGTTCCATCAATACTGAGCTGTTAGTTGGGATTCCCAAGGAATCAGATCCATAGGGAGGAGATTTCTGCTTCTGCTGGACTCTGTATCAATCCAGCTCCTAATTAATTAATATTGATATTTTCCAATGATGGAGGAGCCTCAATAATGGCTCAGCCCCACAAATCTCATGGAATTATTTCCATTTCCAATGATTGGACACAAAGGAGTGTCCTGACACTGATCCAGGAGAAATATTGCCATGGGAGCTGGGATGCATCAGAGAGCTGGGAAAGGGGGAAAACAGGGATTGACTGAGGGATGTTAGGAATTCCCACTGCAAACTGGGCTGGACCTCTGGAACTCCTGCTGGAATTTGCCCAAGCAGCCAGGGAGGGGTTGATCCAACAATTCCCTGTTTGAGAATTTGGCACAGAAATCGTGGAAGCAGCAAGGACCCCTCAGCTCCTGCTTGGGATTTACTAAAACAAAGGAAAATCTCTGGTTATCTCCCCTGAGTTGGGCAGAATTTGGGGATGGGATGATTTATGCTGTGAAAAGGTGGAATTTCCCTTAATGCTCTCAAGCATTCCAAGCTCACTGCTCCAGAATTTCTCCACAGCAGGAAAAGATTTAGAGCTGACAGATCACCCAGGTCTTTCCCCAATTCCAGGGCCTGAAGGAAATGGGAGTTTTTAAGGCAAATCAGATTTCCCAGTGGTCAGAATATCTTGGAATGACACTTTGTGGTTGCCCTGATGAAGCAGATTTGGAGCTGAAGTGGTTGGAGAGCTGGAAGGAAGGGTTAGATGGGAATTTTGGGAAGGAATTCCTGGCTGGGAGGGTGGTAAAACCTTGGGATGGAATTCCCAGGGAAGCTGTGGCAGCTCCTGGATTCCTGGAAGTGTCCAGGGAGAGATTTGGAGCTGTCCCTGGATGTGGGATGGACTGAGCTTTAATGTCCATTCCCATCCAAACCATTCCATGATTCCAAAAAGATCCATTCCCAGAAATAAATTTTGATGGAGCCTGGAAATCATAAAATCCACGTAACAAATTCCCAGTTTTGAAGAGGGAAGATATTCCACTCATTCAGCTGCTCCTTCTCCAGCCAGGGCTCGACAACAAAAATGTGAGAACGAGGTGTGAGACACTGAAATACAGGAAACCAATCTTTAATTCAAGAAATCATTTTATTCCCTGAAAAGAGATTTGTTCTCCTTGTTTTTCCTGGGACAGATCTGTGCTAGCTCCCAAGAAGTGCAAATTGTTGTTTCAAAAGCTGTTTATTTTCACTGAGCATTCCAAAGTGGCATTTCCTCCTTCATTTGCATTCATGGAGGGTTCTGTGTTTTAAATTTCCTCTTTAATATTAAATGGTGCTTTTTTTCAGGCAGTTGGACTTAGAGAATAATTCCAGCAAATTTCCCAAGTTTTCCCTGTCTCAGGAGACTTTAATCCTGACCTTGGGCACTTCCAGGGTCCACAGCTTCTCTGGGAATTCCATCCCAGCTCATCCCCACCCTCCCAACCAGGAATTCCTTCCCAAATTCCATTTAAATCTCCTCTGGCACATCTTGAGAGCATTTCCTCTCATCCCCATTTTATGTAGGTGCTTTTTCCTTCAGGATAAATCCATATCCAGCACTTCCTGCCATGGGAAAAAAAAATAATTAAAAATGAAATTAAAATTTAAAAAATAAATGTGTTAAAATTCAATTCTAAAATAAATTTTACCCAGCTGTGTAATTTAGAATTCAGGAGTTGTTGTTTTTAATGTGCTGGATTTCCATCCCACTCTGTCTTTTCCAGCAGGGGTGAAATGCCACGTTTTTTGGGGTTTTTTTTGTGTGCTCCCAAATAAGTGAGATGAGTTTGGTGCCAGGCTGTGATGGTGCTGAAAAGGGTCTGGCACTCCTCTTCTGTGCCAAGTGTTGCTTCAGCTTGTGGAGGATTTTTTTTAATTTTAGCAGATTCCCTGATCCCACTGCTGGCAGTCTGTGGGATGGAAACGGCTCCAGGAGCATTTCAGGGAGGGAGGGGAGAGGGGGAAAAACTCCCTCTGTGCTCATCTCTGCAATTCCCACTTCATCAGAGGGGAAGAAAATGGGAAATGTCCTTTTTTTGGGGGGGTGTAAGGGATAGATCAGCTGGGTATGGTGTGAATTAAGCAAGTGTCACTCTGGAATAAGGAGCTGGGAAATGCAGAATTTCCCTGGTTTTTATTTAAGTACAAAAAGCTGAAAAAAAATCTGTTTCAGACTTTCAAGTAATAAATAATAATAATAAATCAGAATTGCAAGGCAGCATCTCTCAGCGAGTTTATTCTCACTTAAAACCAAAACCCAGTTTAAAAACAGCACAAAAATCCTAAAATTCCTCTGAAACCCTGCCTGGAATTCCCAGAGCAGGGGGATATTTTCTCAGTGCTGATGCTGCAGGCAATTAAATTTTTAATTCTGCAATTATTTGCCAGGAGTGCCCCACACAAGGTGCTGGTGTGAGGGAGGGTTCCTGGATTATCCCTGGATTTCTTTTGGGAGAAAAAAAAAAAAATCTATAAACTCATGGAGAAGAGCAGCTCCTCTCCTGGAAAAGAAAGAGCAGGAGTTAAATCAGGAATTAAATTCTGCACAGAGGGATTTGTCCCTGATTGTTTGCCTGGGCAGGGACACACGGGCAGTGCTGGATTTTTGGGATTTTTGGGGATTTTTGAGAAACCTTTGCTCCCGTGGAAATGGCAGGAATTGTCCTGGCAGGGCTCAGCTGGAGGGAAAAGTGGCAGCATTCCCACAGGGAATGAGTGTGGAGCAGTAAAAAGGGTTCCTGATGTTTTATTTACTCCCCAAACTTCCTAAAATGGGATTTTGTCCCACTGAGGATTGGTGGCTTCTTCCAAAGAACAAAAGGAAATTATCTCAGAGAAGGTTTAATTTGGATATTTGCAGGAATTTCTCCCTGGCAGAGCTGCCCAGAGCAGGGTGGAATCCCCATCCCTGCAGGGATTTAAAATCCATGTGGATGGAGGTGGCACTTGGGGACAGGGGACAGTGGTGACCTTGGCAGTGCTGGGGATGGTTGGATTTGATGTTCTCAGAGGGTTTTTCCAACCTGGACAATTCCAGGATACAAAGAGACTGGAATGTCAGCAGGATAAATTATTAAGGACAAATTAAAGCTGGTGAAAAGTGAGCAGGGAGGTGTTAAATCATTAAAGCAAAATAGAAACCAAATTCTCATGGCTTTGGGAATAATTTCCTTCTCTGGCTTTCCTACAAAAATTCCCATTGAATGAGTTTTTGCAGGGGATATTCTGTATTTGTGCTCCCAGTTTGAGTGGGACACTCTTGATTTGCCAGGCAGGGAGGAATTCAGTGTCCCAGTGATTCCAGAGGGATGAGCTGGAGAGGGGCTGGGGACAAGGGATGGAGGGACAGGACACAGGGAAAGGGACACTGGGATGGGTGGGATGTTGGGAATTGGGAATTCCTGGCTGGGCTGGGATTGCCAGAGCAGCTGTGGCTGCCCCTGGATCCCTGGAATTTCCAAGGCCAGGTTGGATCACCCTGGGATTGTGGAGGTGTCCCTGCCCATGGAAAAGGGGTGGAATGAAGTTTCCATCCAGAACCATTCCATGATTTTATATTCTCCAAATCCACATCTGAGCAGCTCTCCTGGCCTTTTCCCAACCCCTCTCCAAACTCCAGCAATTTTTCCAAGCAGCAGGAACAACAACCAGCACTGAGAGGATTTGTAAAGGGCATAGGGAAAGTTGGAAAGGAAAAAAAAAAGCCAAAAATCCATCTGCTCCTGGAAAAAACAGCCCAAACTGGATCCACCCAGCTCTGCTAAGCTTTGTAGTGCCAAAATTAGGTCAGGCCTAATTCTGGGATGCAGCAGCAGGATTTGATTATCTGGGAGCCTTGGGATGGCAGTGCCATCAATCATGGAGCTCCACAAACACGGGGATGGGCAGGAATAGGGAGCAATGAGGAAAAATCAGCCCCAAATGGGATAAAAGGTGATTTTGTTCCTGTTTGAGGGGAAAGTTCAGCTCAGGGGAAGGTGCCCAATAAATATTCCCAAGGGCATCAGGTGAAAGAAGGAGGGAAATATTTAGGGGTGATACAAAGTGATCAGTGGTGTGAGATCAGGTCAGCATCACACCTGAGGGGAGTTTTGCCCTCTTAGGCACCTGGAATTTGGCTCAGCTTGCAGCCAAAGTGAAGGATTTCTCCATAAATTGAATATTTGTTTAATAGAAGCTACTTGGGTAACATTTGACTTTCCCCAAAGAAAAACCCACTTAAAGAAGAAGTAAAAAAAAAATCTCTCTCAATAATCCATTTATTTGTGGACTGAGCCTCACCTCCAGCTGGAAAAATAGCCCCAAATCCCAAATTAGCTGCAGCAAAATGCTCCAAATTCTGCATTGATGAGGGCAGTGCATTCCCATGGCAATATCTCTGAGATTCCTGGTCATTCCATTTGCAGTTTAGCAGAATTAAGAGCTGGGATAATGTGGGAAAAGTGAATTCTGACAGTAGCACTTGTCTACAATTACTTTAAATCTCCTTTTTCTTTGGAAAGCCCCATTATTCCCTCCTTGTTCTGCTGCAAAACTGCACTGAATTCACTGGGGCTTCACTCCTGTTTATTAATTTTCCATGGAAAGCTCCCAATGCAGAATATGGATCAGGGGAAAGCTCATGGCTGCAGGAGGGGAGGAGGATTTGAATCCATCCTGCATTTTCTAGCAGTTCCATCATGGATCTCCCATTTCCCCCCAAAAATCTCGTTTTAATTCAGTTTTAAGGAATCCTACACATTGCATGGATCAGGAAGATCTCAGAACCTCTGAGGGAATTGATTCCAGGATCCCAGTTCTGATGTTGGTCAGAGTTTAATTCCCTGTTTTCCAGCAAGGACTTGACCAAATCTCTGCGTGTGGGAGACTTTTAACCACCAAGGGATCCTGGAATTGAATCCTGGAGAGTTTTGGGATGGAAGGAACCTTAAAGCCCATCCCATTCCACCCCTGGAATCCACACCTTCCCTAGCCCAGTGTCCAGCCTGGCCTTGGGCATTCCAGGGATCCAGGGGCAGCCACAGCTGCTCTGGCAATCCCAGCCCAGCCAGGAATTCCCAATTCCCAATATCCCACCCATCCCTGCCCTCTGGCAGTGTCCCATTCCCTGTGTCCTGTCCCTCCATCCCTTGTCCCCAGCCCCTCTCCAGGGGATGATTCCCATTCCCAGCTCCACAAATCTCCAGCTCCTCTTCCCATTCCAGCTGAAATCAATCCCAAATTGCTCTCAGACTTTCCCACATTCCCAGTCCAACACCACCTCATTCCCACTTTTCTCAAAAATCCTGATTTCATTTTCCATAAAAAAAAAAGGAGGGCCTGGAACAGAGGGAATTCCCAACCATTCCCAATTTGAGCACAGCTCAAATCACCCTCCAGCCTCCAATATTTTCCCAGTGTGAGTCCAGTGGGGATTTTTGCAGGCTGAGCAAACATCCAAATTCCATTGGAATTCCTTTGGATCAGGACTTTGGATCACAGCTTCTCTGGGAAATCCATTCCAGGGCCTCTCCACCCTGCCAGCCAGGAATTCCTTCCCAATATTCCACCTAAACTTGGAATTGGTGGAAAAGAGCAGCCAAGAAAGATGACATTTGGAAGGAGACACCAAAAGGAGAAACTTCCCATTTTTCATGGAATTCTGTGGGGTCACACAACTCTTACTGCAGAATTTTTTTGGCTTTTTGTTTTTTCATTTTTTTTTTTGGTTTTACCTTTTCCTTGGACAGCCTGTCCTTGCTGGGAATGATCCTCCCAGCGTTTCCCCTGTGTAATCACCAGCCAAACCCTCCTCAAATGTCACCAACCAAATCAATGCTAAGTTGATATTATTTTAATGGATGAAATCCCTGGAGGCAGCATTCAGAAGGAGCTGGAATGAATATTCCTGCAGGAAGGAGGGAGGTGACATTTCATAATTATGGGATGTCTCCTGAACCATAAGATTTTTCACTTACAGGAAGAAGAATATTTGGTATTTCCCTTGATCAGTTTGATCTCCTCTTGTTTTCCTTGGAGATAACAACACCCAGGGGGACATTTTTTATTTCCTGCTCCTTCCCAGATTTAATGGATTCAGGCACAGCCACTAAAATGAAGGACACTTCAGCTGTGATTTGGAGTTAGGTGAATATAACATGAATAAAAATGGAATATTAATGGAATATGGATTTAAAAGGATGTTGGAATAATGTTGCTGACTGCTCTAATTTGGTCCCAGGTTTGATGAGCTGTGCTCAACCCTCATTTACCTTTCTGCTCCGTGGCTCTGCTTCAGCATTCCTGCATTTTGGAGTTTGTGGTGTGGGAGATGGTGGAAATCCCAGAGCCCTGGAAATGGCAGAACAAAGACACATTCCCTGTCCTTGGGATGTTGAACTCCTGGGGAGTGTGGAGGGGATCAGCATTCCTAGGAATTCCAGGGGAAAAAATCAGCATTTAGTGCTGCTGATCTACTCAGAAAAATAATCCTGATCAGGAATTCAGGGATTCTTTCCAGGTCAGAATGTGACACATGGCCCTGATTCCTAACCAAGGACATTCCTGTCCTTCCAGGAGTTTCCTGGGAAGAATCACCTGTATCTGTGGGACATGGGAATCATGGAATCCCAGAATGGACTGGAATGGATCTTAAACCCAGTCCCACCCCTGCTGTGAGCTGGGACAAATTCCACTCTCCCAGGTTGTTCCAAGCAACTTTATTCTATAATTATGTTGGATTTGGAGCAAACTACCTGGAGCAGGAGGGTGTTGGTGTTTGTTAAATCCTCTGGAAGAGGGGACAGGGAAAGTTTTTGGGGCTTTGGAGCTCAGGATGTGTCTGGAAGAGCAAAGCCTGCTGGAGGCTTTGCTGGAATGATGGTTTCAAACTGAGTCTGGGGTTGGATGGGATATTGGGAATTGGGAATTCCTGGCTGGGAGGGTGGGGAGACCCTGGAATTGAATTCCCAGAGAAGCTGTGGCTGCCCCTGGATCCCCCAAAGTGCCCAAGGCCAGGCTGGGATGGGGCTTGGAGCAACCTGGGATAGTGGAATGTGCTGGGTTGGAATGAGATGGGATTTAAGGTCCTTCCAACCCAATCCATTCCTGTTTCTATGGAGGAAACTTCCATTCCCTGCTCCTCCTCTGCCTCATTTTCTCCAGGCTGTGAAGAGCCAGGCTCAGAAACTGGAATCCTTGTCAGGTTTGGATCAGTCAGGTCAGAGCAGGATCCCATGGTGGGCTGTGTCCACAGGGAGCTGTGTGTGGGCTGGACTGGGAATGCAGGGGGGAGGGGGGTCTGAAGGGATGCCAGAGCACAGGGAATTCCATGTGGATCTTAGCAGAGGAATTGCAGAATGACTGGTGGGATGTGCAGCAGAGCAGCCTTGGGAAGGGGCCTGGGGGAAGTTCTGAGGCTCTTCCACAGGGAATGGGGCTGGGAGCTCGATGGCATCACATGGCTGAACAGAAAGGATGGAATTCCAGCTGTTTAAATCCCACAAAATTCTGTTTTATTCTGTGATTTTACTGGGGTCTGTAAATCAGTTTCCTTCTCCTATCGATCCACTGCTGGAAATTGTCATAGCTGTGAATTTCACGGCTCAGAAGTGAAATTGTGGAGCTGGGAATGTGCTCTGGAGAGTCATGGAAGCTGAGCTGGGATTTATGCAGGTGTAATAACAGGAATTTCGTGGTTCCCTCACACTTACAAGGTGTAAAGCTGAGTAATTCCTGTACTACAGGTTGTACCTACAAGGAAATTAAAGTAAGGTTCCAGCTGAACTTAACTCCTGCTCCAAATCCTGATCCCACTGACAGCAACAGGATTTGGAAAGGATGCAGCAGCATCAATGCCACTTTTTCTCCTGCTTAATTTCCCTGCTTTAATTAAGTCTTTTCATTTGCATAACGAGTGTGATAATGCATTTAGGAAGATATAGAATAAAAACAATAACGCCGAGTTCATTTTGGAAATGGAAACAAAAAAAAACTGGAATGCAAGCTGGGGGTGCTGAAGGTTTTGTTCAGGGGATTGCCAAGGATTAATAAAAACCATGGAAATCTCTTGTGGTGCTGAGGGTGTGCTGAGTAAACAAAGGGACATGCTCAGTGCTGCTTCCAGGGCTGGGGGGAATCGTGGATTTGGGAATGTCAAGGTCACTTTTGATTTCCTTAAGAGCTGGACTTGATCCTTGTGGATTTTCCAGCTCAGAACATCCCATAATCCACGTGATTCTCATCCCTTTTCTTTCCTGGCCTTGCAACCCCTCCAGCTCAGGGCAAGCCCCAGGAATGGGGTGGTTTGGGATGGGCTGGGATGGTTGGATCATGAAGTTGAGAGTGCCAAGGTTGTGTTTGGTTCCTTTAACTGCTGGACTTGATCCTTGTTGGATTCTTTCAACCTGGAACATCCAATAATCCCATGATCCACATGATTCCCATCCCGTTTCTCTGTTGGCCTTGCAGCCTCCCATTCAGGGCCAGCCCCAAGGGTGGGGTTGTTTGGGGTGGGCTCGGTTGGTTGGACCATGGAGCTGAGAACACCAAGGTCACATCTGATTTCCTTAAGAGCTGGACTCAATCCTTGTGGATTTTCCAGCTCAGAACATCCTGTAATCCTGTGATCCATGTGATTCATATTCTGTTTCTCTGCTGGCCTTGCAAGCCCCTCAGCTCAGGGCCAGTCCCAGGGGTGGAGTGCTCTGGGATGGGCTGGGTTGGTTGGACCATGGAGCTGAGAACTCTGTGGTTGGGTTTGATTCACTTAAGGATGCAATCCCTGAGAGTCCCTTCCAGATCTTCCCATCTACTGTCCTGTGATCCCGTGATCCGTGTGGTTCTGATCCCCTGATCCCTGCAGTTCTGGTCCCCTGATCCATGTGGTTTCTGGTCCCGTGCTCCATGTGATCCCTGGGTTCTGATCCATGATCCTTGTGATCCCTGGTTTCTGGTCCATGTGTTCCCCGGGTTCTGATCCATGTGTTCCCCGGGTTCTGGTCCCTGTGTTCCCCGGGTTCTGGTCCGTGTGTTCCCCGGGTTCTGGTCCGTGTGTTCCCCGGGTTCTGGTCCATGTGTTCCCTGGGTTCTGGTCCCTGTGTTCCCCGGGTTCTGATCCATGTGTTCCCTGGGTTCTGGTCCCTGTGTTCCCCGGGTTCTGGTCCATGTGTTCCCCGGGTTCTGGTCCGTGTGTTCCCCGGGTTCTGGTGCCGGTTCTGAGCCGTGTCTGTGTCCCGCAGCGCCCCCCACCGTGCGCATCGTGCACTCGGGCCTGGCCTGTAACATCGAGGAGGAGCGCTACTCGGAGCGGGTCTACACCATCCGCGAGGGGGAGACGCTGGAGCTCACCTGCCTGGTCACCGGCCACCCCCGCCCGCAGGTGAGTCCCGCCCGCCCCACCTGTCCCGCCCCACCTGCCCCGCCCCACCTGCCCCGCCCCACCTGCCCCTGCCCCACCTGCCCCGCCCCACCTGTACCCGCCCCACCTGCCCCGACCCACCTGCCCCGACCCACCTGCCCCGCCACACCTGCCCTGACCCACCTGCCCCGCCCCACCTGTCCCGCCCCACCTGCCCCCGCCCCACCTGCCCCGCCCCACCTGCCCCTGCCCCACCTGCCCCTGCCCCACCTGCCCCGCCCCACCTGCCCCCGCCCCACCTGCCCCAACCCACCTGCCCTGCCCCACCTGCCCCGCCCCACCTGCCCCGACCCACCTGCCCCTGACCCACCTGCCCCAACCCACCTGCCCCTGCCCCACCTGCCCTGCCCCACCTGTACCTGCCCCACCTGCCCTGACCCACCTGCCCCGCCCCACCTGCCCTGCCACACCTGCCCCGACCCACCTGTCCTGCCCCACCTGCCCCGACCCACCTGCCCCGACCCACCTGTCCCGCCCCACCTGCCCCCGCCCCACCTGCCCCGCCCCACCTGCCCCTGCCCCACCTGCCCCTGCCCCACCTGCCCCGCCCCACCTGCCCCCGCCCCACCTGCCCCGCCCCACCTGCCCCTGCCCCACCTGCCCCTGCCCCACCTGCCCGCCCCACCTGCCCCTGCCTCACCTGTACCCGCCCCACCTGTACCCGCCCCACCTGTCCTGCCCCACCTGCCCCGCCCCACCTGCCCCTGCCCCACCTGCCCCTGCCCCACCTGCCCCTGACCCACCTGTCCTGCCCCACCTGCCCCGCCCCACCTGCCCCTGACCCACCTGCCCCAACCCACCTGCCCCTGCCCCACCTGCCCCTGCCCCACCTGCCCCAACCCACCTGCCCCTGCCCCACCTGCCCCGCCCCACCTGCCCTGACCCACCTGCACCCGCCCCACCTGTCCTGCCCCACCTGTCCTGACCCAGCTGTACCCGCCCTACCTGTCCCCACCACACCTGTCCCCACCCTGCCTGTCCCCATCACACCTGTCCCCACCTCACCTGTCTCCTCAGCCCCTCCCCAGTTTGGGGTCAGGACAGGATCCCACAGGATCTGTGTGGGGGATCCATCCTGGCTGTTGGTGTTGGGTGTTCCAGAGGAACTCCAGGAATGTTGATGAGGTTTTTTTTTGGGAAATCTGCTGTTAAAATCAGCAATATTGTGCTTTAAAACCCCACTGTGCTTGTTTCCCATGGAGGTTGGTAAAAGAGAAGGAAAACAATTATGAGGATGACAATAGTTGGATAAAAACCCCTGAAGTTGTCCTGTTGTGTGGGATCAGATCCCAAATCCAGCTGGATCTCTGGAAGAGAGAACCCAAGAGCTTGGGGGAGTCTCCTGTTCACCTGGACCTGGGATGGTGTGGAGCCCCCAGAGCTGCAGCTGGACAAACCAGAATTAACTGGCAAGAAATCAGATTTTATCAGCTCCAACCTTATTTCATCAAGCTCAAGACTTTTGGCAACTCTTTCTGGTATGGCCCCCTGGACCAGGACACCCCATTAATCAGATATTTTTAATTAGGGATTTGCTTTCCAAGGTGAAGAATTGAATTTTTGCTCTTAGAATTGCAAGGGACAGGCAGGAACTGAGAGCAGGGAATTCTCTGGGAGACATTTGGTGTGAGCTCCTCCAGGAAGGAGGGGTTTGCTGTTCTTCTGCTGTTTATTCCATGATTATTCCAAATTTAAGGAGAAGATTTAAAGCTAAATTAGTGGAAGTTTATTCTGTGCTGGTTTAGGGTTGGTGTTTCCAGCATTCCAAATTTTCCCTGATTTTTCCACAGGTTTCTCTCAGATTTGGGTTGCAAATTGAATGGAAATTGTTTTCCAGCTGCTGTTTGATCAGATGCTGGGTAAAGAGGTTGTAAAATATGGAATTGTGAATTCCAAAAATGCTTTCACACTTCCACATTTCTCAAATTTTCCAGTTATTCTTGGCATGGAAACTCCTTTTGGTTTAAACACTGGGAGAATTAAACAACCCTGGATTGGGAATTTGTAAAATCACAGAATTGTGATTTGAGGCCGCTCGTGATGAGTCTGGGGAGAAAAATGAATTAATGAGAAAAAATTCCATTTTTTTCCCCTTCCCTCCTGTCACTCCTCCTTCCTGCTTTACCAAAGAACACATTCATCCCTTTTTTGTCTTTCCAACATTTTTTTTCTTTTAACTTTGGGATCAATGGATGTGGTTCTTTGGGATCTGATGTCTCTGATCTGCTCCAAGTCATCCTTGCAGTGACTCCCCTCTGGGGGGGCTCCCTTTGGACACAAATCTTCAGATTTATCAAATCTTCCCTTTTTTTTTTTTCATCTCTCTTTGCTGCCTTTCCCACCACGTGCCCCAATTTTTTATTTCCAAGCAGGGAATGTGTTCAGAGTGGTGGTTGCACTTTCCAATTGCTGGAAATTTTCTGGAATTCCTCCTCTAAATTTTCATGGAGTCTTCTCAGCATCCACGAGGTTTTTGGGAGGAATTTATAAGGATGTGGGGATTATTAGAAAGAAGGATAATTATGGATAATTGCTCTGTTATTCCCCCAAATTCACCTCACTCCTAATTAAATATAAGACTGAGCACCCCAACACATCCCTGTGATTTTGAGATGTTCCATGGGATTATTATTTGCCATTCCTGATTTCCCACCTTTCACACCCAGCTTTGGAATGCACCATTAGTTGCCATAGAAATAATTTTCCTGGCTGGAATTTTCCAAACCCTTTATCCCCACTCAGGTGAGGTGAATGCAGCTCTTTTTTTTTTTTTTTCCCATAAATTATGGCTATCAGGAGAAGTTGGTTTGATTTTTGGATAAAATCCTGCAAAGTTTGGAGCAGGATCACCCTGGGGAATGTGTCCTTTTCCCAGATTTTATCCAGGATCCAGGGGTTGGGCTGTCCCTGCTCTCCCAAGGATGTGCCAGGATAACCCTGGACACAAATCAGGGATTTCCTGGATGGAGTGACATTTTATCCCCAATAAATTTGACAAAAATAATAAATAAATAAATAAATAAATAAATAAATAATAATAATAATAATAATAATAGTAATAATAATAACAAAAGTGACAATTTCCTGCCCAGCCTTGAGGAATGTGGTTTTTTTCCTGATTTTCTCTGGGAATTCTCACCAGGTCCAGTCATTGGAAACAAAAAAACTGTGACTTTCCAAAGTGAGCAATGACATTTGGAGCAGAGGAAGAAGCATCTGATGAGCAGGGACTGGTGGGATTTTGTATTCCTGGTTTTCCACTGAAGGATGAGCAGGAAATTCCTGACAGGAGGAGCACTTGGCAGTGCTGGGAATGGCTGGACAATATTTTGGATGGATTTTCCCATCTCAGGGATTCCAGGAGTTTATACAGCCCTTGTTCATCAGCCCAACCTCCCCCTCCTCAGGGTTTGCTTCCCTCTGGCTGGGATTTTTCCAGTGGTTCATCCCCAGGTGCTGTCCCACCTGGGGGGACATTGTCCTGATGGGAATGGCACAGTCCAACTGCAGAGTTGGCAAGGACAGCACCAAATCCTCCCCCAGTGCTGCAGGGTGACCCCTGCCCATCCCAGCATGTCCCTCCCCTGCCAGGTTCTGTCCCCCACTCCTGTCCCCACTCCTGTCCCCATTCCTATCTCCACTCCTGTCCCCGTTCCTCTCCCTCATTCCTGTCCCTCATTCCTGTCCCCCACTCCTGTCCCCCATTCCTGCCCCCACTCCTGTTCCCATCTCCTGACCCCATTCCTGTCCCCCATTTCCTCTCCCCACTCCTATCCGCATTCCTGTCCCCATTCCTGTCCCTCATTCCTGTCCCAAATTCCTGTCCCCACTCCTGTCCCCATTCCTGTCCCAAATTCCTGTCCCCACTCCTGTCCCCATTCCTGTCCCCATTTCCTCTCCCCATTCCTGTCCCCATTCCTCTCTCCACTCCTCTCCCCATTTCCTCTCCCCACTCCTGTCCCCATTCCTGTCCCCATTTCCTCTCCCCATTCCTGTCCCCATTTCTTCTCCCCATTCCTGTCCCCATTCCTGTCCCCATTTCCTCTCCCCATTTCCTCTCCCCATTCCTGTCCCCATTCCTGTCCCCATTTCTTCTCCCCATTCCTGTCCCCATTCCTGTCCCCATTCCTCTCCCCATTCCTGTCCCCATTCCTCTCCCCCATTCCTGTCCCCATTCCTGTCCCCATTCCTGTCCCCATTCCTCTCCCCATTCCTGTCCCCATTCCTCTCCCCATTCCTGTCCCCATTCCTGTCCCCATTCCTCTCCCCATTCCTGTCCCCATTCCTCTCCCCATTCCTCTCCCCATTCCTGTCCCCCTTTCCTCTCCCCATTCCTCTCCCCATTCCTGTCCCCATTCCTGTCCCCATTCCTCTCCCCATTCCTCTCCCCATTCCTGTCCCCATTCCTGTCCCCATTCCTGTCCCCATTCCTCTCCCCATTCCTGTCCCCATTTCCTCTCCCCATTCCTCTCCCCATTCCTGTCCCCACTCCTGTCCCCATTCCTGTCCCCATTCCTGTCCCCATCACTCCCAAGGCTCGGGGAGCAGCAGCTGCCAGTTCCACACGTCATTCCAACCATCTGGAAGCTGCACACTCCGGGATTTTTTCCTCTTTGGAGGCTGCAGCACATCTTCAGGAGGTGCCACCTCCTCCTCCTCACATCCTGCTGCCACCCCTCTCCCCGAGTGCCACCGGAGCACATTCCTCCTCCAGGGAGGATCCAGGAGTGCTCTGGGAGCTGCTGGGGTGTGAAGAATGTGAAGGATCTGTGGTTTTTCCCAGGAAGCAAAGCAGAGGAGGATCTGCTTTTAGGAGCCCTGGAATTTCTCCCTGCCTCTGTTTGGTGGTGTTTTCATCCCACCTGTAGGAGTTGGGTGCTGCCCTTGGAGCTGCCAGGAGATCCCAGTGGATTCCTGGGGCTGTGAACCCAGAGCAGAGCCAGGGAAATGCTGCTCCAGGGGGGGTGTGGGCTTGGAAAATCACATCCTGCTTGCTGGGAATTGGGGTGGCCAAAGGGGGTGACCCCAGTGTCACAGAGCAGGGAGTGGCTGGGCTTGGAAGGGGCCTTGAAGCTCATATTTACATATAAATATATATATAATTCATGGAATCATGGAATGAGTTGGATGGAAAGGAACTTAAATCCCACCCAGTGCCACCCTTGCCATGGCAGGGACACCTCCCACTGTCCCAGGTGTTCCAGCCTGGCCCTGGGCACTGCCAGGGATCCAGGGGCAGCCACAGCTTCCCTGGGAATTCCAGCCCAGCCAGGAATTCCCAATTCCCAATATCCCAGCTAAACGAATTCCCTGACAGTTTAAAGCCATTCCCTTTATCCTGTCACTCATAAATTCCTTGGAAAGCACCGAGCTCTCCCCCTGAACACACCCAGGTAACTGTGGCACAAAACCCCCTTAATTATTTCAAATGCATCCCCCTAATTAGTCCCTGTGATTAGTGGAGACACTGCAGAACAAGATCCTTCTTTCTCCTTATTAATGCTCAAAAAGAAAAAATCCTCATTCCCTGGCACTCCATGCATTAAAACAGAAAAAGCAGCATTCCCAAAAAAACCCACAACAATCACCCCACATTCCCCTCTCTTTGATCCTCAGACATAAAAGGCTCAGCGAGGCAAAGTGTTTGATTTTAATTGATAAGGTTCTTATCAAGTGCTGATGAAGCTGAGGGGAGGGTGGGGGCAGCTGTTTTCCCACCCCCTCCGCAGCTCCTCGGAGCAGTAATTGGAGCCTTGTTAGGAAAATTGATGCTGATTCCATCTGACACTCCTCAGTTCACGGGAAGACTTTACAAATGTTCACTGAGCACCTGACAAAACCCAGCCTGACTCATGACTAAATTAGCCTGGATTTTATGCTGGGGAAAAGGAGAAAAAATAAAAAAAAAAAAAAAAAAAAAAGCCTTTCCTAAATGTTTGACTCGATAAAGCTCCTGTTCAGCAAGGGAAAAATGTTTCCATCCTGCTCCAGCATGAAAAGCAATCTGTGATTAAGTTTTACACGACGTTTGTGCTGCTCCAAGGAGTTTATTTGATGTTTTCTCCCCCGAGAGCAGCACCTGGATTCACACCTCTCCAGAGCTCCGACTGCCCTGCTCTGCCTGCCAAAAATCCGGGGCAGGAATCGCAGCATCCTCAGCACTCCTGGAGCTGCACCAGGATTTTTGGGAATGAGCACATCCTGAGCTCCAATCCTGGATCATGTCCCTTCCATCCCAAACCATTCCATGAGTCCATTGCAAGATGATAAATGGAATTAAACACCTGTGTTGTTTTATCCTGAATAACTGGAGCAGTTCCTGCCAGTTTTCCAGGTTCCTGTGTCTGCACAAGGAATGTGTTTGCAGCTTCCTAAAAATGGCTTGGAAATGCTGAGGGAAAGAGTCAAATCCAGACAAAAAGAGGTTTAATCCAAAGAGATTAAATCCAGGAAAAAGCAGCATCAGGGAAGGGAAGTTTGGGTTTCAATCCCACTCCCTCAGCTGGGAATATCAAACCTGGACTTGTTACAGCCTCAGCAATCATTGGGAATCTCATGGAGCTGGGAATGACATCCAGGTTGGGGAGTGGCACCAGAGCACTTTCATTTGGATATTTGGGCAGCTAAAATCTGCCAGAAATCCCATATGGAAAATTTCCAGTGCTCACAGGGGCAGGACTCCTATTATTTTAAGGAAAACAGGGAAAAAAAATTCCAGATTTCCTGAAATACGGCCACTTGTCCTCTGAATATTTCCCATCTGTTTTCTCCCCTCCCAAAGCTCTGCAGTGTTTTGTTTTCCCTTTGTGCTGTCAGCTTTTATTTCCCTGTTTCTGATGGGCTCAGGGAAGGCTGGAGCAGCAGGGCTGGGAGAACCAGGAGCTGTTTTTCCATGGGTGAGGAACACTCGGATCTCCCAGCACAGGGATGGGGGTGGTTCTGGAATAAAGGCTGGAGCTGGGAGCTCTGCCTGGAGAGGAATGGGTTTGATGAGTACATGGATAATTTGGTAACCAGGGAAACCAGCAGCTGATGCAGATCAGCTGGGGCTGATGGAGAAGTGCTGGTGCCTTTGGAAGATCTCCCAAGGAAACGCCAGGGAGCTTTTCCTGGGGGATAATTGGGAATGGTTCCCATTGATGTGGAAGGCACAATGTCCAGGAGATCCCACCTGCAGAGCAGCTCCAGCCCTGGGGACAGAGCAGGACCTGGAGCTGCTGGGGTGATCCAGAGGAATCCAGGGAGACCCTCTGGAGCCAGACTGGGAGAGCTGGGAATGTTCATCTGGAGAGGAGAAGGGTCCAGGGAGAGCTGAGGGCACCTAAAGGGATCCAGGAGAGCTGGAGAGGGGCTGGGGACAAGGGATGGAGGGACAGGACACAGGGAATGGGACACTGCCAGAGGACAGGGATGGGTGGGATATTGGGAATTGGGAATTCCTGTCTGGGCTGGGATTGCCAGAGCAGCTGTGGCTGCCCCTGGATCCCTGGCAGTGCCCAAGGCCAGGATGGACGTTGGAAAGCCTCTTTTTCTCTATTATTTTTCTTCCTAAAATCCAGTGAATCTTAGAATTAAAATTAAATATTTCCAGATCATTCCTAATTTGTACATCCCAGCAGTCTGAGGTGTCCCTGCCATGGGATGGGATGGGATAATGGGATGGGATGGGATAATGGGGTGGGATAATGGGATGGGATAATGGGATGGGATAATGGGATGGGATAATGGGATGGGATCCATGGGATGGGATGATCCTAAAATCCCTCCCAACCCACCCCATTCCAGGATTCTGTGATCCCATGAACTCCCAATGCTCTGGAGTTTGTTTGGTTTCAATTTTAAGGGAAGAAATTCTGTTCCCAAGACCTCGCCCAGCTGAGGAGTGGGATGGGCAGAACTGGGACAATTTGGGATTTTCCTGCTGGGATGGGATAACGACCCCTGGGGTCCTTCTGGGATGTTTCATCTCCATGCTGACATTTCCATGGATGACATTTCCTCATGGACTGAGCTCTCCTCCATCCTCTGGCACCTGGGAATGGTTTGAGAAGCTCCACTTGGATTTTCACCTGAACTCTTGGATGCTCCAATGGAGTTTTTCAAGCTGGAAAATCTTTTTCTGGGAAATTCCCAAATATTGCTTTCTAAGGCCTCCCCTCTACATCTCCCAAATTTTTGTGCAGCTCAGCTGCTTGATTTTTAATTTATTTTAATTTTTTTGGCCTTTAAAAATAAAATTCTAGAACCCTGAGCTTGAAGAGCAGGAGTTGAATTTGAAATAAATCCAAATATTTAATCAGGGTCAATATTTAAAAGTAATATTTAAAAGCAAAGGGAAAATACTTAAAAATAATTTTTTAAAAATCCCAATTTTTCTGTCCCAATTAAATTATTTCATGCCAGGTCATGGTGCTGTCCTACAGTCCCCCAGCACAGATGTTAAAATAAAATAAAACTAAATATCGATTGTTCAGATAAATCAGGTTTTCTCAGAAAAAAACAAAAAAACCCCAAAGAGTTTTAAAATCCTCATTTAGGATGTGACAGCATCTTCACAGAACAGTTACTGTGGTTTTTTTCTCTTTTACTCTATTATTTTTCTTCCTAAAATCCAATGGATATTAGAACTAAAAAATAAATATTTCCAGATAATTCCTAATTTCTTTTTACAGAAAAATCTTGCTGCACTTGGGCTTCTTTCCTGAGTTTTCCTCCTTGTTTTTGATAATTCTTAATTTCTGTTTACAGAAAAATCTTGCTGCATTTGGGGATTCTTTCCTAATTTTCATATTACAATACTAGATATGAAAAATAAAATATTTCAAAATAATTCCAGAAAAAATCTGCACTTGAGAATTTTCCCATTAATTTTCATATTAGACTATCAGACATAAAAAATTAACTATTTCCAGATAATTCCTAATTTTTTACAGAAAAATCTCACTGCTGCTCTCTGTTTTCTTTTTTTTTTTTTTTTTACATTATTTTTCTTCCTCAAATCAAGTGCATATTGGAATTAAATATTAAGTATTTCATCATAATTCTTCATTTCTTTTTCTAGAAAATTCTTCTCTGAATTTTCCTCCCTATTTTTTATTAATTCCTAATTTATTTTTCTGGAGAAACCTCGCTGCACTTTCCTGAATTTTCCTTATTTTCGGGTCGTTTTCCTCCTCCCTTTCCAACAGAACACCCTCGTTATCATTTTGATCATTAATATCAAATTTTTAAATAATTCCAGCTCCATTCTGGGCTGAATCCTGGATCCTCCTGCAGATTTCGTGATCCAAGGAGATAAAAATAACAAGTGGGATTTTTTTTTTCCCCCCCTCACACTTCCCATATGTCTATCAATCAAAAATGATAAAGATATTTCTGACTCTCAGGCTTTAATGGTGTAATTAGGGCTAATTGCATGTTCCAATGATTACACATATGAACTCTAATTACATAATTGCAGACAATTATGCTAATTAGGTAAATACATCGTTAAGGAGAAAGCTCTGGCAAAATCCGGGGAATTTGCACCAAAGCCAAAGGAAGTGGAAGTGGAATAAAAGAGAAATAATGCTGCAAGTTTGGGAAATCCAGGAGCCATTGCCACGTGTGGGATTGGGGTGGAATGGTGGTGTTGGGAAAAGTCTTGGACTATTTTGGAATCCTGGAATGGTGTTGGGAAGAGCCTTCAACTTCTGGAGAATCGTGGGATGGTTTGGGTTGGAATGATGGTGTTGGGAAAAGCCTTCAGCAGTCATGGAATCATGGAATGGTGGAATTGGGAAAAACCTTGGAGTGCTATGGAATCCTGGAATGGTGTTGGGAAGAGCCTTCAACTTCTGGAGAATCGTGGGATGGTTTGGGTTGGAATGATGGTGTTGGGAAAAGTCTTTGATTATTATGGAATCCTGGAATGGTGTTGGGAAGAGCCTTCAAGTTCTAGAGAATCATGGGATGGTTTGGGTTGGAATGATGGTGTTGGGAAAAGCCTTAGAGTGCTATGGAATCTTGGAATGGTTTGGGTTGGAATGATGGTGTTGGGAAAAGCCTTCAGCAGTCATGGAATCATGGAATGGTGGAATTGGGAAAAGCCTTGGAGTGCTATGGAATAAAAATCCAGGAAATTTGCACCAGAGCCAAAGAAAGATGAATTGAAAGAAAAGAGGAAAAATCCTTCAAGGCTGGAAAATCCAGGAGCCATTCCCCTGTAGGGAACTGGAACGGTTTGGGTTGGAGTTGGGAAGAGCCTTGGAGTGCAGTGGAATCTTGGAATGGTTTGGGTTGGAATGGGGTTGTTGGGAAAAGTCTTTGATTATTATGGAATCCTGGAATGGTGTTGGGAAGAGCCTTCAACTTCTGGAGAATCATGGGATGGTTTGGGTTGGAATGATGGTGTTGGGAAAAGCCTTAGAGTGCTATGGAATCTTGGAATGGTTTGGGTTGGAATGATGGTCTTGGGAAAAACCTTCAGCAGTCATGGAATCATGGAATGGTGGAATTGGGAAAAGCCTTGGAGTGCTATGGAATAAAAATCCAGGAAATTTGCACCAGAGCCTAAGAAAGATGAATTTCAAGAAAAGAGAAAAAATCCTTCAAGGCTGGAAAATCCAGGAGTCATTCCCATGTAGGGAACTGGAATGGTTTGGGTTGGAATGGTGTAGCTGGAAAGAGCCTTGGAGTGCAGTGGAACCATGGAATGGATGGGTTGGGTCCTCAAAAACATCATTCCATGAATGGATGGGTTAGAGTGACATAATTGGGAAAGGCCTTTATTAATTGCTGTAGAATCTTGGGATGGTTTGGGTTGGAATGGTGGTTTTGGGAAGAGCCATGAGCTGTTGTGGAATCTTGGAAAGATTTGGGTTGGGAGAATCTCAAACCCCATCCCACTGCAACCCAGGCAGGGACATTCCCACTGTCCCAGTGTCCAGCCTGGCTTTGGGCATTCCAGGGATCCAGGGGCAGCCACAGCTGCTCTGGCAATCCCAGCCCAGCCAGGAATTCCCAATTCCCAATATCCCACCCATCCCTGCCCCTGGCAGTGTCCCATTCCCTGTGTCCTGTCCCTCAGGCAGTTATGAATTAGTGGCTTCCCTTTTCCCTGGGCTGCTTTGTTCACTTTTAAACATTCCCTGACTTTCAGCTCTTTTCCCTTCCCTTTGGAATTTCCCATTGTTAATTCCCATTGTGATTCCCTTAACCCTGCCTTTCCAAACCCTCAATCCCATCCCTTAATCCTGATTTTATTCCTAGCTGCAAACTGACCCTTTTTTTTTCTTTACATCTCCTTGCAATTCTCCTGAAATGTGGGAAGAGTTCCCAAATTCCATTCCTTGGCACTGCTGGGAGTTGTTGGAAGGTGTGCCAGGAGTGCTCCACAAGACATGAATGATGCTATTTGGGATTACTGGAGTTTGCTGAGGTTTTCTTCTCCTGAAATTGGAAACGAGCTGGAGTCTCAGCCAGTGGGATGCCAACACCTTTCCAATTCTTTTTTCCAGAACAAAGGAATTGCTGGAATCTTTTTAAGCCGTGCCAGGCTCGGGCAAGGAGAGATTTGAGACTTTTCCAGTGTTTTTTAACATTGTTTGAGGCTTTTTCCTGCCTGGGGGAGACTTTGCCAATTTATCCACTGGAAAAAAGAAAAGGAAAATTGGTGCTCACAGAGCAAAAACATGGGAACAGTCAAAATCTTTAAAATTTCCATCCTGACTGATCCCACACATTCCTTGTGCTGTCTCCAACTCCTGGAGTGTGCAGGCAAGGCATGCTCCAATATTTTGGAATTACCTGGTGGAAAAATTGCATCCAATGACTGGGATAAGAAGGCATGGTTGGATTAAATAATCCAAATTATTCCAAAAGAAATAATCTCCTTTTTGGAATATGTTTAGATCCCGGAATTTTGTGTCATCACATTTTTTAATACTTTGTGCCCTCTCCATTTGAAAGGGAAAAGGGATTTTTAAGGAAAAAAATCCCAAATAACCCTTGTTCAGCCAGTTACTCTGATTCCTGATTTTCTAAGGAATATTTTATATGGAATATCTGATTTTTTCAGGGATCAGGGATTTTTTGCAGGATCTGTGACTCTTTTTCAGCAGCTGCTGCTCCTGCCTGGCCTTTGCTGTCGAAGCCTTTCCTTTCAATCTGGGCTGTCAAATCCCTCTTATCAAGATTCCCACCCTTTTCCCATTTTTCCCTCCTCCCCCTTCCCAGTTCTCTCACTTTTCCAGCAATATCAAATGTCAGGTCTTTTCTTTGTCACCAGCTCAGACTCTCACTCCTATTTTGGGATCAGTGAGGGCATTGGGAGGAATTGGGATCACTGGGAGATTTAGGGTTTGGATCATTGAGATTTAGGGTTTGGATCATTGAGATTTAGGGTTTGGATCATTGAGATACAGGGTTGGGATCACTGGAAAATTTAGGGTTTGGATCACTGGGAGATTTAAGGTTTGGATCATTGAAATTTAGGGTTTGGATCACTGAGATTTAGGATTTGCATCACAGGGAGATTTAGGGTTTGGATCATTGAGATTTAGGGTTTGGATCTCTGAAAAAATTAGGGTTTGACTCACTGGAAAAATTAGGCTTTGAATCAGTGGGAGATTTAAGGTTTGGTCTTTGACATTTAGGGTTTGAATCACCGAGAGATTTAGGATGTGGATCACTGGGAGATTTAGGATTTGGATCACTGGGAGATTTAGGGTTTGGATCATTGAAATTTAGTATTTGGATCTTTGTGATTTAGGATTTGAATCAGTGAGATTTAGGGTTTGGATCACTGAGATTTAGGGTTTGGATCACTGGGAGATTTAGGGTTTGGATCATTGAAATTTAGTATTTGGATCTTTGTGATTTAGGATTTGAATCAGTGAGATTTAGGGTTTGGATCACTGAGATTTAGGGTTTGGATCACAGGGAGATTCAGGGTTTGGTCCGTTGAAATTTAGGCTTTGAATTACTGGCACATTTAGGGTTTGGATCACTGAGATTTGGGATTTAGTTCAGAAAATTTCCTGGAAATTAAGGTGGGGTTAATTTCAATTCTTGCAAGGATATTCTAGAAATACCAACCCTGATGTGATCTTATCTGGGATTCATCAGCTCCCATATTTAGGGATTTTCCCCAGAGTTTCTTCCTCTGCTGTTGGCAGTGTCTGAAGGACAGCACGATTTTTCTGGATTATTTTTTATGGAGTTTTAAAAACGAGAGCAGGTTTAATCAAACAGGCTGATATTGATCTGCAGGGAATCAATGACCTCAGTGATGTTCCCACAACGTGGTGGGAACAGAGCCCCTTAAACCTGGACTTGGTTGGTTTTGGAAAAGACAAATGTCTTTTCATTAGTTTGAGGGTTTTATTTGGGTTCCTTTATTTCCTATATTATTTCCCAGCCCCAAATCTTCGTGTCAGCCCCAAAATCCCTCCCCTAACGACTGTGACAGGTAATGGAGTCAAGATTTTTATTGCTGAAAGATTAGAGAAGAAATATTTCCTCCTGTGGAGCTCAGCTGAGTCCTTGTCATCTCTGACAGCTTTTTGGGAATGCTCTGTGAAGCTGTTTCCAATTTTTTCCCAAGGGTTTTCCAGGGGAGTAAAATGAGTGGAGATGAGGTGAAGCAAAAGCAGAAACAACACCTGAAATTGTTATTTTAAGAGGAAAAAAAATGTCTCAATTTGAACTGCCTGCGTTTCACCACAGCTTTGTCACTTTGAATCACGATTCTGCTCCGAGGAGTGAATTTCAAGTGGAAAAAAATCCCTGTTTAAGGCATTTTCCCCTCTCTGTTTAGACTCCAGTGTTTGAATTTAATGACACAAACACATTTTGATGCCTTTTAGCTCCTGTAAGAAACAAATCCCTCTGGGAACAGGGAGCTGCTGGCTCCTGGTTTCCCGGTGCTGCTCAGGGTGGGAGGGAGCAGCTCCAAACATCTCCATCCTCCAACATCCCATTCCCAAAATGGGTGAAGGCATCACCTCTGAGTTGGAGCAAACTGGGATATCAGAGGGAAGAGCAGGGAGGCAAATTCCTGGGAAAACTTTTGGGCTTTTGGTTTTTGGTGTGCTGAGTTTTAGACTATCCCTATTTTCCAGATCTAAAGTAATCCTGGTTTTTGGTGTGCTGAGTTTTAGACTATCCCCATTTTCCACATCTAAAGTAATCCTGGTTTTTGGTGTCGAATTTTAGACTGCTCCCATTTTCCACATCTAAAGTAATCCTGGATTTTGGTGTGCTGAGTTTTAGACTGTTCCCATTTTCCAGATCTAAAGTAATCCTGGTTTTTGGTGTGCTGAGTTTTAGACTGTTCCCATTTTCCAGATCTAAAGTAATCCTGGTTTTTGGTGTGCTGAGTTTTAGACTATCCCCATTTTCCACATCTAAAGTAATCCTGGTTTTTGGTGTCGAATTTTAGACTGCTCCCATTTTCCACATCTAAAGTAATCCTGGATTTTGGTGTGCTGAGTTTTAGACTGTTCCCATTTTCCAGATCTAAAGTAATCCTGGTTTTTGGTGTGCTGAGTTTTAGACTGTTCCCATTTTCCAGATCTAAAGTAATCCTGGTTTTTGGTGTGCTGAGTTTTAGACTGTTCCCATTTTCCACATCTAAACTAATCCTGATTTTTGGTGTACTGAGTTTTAGACTATTCCCATTTTCCAGATCTAAAGTAATCCTGGATTTTGGTGTCGAATTTTAGACTGTTCCCATTTTCCACATCTAAAGTAATCCTGTTTTTTGGTGTACTGAGTTTTAGACTATTCCCATTTTCCAGATCTAAAGTAATCCTGGTTTTTGGTGTCGAATTTTAGACTATTCCCATTTTCCACATCTAAAGTAATCCTGGTTTTTGGTGCTTGCTCAGATCAGGTGGACCAAAACAGCAGGAAGTGCCTCTGACAGATTCCAGGATTCCAGTGTCTTCAACGAAACCCTGAGGATTTCCAACATCCAGAGACACCAGGGAGGTCGCTACTACTGCAAGGCTGAGAATGGCCTGGGCTCCCCAGCCATCAAATCCATCCGAGTGGACGTGTACTGTGAGTAAATCCTTGGAATTCTGCCTTTGCTCCTTTGGGAATGATTTACAAGGGCTGGTGTTCCCCAGAAATTTGGCTCCCTGTGAATCCCGGTTTTACGGGGGGATGCGGCGGGTTTGGGTTTTTATGGTTGGAAGAATTGAAGGGTTGGGGTGGAAATGTGGAGGGTTGGGATTGGAGTAAAGAATGTGAAGGATTGGGATTGTAGAGGAAAATGTGAGGGGTTGGGATTGTGGTGAAGAATGGGAAAGGTTTGGATTGGAGTGGAAATGTGGAGGGTTGGGATTGGAGTGAAAAATGTGGAGGATTGGGATTGGAGTGGAAATGTGGAGGATTGGGATTGGAGTGGAAATGTGGAGGATTGGGATTGGAGTGGAAATGTGGATGATTTGGATTGGAGTGGAAATGTGGAGGGTTGGGAATGGAGTGGAAATGTGGACGATTTGGATTGGAGTGGAAATGTGGAGGATTGGGATTGGAGTGGAAATGTGGAGGGTTGGGATTGGAGTGAAAAATGTGGAAGATTGGGATTGGAGTGAAAAAAGTGAAGGATTTGGGATTGGAGTGAAAAATGTGAAGGATTTGGGATTGGAGTGGAAATGTGAAGAGTTATAATTAGGGTAAAAATGTGAAGGATTTGGATTGTGGTGAAGAAGGTGAAGAATTGGGATTGGAGTGAAAAATGTGAAGGGTTGGGATTGGAGTGGAAATGTGGAGGATTGGGATTGGAGTGGAAATATGAAGGATTTGGATTGTGGTGGAAAAGGTGAAGGATTGGGATTGTGGTGAAGAATGTGAAGAATCGGGATTGGAGTAGAAATGTGAAGGATTTGGATTGGAGTGGAAATATGAAGAGTTAGGATTGTGGTGAAGAATGTGAAGGATTGGGATTGTGGTGAAGAATGTGAAGGATTTGGATTGGAGTGAAAATATGGAGGATTTAGATTGTGGTGAAGAAGGTGAAGAATTGGGACTGGAGTGAAAAAAGTGAAGGATTTGGTTTGGAGTGAAAAATGTGGAAGATTTGGGATTGGAGTGGAAATGTGGAGGATTTGGGATTGGAGTGAAAAATGTGAAGGGTTGGGATTGGAGTGAAAAATGTGAAGAATTTGGATTGTGGTGAAGAAGGTGAAGGATTGGGATTGGAGAGAAAAATGCAAATGATTGGGATTGGAGTGGAAATATGAAGAATTGGGATTGTGGTAAAAATGTGAAGGATTGGGATTGTGGTGAAGAATGTGAAGGATTTGGATTGAAGTGAAAAATGTGAAGGATTGTGCCTGGAGTGAAAAATGTGGAAGATTTGGGTTGGAGTGGAAATGTGGAAGATTGAGACTGGGGTAAAAATATGAAGAGTTAGGATTGGGGTAAAAATATGAAGGATTTGGATTGTGGTGAAGAATGTGAAGGATTGGGATTGGAGTGGAAATGTGAAGGATTTGGTATGTGAGTGGAAATGTGGAGGATTTGGATTGGAGTGAAAATATGGAGAGTCAGAATTGGGGAGAAAATATGAAGAATTGGGATTGTGGTGAAGAAGGTGAAAGATTTGGGTTGGAGTGAAAAATATGAAGGATTTGGGTTGGAGTGGAAATGTGGAGGATTGGGATGGGAGTGAAAAAATGTCAAGGATTTGGGATTGGAGTAAAAATTATGGAGAGTTAGGATTGGGGTGAAAATATGAAGAATTGGGATTGCAGTAAAGAAGGTGAAAGATTTGGGTTGGAGTGAAAAATGTGAAGGATTTGGGATTGGAGTGGAAATGTGAAGGATTTGGGTTGTGGTGAAGAATGTGAAGGATTTGGAATGCAGGGGAAGCTGTGGAGGTTTTGTATTGAAGTGAAAAAATGTGAAGGATTTGGATTTGATGGAAAATGTGATGGATTGGGATTGTGGTAAAAGTAAGAAACATTTGGATTTCAGTGAAAAATGTGAAGGATTGGGATTGCAGGAAAAATGTGAAGGATTTGGATTGCAGGAAAAATGTGAAAGGATTGGGAATGAAGGGACAAAAGTGATGGATAGGGATTGCAAGGAAAAATGTGATGGATTTGGATTGTGGTGCAAAATAAGAATTATTTGGATTTCAGTGAAAAATGTGAAGGATTGGGATCGCAGGGAAAAATTGGAAAGATTGGGACAGCAATGAGAAATTCAAAGGATTGGGACTGCTGGGGAAAATGTGGAGGATTTGGATAACAAGGAAAAATGTGAAGGATTTGGATTGTGGCGAAGAATGTGAAGGATTGGGATTGCAGGGAAAAATGTGAAGGTTTGGGATTGGAGTGGAAATGTGAAAGATTTGGATTGGTGTGAAAATATTAAGGATTTGGATTGTAGTGAACAATGTGAAGGATTGGGAATGCAGGGAAAAAGTGAAGGATTTTAATTGGAGTTTAAAAAGTGAAGGATTTAGATTGGAGTGAAAAAATGTGAAGGATTTGGATTGTGATGAAAAATGTGAAAGATTGGGATTGAGGTGAAGACTGTGAAGTTTTGGGATTCGAGTGGAAATGTGAAGGATTGCAGTGAGAAGTCTGAAGGATGGGCATTGCAAGGAAAAAAGTTCCTTTCAGACTTTGCTCCTTGGGATCCTCCTGCTATCAGGGATTTTAAACTCAGCCCACAACGAATTACAGAGTTTAATTCCTCAGCATTTCCTGGCTGAGGATGAAGATTTCCTCTTCCTCCTGGAACAAACTCCAGGAAAAGTTCCATGAGGTTGTTTGGATGTGTTTTCTGTCATTCATTTCCTAAATTAAAACTGGCTCTAATGGCTGTGGTTAGATCAGCCTGAGATGTGTCAGATGAAATTCAGGATAATTGGTGCCCTAAATATCCCTGGAGTGCAAAGACAGCTCCTTTGCACAGCTCCAAAATTCCCTCTGTTTACAGGAATCTGTAAACACTCAGGGAAATAGGCCTGGCTTATGGAAAGAGCTGAGTTTAAGGCTTAAATCTGCTGTTCCTGACTGGAATAATCAGCTCCTGCCAACCCCTGGAAAATTCCCTGTGTGGGGTTTTTTGGAGGGCAGACCCTCGTGGAAGTGAGGAGGGGATTTTTGGTGGGGGTGATCCCACCAGGAAAGCAGAATTGTAGGAAAATAAAGGTTGGGAAAACCCCCAAGATCATCAAAAATCATTAAGATTTGAATCCCCCCCCCCACACACACCTGTTAAATCACTTTAAAAAAAAAAAAAAGATTTTGCTCTTTGGCTCTTCTGCATTTGATAAAATCATGGGATTATTGAGGTTGGATTTAAATCCCATCAGGGATTCCTTCTGCTATCCCAGCCTGGCTTGGACACTTCCAGGGATCCAGGGACAGCCACAACTTCCCTGGGAATTCCATCCCAATCCCTCCCCACCCTCACAATGAACAATTTCAAGATCCTCCACTTGCAAGACTCGACATTATTTTGGATAATTAAAGCAGCACAATTAATAAAATGCAGATTCTGACAGATTTTTCCTCATCCTCCACCTCCAGCCTCATCATCTTCCACAGGATTTGGAATTCCAGGCTCTGGAGAGCATCCATGGATATCCAGGTGGAGCCAAGCTGAGTCACTTTTTCCCCACCCCAATTTTAATGAGCTGCTGGGGGTTAATTATCTTTGGGATCTCAATTTGAAATCCAGCTAAAAAACAACCTCAGAAACCTGGTAGATTTTGGGAAAGGCATTTTTGGCAGATGGGCAGGCAAATGCAATAATCCAAGGAGGAAAATCTTGGAATTCAGCTCCATCTCCACCCTGTAACAAGATTTTGGGGTGGATTTCTGCTGCTGGAGCATGGAGGGGGTTGAGATGATCCCCTGAGGGTTTTTTCCAAGCTGGATTTGAATTTCTGCTCCTGGAATGGGCTGGAATTCCACCCAGCCAGCAGAAAGGCTTCACTTGGCTGGGTTTGGCTTGGCTCTAAATGTTCCAGGCAGATTTTCCTCTTGGATTTGTCATTTTCATTCCCCTCCCAGGAGTTCCTTCCACAGCCTCCCCTTTTCCTCACTTTTATTTATGGCCGTTAGTCCTGGTTTTAATTTTTTTTCTCTCTTCATTAAAGTATTTTTAGGGGGAAAAAAAATCTGTATTTTGCATTCTGCTGGAGTCAGACTGGGGGGAAATGGGATTTTTTAGAGCAGGGATTGTGGGGCAGCACAGGAGAGGATCCTGCTCTGGCATTTTCAGTGGGAAAGAGTTTAAGGCTGGAAAAGAAATGGGAGCCTTGGAAGAGAAATGGGATGGGAGGGAGAAAAACTGGAACTTGTTGTTATAAAAAATCCCAATTTTCCCAAGTTTTCCCCACAGAAATGCTGCAAGCCTCAGATCATCTCCACTGCCTGCTCTGCATTCCCTTGTTTATTATAAATGAAAATTAATCAACTATTTCTTTTTTTTTTTTTTCTCTTTGCAAATATTTTAATTTTCTCTTTAGACCATTTAAAACTCAAAATAAAGCAGGGAGAGAGCAGTGGGGTTTTACCAGGAGCCCCTCCTCATTATTTACACTCAATTAATCCCAAATTTCCCTTTTAACAGGGATTTATTTAAACCTTTTAAGGAACCTCTGGAAAATTTTCACTAAGTGGAGATGGATGTGCTCTAAAACCAGAATTTCCTAACCCAGTTTGTTGTTCATTAATTCCACAAAATTAAGTTTCTGTCCTTTCAGAAGTGGAGGAACGAGCATTAATTAGGTTTGGGATTATGAAACCAATAATTACTGACTTAAGATGTTAATACTCCCAATTTGTAACAATTATTCCACATCAGGTGGCCTCTGGCATCAGTGCCTGCTTTTCCTGGCTTGGGAAATCCATTTTTCCTGGTTTTTTTTTAATGGAAAAATGATGCAGGTACAGAGGGAATTAATAACCCCAAATTACAGTGGGAAAATCTCAGTCCCTGCAGTGTCAGAGTGGGTTTAAATCTTATTTATTCCACAGTTTTTTAGTGGGTGCTCCTGGATTTTCCAGCATCCAAAGGAAACTCGGGAAGTTAAAAATGGTTTCAGTGACTCCATGTCTTGATTCGAGTGTCCTTGATTTAATGATAATGATCTGGAATTTTTTGATCAACTCTGATTGCATTTTTCATGGAATTTCATTTTGGATTTGGTCACCCCACCAGTTTAGTTTGACCTCTTTTCTCTCTGTGTTTCAGGGTTGATTTTTTTTTCTTTGCTGCTCTATTAAAAATCAATTTAATTACCTTTTTTTTTTCCCTTAAAATCATTTGCTAATGGAGTTTTGAGGAATTCTCTCCCTGCCCAAGTTCTTCTGTTCAGCTGCTTCATTTTCCAAAAATTTTCCCCCAAACTGAATTTGGTTTCCTTCCATTTCCAGCTATTTTTATTCCTTATATTTATATTCCCTGGAGCCAAAAGAGCTCTTCTGTACTGATTTCCCTCATGAGGTGCTTACAGCCAATAATAATTTATATATTATAAATATAATTTTAATTATTTATTATTACATTTTATTTTTTAATTTGAAATATACTTTTCAATAGCTTTATTTAGATTTAAATAGATTTAAACTTATTTTTATTTTTATTCTTTAATTTTGAATTTTATTTTCAGTTTCTTTTTTATTTTAAATTTTTCTTATTTATTTTAAATTGCAACTATTAAATGTTCTTTTGCTACATCTTGTTCAGCAATCTCAGACCCTGAGTAATTTTTCCAGTGTGGAAGTTTTTCCTGTTGGACTTTTCTTGATTGGGAAAACAATTGATTGGGAAAATCCAATGATTGGGAAAATTCCATTAATTGGGAAAATCTACAGACAGAAAATCCATTGATTGGGAAAATCCATTGATTGAAGAAATTCCATTGATTGGGAAAATTCCATTGATTGGGAGAATTATTGATTGAGGAAATGCCATTGATTGAGGAAATCATTGATTAGGAAAGTCCACTGATTGAGAAAATCCATTGATTGGGAAAATTCCATTGATTGGGAAAACAATTGATTGGGAAAATCCATTGATTGGGAGAATCATTGATTGGGAAAATTTCATTGATTGGGAAAATTCCATTGATTGGGAAAATCTACAGACTGAGAAATTCCATTGATTGAGAAATTCCATTGATTGGGAAAACTATTGATTGGGAAAATCATTGATTGGGAAAATTCCATCAATTGGGAAAATCTACAGACAGAAAATCCATTGATTGGGAAAATTCCATTAATTGGGAAAATCATTGATTGGGAAAATTCCGTCAATTGGGAAAATCTACAGACAGAAAATCCATTGATTGGGAAAATCCATTGATTTGGGAAAATCCACTGAATGGAAATCATTGATTGGGAAAATCCACTGATTGGGAAAATACATTATTTGGAAAAATCCATTAATTAGGAAAATCCATTGATTGAGGAAATTCCATTGACTGGGAAAATCATTGATTGGAAAAATCCACTAATCCTTTTCCATCTGTGCATATGCCAGAAGAATCATGGAATGGTTGGGTTGGAATGAGATAAAATCCCCCCCAGTGCCACCCCTGGATGGGCAGGGACACCTCCCACTGTCCCAGTGTCCCAGTGTCCTTGGGCACTGCCAGGGATCCAGGGGCAGCCACAGCTGCTCTGGCAATCCCAGCCCAGCCAGGAATTCCCAATTCCCAATATCCCACCCATCCCTGCCTCTGGCAGTGTCCCATTCCCTGTGTCCTGTCCCTCCATCCCTGTCCCCAGCCCCTCTCCAGCTCTCCTGGATCCCAGGAGATCAGCAGGACGTGCTCACAGCTTTAACCAGGTGTATTTTTAACCTCACCCAAAGAAGGGAGAAATCCTCTCCACAAAATCCCATCCCCTAGAGCTCATTATATTTTTCCTTTTGGAATTCTGCTGCAGCTCAGGAAAGCATCACAGGCAGGAGCTGGGTGGGGATTGTTGATCCTCAGGTCATTTGCTTTGTCCTTTTGTGTTGGGGTGTGTTAACAGCCTGAAATTCCATTGGAAATCGATGGCAGCTCCTCAGGGGGCTCCCAGGGTCACACTCTCCATCCTGGGAACAAGGAGGGAACATTTGCTTCCTTCCAGCAGCTGGAAATGCTGCTTGTTGTCAGTGCAGGGGCTGTTCTGCACATGCAGCACTGCAGGTGCTGATTTAATCTCTTTGAAAGAGTTGGAGAGGGGAAAATAGCTTACATGGAGCTGGGAATAACTTGATTCCCATTTTTCCAGCTTGGTTAGAGCTGCTGTGTGTCCACACTGGGCATGTGAAGGGGTGGAGAGCAGGAGAGCTCATTTTCCTTTCTGCAGGATGCAAGAAATAGACAATTTAATTGAATTTTTGGGGTTTATATCCCACACAAAGCAGTTCAAAACTGCCTTAATAGAGAAGCTGTGACTGATTCATCCCTGGAAGTGGTGACCTTGGAGCTCTTTCCCAACCTTGGTGATTCTGTGAGGTTCAGATTGGATATCTGGGAAAATTTCTTCCCTAAATTTGTTGTCCAACCCTGGCACAAGTACAGAGTGGAGTCCCAACCCTGGAGGGATTTAAATCCCTGTGGATGTGGCACTTGGGGACATGGGGCAGTGCTGACCTTGGCACTCAGAGCTCTGGGCTGGGGACAAGGTGGGGATTAGGCACAGCTGGACTCAATGATCCTAAATTCTTTTCCATGCTCAACAACTCCATGGTTAAAAGCTTGAGCTGGGTCAAGGAGGGAAAACAACATGGAAAACAGGGGAGTTTCACATTGGAGGATAACTCAGGAGCTGGATAAATCCCAGAGGAGAATCAACATGGAAAACAGGGGAGTTTCACATCTGAAGAAAATTCAGGACTGGGTAAATCCCAGAGGAAAAACAAGATGGAAAACATGGGAGTTTCACAATGGAGGATAACTCAGGACTGGATAATTCCCAGAGGAAAAACAAGATGGAAAACATGGGAGTTTCACATCTGAAGATAACTCAGGAGCTGAATGAATCCCAGAGGAAAAACAAGATGGAAAACATGGGAATTTCACATTGGAGGATAACTCAGGACTGGATAATTCCCAGAGGAAAAACAAGATGGAAAACAGGGGAGTTTCACAGTTGGGAATAACTCAGGACTGGATCACTCCAGCCCAGCGCCGGGATGAGCCCGTTCCCATCCCTTTCCCAGATGTGTTTTATTCTTATCCCTCCAGCTCCCACCATCTGAAGACAAAGGCAGCTAATTAACAAATGAAATCAGCAATCTGTGCAGGCCCAGCAGCTGGCAGGAGATGATCCAGCACAGCCAGCCTGGCTCGGGCTGAGCCCTCGGTGCCTGTGGCTCTCTGGGGCTGGGTCAGGGCTGTGGGATGCTGATCCCACACAGCTCCAAGCCTTTGGAATTCTGCACAGGGAGGATTTTAACAGCATCTGCCACACTCTGTGCACCCCCACTCCATGATGATGCAATTCCCAGGGAGTTTGGATTAGACCCCTTTTGATCAGCTTAGGTTGAGTTTTCCGTTTGTTCGAGGGTTTAGGGATGTGTGAGGGGAATTCCTCCAATCCAGTGTTTGCCATGCCTGGGTTTTAGGGAGTGTTTGGTTCAATTCAGAGATTAAAGACTGAGGAATTGAACCTGATGGTGGCACAAACCTCTGTGGGAAACATCTTTCTGTAATTATTTCCAGGTTGATTAAGAGACTTTAACCGTGTAGCAGCAGCCATGATGACTTGAGTTTGATTTAAGGAGTGATTAATCTGTTGGCTCCTCATAATTTCATCAACCTAAAATCAACATTTTAGGGATATTTTTTTCCCTTGTAAAATGGGGAAGAGATTTATCTTATTGAGCTTCCCAATGTTAAATCTTTATGGGTTTATTTTTGTGCGTGTGTGAATTTATTGAATCTGGAATGGTTTGGGATGGAATGGACCTTAAATCCCATCCCATCCCATCCCATCCCATCCCATCCCATCCCATCCCATCCCATCCCATCCCATCCCATCCCATCCCATCCCATCCCATCCCATGGATCCCATCTCATCCCATCCCTCCCACTGTCCCAGGCCGTTCCAAGCCCCAGTGTCCAACCTGGCCTTGGACACTTCCAGGGATTCAGAGACTTCTCTGGGTGACCATTCCCAGCCCTTCCCTTCCCTCCCAGCCTTCCAAGCTCCTGAATATTTCCATGCTGCTGGGAAAGAACAGCCCCTTCCCAGCCACCCACGTGCACAGAGCTTCAAGGAGGGGTTTTTAAAAACCTGTTTGGAAAATTGAATATCAATTAGTGGTGATTCAATCAGAATTGAAGATGGAATTCTGGAGAACTTCCATGAGCACTGGGATCAGGGGGTTTTAAGCAGCCTGGCCAAACCAGGGAATTTGGGAATTTCCCTGCAATATCCCTGCAGAATCCCTTGTTCAAACTCCGTATTTTTCCTGCTTTTTCTCTTTTCCAGCTCTCACATGGCCTGAGCAAAGCCCAGCCTTATGTAACCACCCAGTCACACCACAAATGTTCAGAGAAAAGTCCCAAAATTTGGGAGCATTCTCTGCCCTCCTGGTAGTGCTTCTGCCTTTGCTTTGGTGCAGCTGTCTGGATCTTTCCAGCACTGCTGTTGGAAAAAAAAAAATCCACCAGGTTCTGCAGATGGGAATTTTCCATTAATTGACCATTACGAAATGCTTTGGCAGAGGCTTTGCTGCAGTTCCATCCCCAACTTGGATTTCTTGGAGCTTTCCTGGTGTTCCTGTCAAAATCCATCCCTTGCCATAGTTCAGTGCTTGCTTGGAAGGGATTAGCTGGAAAGGGACTGGGGACAAGGGATGGAGGGACAGGACACAGGGAATGGGACACTGCCAGAGGCAGGGGTGGGTGGGATATTGGGAATTAGGAATTCCTGGCTGGGCTGGGATTGCCAGAGCAGCTGTGGCTGCCCCTGGATCCCTGGCAGTGCCCAAGGCCAGGCTGGACACTGGGACACTGGGGGGTGGGATTTAAGATCCATCTCAAACCATTCCATGTTTCCATGACCCAGCATGGACCAAAAGAGCAGATTGGACCAGCAGGTGATGGCATCACAGCTCCTGGAATCAGGGAGTAATTAGGAATCATTAATCTCAAATGACCTCTTGTCCAGCCCCCTGCTCAAACCAGGGCCATGTTCAAGGTCAGATTCCTCAGGACTGAGTCCAGCCAAGCTTTGGATGTCTCCAAGGATCCCACTGCCCCTCTGGACACGTGTCTGACTGCACAGGGAATTTGTTTTCCTTATATCCAGCAGAAATTTCTTTTGGTGCAGCTTTATGGTCCTTTCCTCTGCACCTCCAGGAAGAGTTTTTCATCTTCTCTAGAACTTCCTGGTAGCAATTTGAAGGCAGAAATTCCATCTGCTCTTCATCCCGGATTCTCCATAGTCTTCATCTTCTCCAGGAGTCTTTGTTGGCATTTCAAGACAGAAATTGGATTTTCTCTACACCCACCCATCTCCAGGTTGTCCAAACCCAGCTCCCTCAGGATCTGGATGTCCCTCCAGTCACCTTGCTGGCCTCCCTGCATTGTCCCAGTTTATCCATGTCTGGAGCTGGACAGAGCACTCAGGAATTTGTCTCACAGGGATGGGTGGGACAAGAAGGAATTTTTCCTGGGGAAACAACTCTCCTGCTCTTGCAGCCAGGGATGGAGGTGGTTCCAGTCCTGGTTCCATTTCTGGTTCCATTTCTGGTTCCAGCCCTGGTTCCAGTCCTGGTTCCAGTCCTGGTTCCAGCCCTGGTTCCAGCCCAGGTTCCAGCCCTGGTTCCAGTCCTGTTTCCAGGTTTAAGGGATTTCCTGCACCTTGCCTTGAGTAACTTCACGAAAATGAAGCTGAGCCCAGATTTGGACCTCTTGGGTCTTTTATCCAAGGATTCACCTTCATCCAAGGGTCAGAGTTTGGAAGAGTGTCCCTGGACTCTGATGGAGCTCATGGCCCCTTGTTTCCCATCCAGGGATGTGCTTTAATAAGGATAACCTGGGAATGACTGTGGGAAAGGTTCCATTCTCCAGCAAAACTCAGGGATCAGCTGTTTGACCCTAAAAATGGCAGGGAGTTAATTTTCTCCTTTTTACTTTCAACTTCATGAGGAGAAGCCAGAATTTCTGAGCACTCTCAACCCTTTTCAAGCACTGCCCTGATTTCAAATAACCTTTTGAAGAAAACTGAAATCTCATTAGGAAATGCCATCCTAATTTGGAGGAGCAGATCCATCATTTGCTTCTGTGAGCTTAAATCAAATGTTTTGGAGGGGAAGATGAAGGTAACATTTATTTAAAATCCATGCCCCATTATGAGGCATTATTACTGGAATTGCTGGGAATTTTGGAAGAGGTTTTGTTTCTAATTAATCAAGAGGCTCTCCAGCTTCACTCTTCTTATGCAAATAGAAATGCAGCAGCTCAAGATGAATTTTTAGTCTTTAGATGAATTTTCAGTCTTTAGGCTTGGTCTTTTTTTTTTCTGGAAATTGCTTTTCAACATGGAGTTTTGATGTGTTCTAATCTATTTATTTTATGAACAAAGTTCTTCCTTAAGAATTCCGTGGATTGTCAAGCTTTAGAAGAGGCTGCTCAGGGAAGGGATGGAGTCAGCACTGCTGGAAAAGTTCAGCCAGTTGTGGATGTGGTTTTGAGGAGGTTTTGGTGGTTGATTGCTGGATTTGGTGATCTCAGGGAACTTTTCCAACCTCAGCATATCCAGGATTCTCCACTTTGCAGAGGGATTTGAGGATGCCTTTGACTGATTCCTTTTGTCACGTGAAGATTTGAGAACTTCATTCTCCATTTCACTGAAATTTGGCCTCACACCTTATGAACCAACATTTTGATCATTACTCACACCAGACTGTGACAAAAATAGGCTTAAATTTGTGGATATGAGAATAATTAACCCCTATCCAAAGGGTTTTAAGGAATTTTAAGGAACAAGCAGTGCTGAGAAGGTTCTGGGAGGGTTTCAGCCAAGGCTGAGTTGTGCATGGAATGCTGTGCTCCTCTGTGCTTGGAGGAATGCTGAGTCCAGGATTCCAGCATGAGAAAAACATGGAATTGTTGGAGAGGAGATCACAGAGCTACTCTGAGAGCTGGAGCTGCTCTGGAGCCAGGCTGGGAGAGCTGGGAATGTTCCCTGGAGAGGAGAAGGGTCCAGAGAGAACTGAGGGCACCTAAAGGGATCCAGGAGAGCTGGAGAGGGGCTGGGGACAAGGGATGGAGGGACAGGACACAGGGAATGGGACACTGCCAGAGGGCAGGGATGGGTGGGATATTGGGAATTGGGAATTCCTGGCTGGACTGGGATTCCCAGATTTTCTGGACACTGGGACAGTGGGAGGTGTCCCTGCCATGGCAGGGGTGGGATGGGATGAACTTCAAGGGTCTTCCCACCAAAACTGTTGGTTACCAGTCATGGAGGGAAGGAGAAGGTGGAATGACTTCCCAAGTCAGGATTTATGGGATATTGGGCAGGAATTCCTGGCTGTGAGATTGGTCATTTGGAATTGTGTGTTTTTAACCAGTACTTGGGAAAAACATCCTTTGCTTTCCTTGTTTTTCTTTGTTCCATTTTTTTTCCTTCCTCAATAAAATCATCCCTCCAGACAAAGCTCAGAAAAACCCCCACACCAGGAATCTCCTTTTTCCTGGTGGGATAAAGCCCAAATTAATTACTTTGATATCCTCATATTCCAAGGGCTATTGTATTTTTATTCCCTATGGAAGCCAATTCCTCATTGTGGGCATCTCATTTTCTTGGAGCTGCTGCAGTGGGAGTAATTATCTGATATCTGTATTTTAATCAAGAGAAATGTGTTCCCAAGCCCGGGATGAATTTACCTGCTGGAAGTTAAATGCCTGTAACTAAAAGCAGGGAATCTGCATTAAATTGCTGCCTTAAATTGCAGCTTTAAAAGCAAACAGCTGCGTGCACATGATCCACGGACTCCTGGATCCTGCCATTTGGATGCAAATCAGGCTGTCTATTTATTGCCAAAGCTTTATAATTTTGTGGAAAAGAGTTAGAAGAAACAAGGAGTAAAGCTGCGAACCAGACGAAACCGCGGCAATCATCACACTATAATAGAAATATGATTGACATTAGCGTGAGATTGGCTGTGTTGTTCTGCCTCTAAATGGGAGCTTTGAAGGAGATACAGTAGAGGAGAAAGAAATAAATCCTAAACTTGACTTTTTTGCTGCAAAATTCCTAAAATGTGGGGCTTTCTGAGCTGTTCAGTCTCTGTTTTACCCTCGACCCGTTACAAGGCGTCGCAGGAAATTCCCGGCGCCGCGCTGTTGTCGAGTCCACTAAAACCTGGCTTAAACTTGATTTTTCCTGCCTGTTTTTTTCCCCAGATTTGGATGATCCCATAGTCACGGTCCACCAGAGCATCGGGGAAGCCAAGGAGCAGTTTTATTATGAGAAGACAGTGTTCCTCAGGTGCGTGGCCAACTCCAACCCGCCCGTGCGCTACAGCTGGCGCCGCGGGCAGGAGGTGCTGCTGCAGGGCTCCGACAAGGGAGTGGAGATCTACGAGCCCTTCTTTACCCAGGTAGGTCAAAAACATCCAGGATTCTTTCCATCCTGAGGCTTTCTAATGGGATCTGCCCCGTTGGGTTGGTGGGTGAAGGTTGGGGATGGCCTCCAGATTGTGGTGCCCCACCCAAACGCACCTGGGCGTTGTTAATAGATTTCTTGATGTAAATATATGTATTCTTGATGTTGATATATGTAAATTTTGGTAAAGATAGGATTTATTAAATGATGGGGGAGTGATATCTACAGCAAGCTTTGTAAAGTGATTTTTATTGGATCCTCAAATTTCTGTTTCCTCATCCTTCCTGATCCAACTCAGCGATTCCGCACTCAGCCTAAATCACAGCTTTAAAAATCTCTCCATGTAGATTAAATGTTGGGAAAAATTTCTTTATGGAAGAGGTACAGGCTGCCCAGAGGAAGGGTGGAGTCTCCATCCCTGGAATTGTTCAAAAACTGTGTGGATGTGGCACTTGAGGCCATGGATTAATGGAGAACATGGTGGTGGTTGATGGTTGAAGATCTCAAGGGGCTTTTCCAACCTTAAAAATTCCATAATTCCAGACTCTATGGGAAGCCCCCCTGTTGGTTTTCATGCTTCTTTTTTTCTGCCTCTTTTATCTTTAAATAGAAGGTTTCCTTTCACAATCCCCCCACTTAAAAATGAGGTGGCAAAAAAGGAAATAAAACCTTCCAGCTCCCATTCCCAGCCCCAGAGGAATCCTGGCTTTGTCAGATAAACTGAGATTAATTTATCATGTACACACTTGCACTGGGAAAGGATAAAAAAGGTGGCAAATCCCATTGTCTGTGGCCAAAAGTGTGGGATGGTGTTTGAAAAAAAAAAAAAAAAAAGAAAAGGAATAAAAAGGGGGAAATTGGTTTGGAAAATCCCAAGGAATAACAAAGAAAGAGAGAGGTGAAAACTGCCTGGTAATTTGGTGTTTGGAGCAGAAAGCAACTGCGACTTTCATAAATAATTTTCACTTAATGATTTGAGAGCACCTTCATTTGTGGCTTTTTATTGTACTTGACAGCTTTATATTGCTGCAACAGCTCCGTGTTTTCTGGAGAAATGTGGAGCCTGGAACCTTGCAGAGATGGGAATTAAATCACGTTATTGGTGTCCTAAATGTAATGAGATTATTTTTAATTTAACATGAACAGACCCAGTTTAGCAAATCTGGGGCTTTGCTTGGACTCAAGTGTAAACTGGAGTTTTGAAATGTTTTAATTAAAAGGGGAAAGTGGATTTTTAATTTGATTTTTCACTATGGAAATGCTGAGGATTGCTCTGCCTAAAATCTAAGGATTCATTTACTAAAATATGTCACATGAAATTACACTTTTTTTTTAGGTTATTAAGATCACCCTTCCTAAAATCTTGGTGTGGGTTTAATTAATGAATAAATCAGATTGTCCTGGTGACATTCCAATCTTATCCATAACCTTTCTCCAGTTATTGGAGGGCAGCTGGAATTAGCATGATCTGGGTGTGTGCAGGCAAGATCTGCTCTGTGTTTATGAGAGGAGAAGATGTAATTAAAGGTTCAAGAGTCATCAACATCTTCTGCTTAATTAGTTCATTTCGTGGTAGGGATGCAAATAGGGAGAGCTGAAGGGAAGAGGGACAGAAGGGATTTGGCTTCAGAGGATCAAGACTTGGGAATTTTTAGAGGGAATTTTTTTGTTGAGGGCTCTGAATGTGGAACAGAAAGGGAAACAAAATTTCTCAGTTTTTTCACCCAAATAAGAGGTTGATTGTTATTTCTGATGGTTTTGTTATTCTGGTAATCACAAAATCCTGGAATGTCTTGGGTGGGAAAGGACCATGAATCCCATCCCATTCCAACATAGGGACATTCCCACTGTCCCTAGTGTCCCTAGTGGACACTGTCCCAGTGTCCAGCCTGGCCTTGGGATCCAGGGGCAGCCACAGCTGCTCTGGCAATCCCAGCCCAGCCAGGAATTCCCAATTCCCAATATCCCACCCATCCCTGCCTCTGGCAGTGTCCCATTCCCTGTGTCCTGTCCCTCCATCCCTTGTCCCCAGTCCCTCTCCAGCTCTCCTGGATCCCTTTAGGTGCCCTCAGCTCTCCCTGGACCCTTCTCCTCTCCAGATGAACATTCCCAGCTCTCCCAGTCTGGCTCCAGAGGGTCTCCCTGGATTCCTCTGGATCACCCCAGCAGCTCCAGGTCCTGCTCTGTCCCCAGGGCTGGAGCTGCTCTGCAGGTGGAGTCTCACCTGAGCAGGGCAGAGGGGCAGAATCCCCCCCCTTTCCCCTTTTTCCAACACTCTGGGATGATCCCAAAATCCAGCCAGCAATTAAATCACAGGAGACACTTGGAAAACTGGGCAAATCCAAACAAATTCCTTAAATACAATCAGGTTTTTTTCAGTCAATCAGGAAACATCAACCACTTATTCCAGCGTCCATGGGGAGAGAAACAGAGCAAACCTGCCCATCCTCCTCCTCCACAAAAATGGTGGGAAAATGAAATTCCCAAATCCCAAATCTCAATGGAGATTTTTTTCCCTGAGAGTTCTCATCCTCTTTGTCACTCATTGGAATTGCTCAGCCTGAGCACGAGATTAAATTTGCTGTATTTACGATAATTATGCAATTAGACGTAATTAGACTAATTATCCCAGCCAATGAGGAAAATACATACATTTTTATAAATCTGCAAGCTGGGGACAGGATTCAGAATTCCATTGGGAGTTCAGCCCAAGTTCAACCTGGTGCTAAGGAGGGAATTGCTGGGATGAAGCTGCTCTGTGCTTCCAGAGCTCAGAGCCTTTGGCAGCCTGGGTCAGGCCCTTCCCTATTCCAGAGAAACCTCCTAAAGCAGGAATTTCATCTTTAGCAGCAGCTTTTCCAAGGCTTCATTTTAACCCCATCATTTACATGGGATTGGTTGTCCATAAAAATAACTTAAATCCCAATATTTCCAAATTCTCTCAAAATTTCAAGGACTGTTCCTTTTCTTCCCTGTTTTGTTTTTTTTTTTTTCAGTATTGTTTTTTGTACATTAATTTTCTCAAACTTCCATATTTTTCCTAGATATACTGGGCAGTTTATCCACGTGATATTATTAAAAATAATTCCACGTGTTTCTAAGGCTGTGCCAATATTAAAATTGTTCAGATTTATAGGCACAGCAGATAATGAGCACTTTTTTTACATTTTTCTTTTGGAATTTTGCAAGGGGAATCCCACATTTCCCATTCCCAGTTTCCTGCTGTCCAATTTGAAGGAATTCAACATTCCATGTCCTGTTCAGCTCCCTGCTCCATCCCTGCTCCCTGGCTAAAAACAGAATCCACATTTTGAAAGGAAAACAGGAGGAATTTTGTATCTTGAGATTTTTTTCTTCATGGAAATTGTACCTTAAAATAAATTATCCTGAAAATTTCCCTTGAAGGACTCCATTAAATTTCCCCCTGGCTTTCCAGTGCTGATATTCCATGTATCCTTTGGAAATCCACCGGGGGAGGATCTTGAAGTCTTTAGGTAGAATCCCTAGAAAAGTTGCTTCAATTTTATGGATTTTTTGGTGAATTTACTCTTTATTTGGGCTTTTTTGTGGGAGCTGATCCCTTCTGGATCAGTCAGCTGTGCCTTGTGGATGTCAGATCAGGGTTCAATCCCAAGAAACGCACTTGGCAATGCTGGAGGATGGAAATCCCAAATCCATATCCATTTTTTCTCTGCCTCTGCCCCAGTCTGGGGTTTCTCTTTTGCCCCAAGATCCCCCCAGAGGGACATGAGGTGGTTCAAACCCTGGTTCTCTCTGAAGCAGCCAAAGAGAGATTGCTGGAGATGGTTTTCTCTCGTTCCAAGGATTGTTTATTGTTTCTTATCTCAGGCACCTTTAGCCTGGCCAGCAGGGTCTGCTCAGCCTGGCACCCATGGTGGGATCTGCCTGCTGAGGGCAGGGCTGATCTTAGAGAGTTTGTACTACGTGTTACATGTTTACAAAATGTTCCCAATACAATACAATTTTATTAAATGGCCCAGCCCTGACCCCATCCAACCCAAGAGTGCCAACGTGTCACCCAGCATGGATGACAGGGAGAAGAAGGAGGAAAAGGTGTCCACCCCCCAAATTCTCCATCTTGGCCACCTGTCCCTTATCATAAACAGTCAAAAAAACCTATTTATCTACGTTCTAACAATCTAATTTACACTTCACTAATTTTGGCAGCTTGTTTCCATTCTCCTTGTGCTGACAACTTCCCCCAGGGGTTGGAATTCAGCACCTGAGACACCAGGGTCTCACTCAGAGTCTTTGAGACCCTCACCAGGGGGGTTTGAGACCCCCAAGGAGGCCAGGGGGACACCCTGGGCTCCCACAAGCTCCCTGACATCGTCTCCTTCTTTTTCAGGGAGAAACAAAGATCCTGAAGCTGAAGAACCTGCGACCTCAGGACTACGCCAACTACAGCTGCATCGCCTCGGTGCGGAATGTCTGCAGCATCCCGGATAAGATGGTCTCCTTCCGCCTCTCCAACAAAACAGGTCAGCTCCAGCAGCTCCCTGCCCTCCCCTCTGCTGCCTGCACCTCTGACAGGGGAGCCTGGGGTGGTTTGGGTGGGAAGAATCTGGAATCTGTCTCATTCCAGCCCCTGTCATGGGAAGAACACCTTCCATGATCACAGGGTGATCCTAATTTTAATTTAAGGGTCTTGGTTTGATTTAGGTTTGCTGATTTTAATGTAGTCAGTTTCTCTTTGTGATAGGATTTAGGAGGAAAAATAAGGCAAGCTTAAAAGTTAACAGAGTATAAAGAAGAGATTTATTAATAACACAGAGATAATAAGAAGTTTGGAATAAGATACTGTCCTGGTTTAAGGACAGGTGTCTGCCAATAAAGGCAGGAGCTTCTCTTTGAAATGGAGAATGTAAAGCCCCTCCCTCCAAATTATTATTATGATTTTGAAATTAAGGGGCTCTCAGGCAAAGATATGGGAATTAGGAATAACAGTTCTTTCCTAGGACAATTAAACTAGCAATGCAGTATTACACAGAACAATCCCAGCCCTGCCAGAGTCAGAATCCAAGCTGGCACAGTCAGTCAGTCAGGGTGGTGGCACAGTCCCATTCCATGGTGCTGCATCCTCCTGCAGGGGCAGATGTGGCTCAGCTGGAGCAGTGCTCCTGGAGAAGGGGCAGTTTCCTCTGAAGCTCCAGGGATGATGTGCAAGGCTCTGGCTTTCCTCTGGAATCCAGTGGAAAGAAGGTGCCTTGGTGTCCCAAATGTCAGTTTTTCTCTGGGTAGGAAAGGCTTGGCTCCTGCCCTGGCTGGAGCATCTCCCAGTGGGATGATGGAATTTTCTCAGCCATGCCCTGGGACTCAGTGGCCATGAACAGGAGATATCTGCTGGAGGGAGGATGGGCTGTGGGAAGATAAAGATGATTGCCCAGCTGGTTTAAAGATGGCCCATGAGCAGAGAATGTGTGCCAGGAGATCAGGGGCACTGCCCCAGCCGGGTCAGCAGATGGGACAGAACTCACATTGCTGGGCACAGCAACCCAAAACAGATTCCCAGATCACTCCCTCCTTCCCCCCACCTTCCATATTTCATAACAACAACATTCAGAGAACACTTCAGTCAGTTTTCCACTGAAATAATCATTTCAGTTCACTCTAGAGAGAAAAGTTCCTTTCTGGTTTAGCCATAGGGTTTTGTCTTCACTTTCACAATTTGCATCTGCCTGGGAAAATCTGCAAATTGTGGAACTCCTCCCATCTTCACAGCCTTTCCAGAGCTGTGTTATGGGTCATGTCAAAAAACTCATGGAGTATTACTTTTAAGAGCAAGCTGTTCAACGGCAAAAATTCTCTTCACTTCTTATTTCACCAAATGTCTCTGTTCATCTTTCCAGTCTCCAGAACAGAGACCCCCATTCCCTCGGGGCAAAGGATCCTTTTCTCAAACACTTCAAGTGTTTCTCCACAATTTAAAAGAATTTTCAGTGTAGTGCAGTCCCTCCCCATAGCCCACAAAAAAGGATTTTCAGCCAAACTATTCATGGCATCTCTTCAGTCTCTTCCCATCTGGAAACTTGGCTCCCACTTGACTGATTTTGTATATTTCCTGCTTTATTCCTCTCATTCAAGGGAGGTCAGGAGATCTGCAGTGTTATTGTCCAGCCTGGCCTTGGGCACTGCCAGGGATCCAGGGGCAGCCACAGCAAATCTGGGAATTCCAGCCCAGCCAGAAATTCCCAGTATCCCAGTTAAATCTCCTCTCTTCCAGCTTAAAGCCATTCCCCCTTGTCCTGGTCACTCCCAGCCAGGAATTCCTTCCCAATATCCAGCCTAAATCTCCATTTTTTCTTGCTAAAAGCCATTCCCTGTGTCCTGTCCCTCCATCCCTTGTCCCCAGTCCCTCTCCAGCTCTCCTGGATCCCTTTAGGTGCCCTCAGCTCTCCCTGGATCCTTCTCCTCTCCAGGGGAACATTCCCAACTCTCCCACCTGGCTCCAGAGGGGCTCCATGGAGCAGCTCCATGACCTCTGGAATCCCTCCAACAGTTCCTTGTCTTCCCTGAGCTGTTGAAACATAAGAATATTTCATGGGAAAAACCCAACCTTTCTGTACTCTGGTATTGATTTCAGGTATTGATTTGACCTTTTCTTACTTCGACCTAAACATCAATTCCTTCATTGATTCCAACTAAAATGTTTCCTTTTTGGATTTAATTGTTCCAAATGGAAATATCCAAGGGGTTGTGTTGAAATCTTTTTGTGGGGGGACCTCTAAACCTTTAGGTAGAATCCCTGGGAGTTTAGTTCATATTTTGTGGAATTCTTGTGAATTTATTCTGATTTTTTCACTTATCCCTTTTGGATCAGTCACTTGTGTCTCTCCCTCTTGTTGTGGCTGTAACTTTGGGGGTTCATCCCAAGAAATGCACTCAGGAATGCTGGGGGAGGATGGAAATCCCAGATTTGACCTCTCCTAAAGGCTCAGTGTTCAGAATAAGCACAGGATGTGCCTGAAATGATTCCTGAGCCTCCCAAAAAGACCCCAACTGAGCTTGGATTTCTGACTAATCAGGAATTTCAGGGGAATGTTCTTTGGAAAATGATTCCACAGGAAGTGTTGGAATATCTGGAGATTTCAGCTTAGATTAGAGTGGGTTAGGCCTTAATAATTTGTGTCTGAGGCCTTGAAATCAGGGAGAAAATGAACACAAAACTAAAATTATGAGTGTGGCTGGGATCAACGAGGAATTTTATTTGCACTTCCATATTTCCCATCATTCCTGACCTCAGGACTTTATTCCAAGGAGTTGCCTCCAGATTTTTTTTTGGGATTGCTGATTGGACAGCAGGTTTCCCACTGCTGTCCATAACCCTTGAAATCAGCTCCACCAGGAATTATGTTCTGCTCTGAAGGTATCCAGGAAAATTACTTGGAAAACCTTAATTTACACTCCCATTCATTTTTCCAGGGGAAAAAAATATCCTGAAGTGAGGTTTGTCTGTCATGAGGAGCTCTGGTTTCATGGCAGGAGAAGCTTTTCCATGGAGGTGGAGTTGGAGTTGATCTCCCATTTTTCCTTGGAATGACTTTGCTGTTGGAGTCAGCACAGTCTCAGTTTGTGCTGAGCCCCTTCTTAAAAAAAAAAAAAATTGATGTTCTAACACTTGGGGAACATCAAACTCTCATTTTCCAGGATGGGTGATCCTGGGGCAATTTTGCCAAAAGAAGGAATTATTCCCACCTTACCCATGCCATGGTTATCTGGGGAGAAAATTATCTTTTCTGGAGTAATTTCCCAAGTAAACAAGCCTGAGGAATAACAAGGATTCCCAGTTTTCCATGAGGAATTTGATCACAAGCATCAGGGGCAAGATTAGATGTGAAAAGTGATTAATGCAGGAGCTGATTAAGAACAGGGACTGAGGTGGGGGTGGCTCCAAAGCAAAACTTTGCTCATTTAATAAAACTTCACCTCACAGAAGTTCTTCAGCTGAACTTTACCTGGTGTAACTCTGGAGAAATTAGAGAAATTGTAAATCCAGAGGAATCCAGGATAAATCCAAAGTAATGAAAATCAGAGCCTGAAGCTGAGGCTGTTTCAGTCCTGTCCTGTCCAATGGTTTTAATTGGAAGCTGGAGGGATGGGATGGAAAATCTGAGAGGTGCAAAGATGTCCCAGATTTGTCATTGTTGTGGTTGTGAGTGTGCTTAATTCAGCTGCACTCTGTGGGGTCAGAATGTGGGAATTTGGCTCTTCTGCATTTGATGGAATCATGGAATGGTTTGGATTGGATCTTAAAATCCCCCCCAGTGCCCCCCCTGGATGGGCAGGGACACCTCCCACTGTCCCAGTGTCCAGCCTGGCCTTGGGCACTGTCAGGGATCCAGGGGCAGCCACAGCTGCTCTGGCAATCCCAGCCCAGCCAGGAATTCCCAATTCCCAATATCCCACCCATCCCTGCCCTCTGGCAGTGTCCCATTCCCTGTGTCCTGTCCCTCCATCCCTTGTCCCCAGCCCCTCTCCAGCTCTCCTGGATCCCTCCAGGCCCTTCCAGGTCCTCTGAGCTCTCCCTGGATCTTTCCCTTTTCCATTCCCAGCTCTCCCAGCCTGGCTCAGTGTTTGGAGCAGCTCTGTGTTCTCCTCTGCATCACTCCAGCAAACCCACAACTTTTTTCTACTGAGAATTCCAGAGCTGGAATTTCCCAGGATGGAGCAAAGGGACACAATCCCCTCTGTCCATGAGACCCTGGATCCTCAGCCCCCTCATCCCAATGCTGTGACCTCACTTTTCCAAGAAAAAACATTTCTTTGTTCCAGCACAGAGCAGTTTAAAACCCAGAACCAGCCCAAAACCTTGAGTGGGTGCTGGAAATGGAGCAGCTGAGGGCAGCCCAGAGGTGTCACCTGCACAGGACAAAGCCCATGGTGACAATTAAAACCAATAATTTAGAGCAGAAGGTAGAGGTGTGCTCGTTGAGATGGATTTTGTTCCTAAAGGCAGCAATTAATCTGCAAATTTATTATCTGTATGGAGAAGAAATTGGAAGGGAAGCACCCAGATGGGATGGGATGGGATGGGATGGGATGGGATGGGATGGGATGGGATGGGATGGGATGGGATGGGATTTAGGGCCCTTTGTCCATCCCAAACCATTCCTGATTCTGTGATTCCATCCCCATCTCTCTGCCTGTGCCTGGACTGTGCCTTGCTCAGGTTTCTCTGAGCAGCAGCAAATTCCTCCTCATGTAGGAATCCCTGGATCTGCTGTTCCAAGCCCAACTCTGCTGAGTGTCAAAGAGGAATTATTGACAGCTGATGGTGTCACCAGTTTCCATGGGAGGTGCTAAAAAAAGGGAATTTTAGCCCCAGCTCCTGCTGAATGGCACATGGAACACTCTGAGCTAAGAATAACCTGAATGGAGCCTTTCATGGGCATTCATTGTTTTAAAATGGCTGAGAAAAAGCAGGATATTTACCCAGAAAACCACGGGAATTCTGGGCTCCTCAGAATAGTTCTTGTAATATGATTGAGGGAGAGCAAATCAGGCTTTTCTCTGGCTCCACAAAGCAGCTTGGGTGGCACTGATTCATTTGGAAATTATATTACTTTGTCTATTAGCAGCCAGTTTAGTGCAGGTGATCATTAATCCATAAATTAAGGCTGAGTTTTGGCAGCTCCAGGATAAAATAAACCAGCCCAGGAACTTTTCCCCAGCAAGATGAGTCTTTCAATCTGTGATTTTTCAGCTGCCTGCCACAGCTCATTGAAATCACAGCTGAGGCTGCTGCTCTGTCTGGGGCATGTGGTGGGAGACAAATTAAAAAAGGCTTAATTCACTTTTAATCCCTCGATTAAGCTGAAGTCTGTCATGATAAACTTGCTTTGTTTCCTGTCAGTCACACAATGCACAGCAAAGGGAATTATGGAAGGTGGAAAAAAATATTTCTCTTCACATTTCCTGGGGGGAGGTGACTGGGATCTGCATGGAAGGGGCTGGAAATCCTGAGGATGCTCTGAGCTGAGCACTGCAGGTGGATGCTGTTATGGAAACCCAGAATGGTTTGGGATGGAAGGACCTTAAATCCCATCCCATCCCATCCCATCCCATCCCATCCCATCCCATCCCATCCCATCCCATCCCATCCCATCCCATCCCATCCCACTCTCCCAGGCTGCTCCAACCCCAATGTCCAATCTGCCCTTGGACATTTCCAGGTATCCAGGGGCAGCCACAGTTTTTTCCTTTAGCAAGAAGGAATAATAGAAAATAAAGCTGGAAAGGATCCCAAGGGATCCCCCAGTCCTGTTTTTTATTGGGTCTGAACCTTGCCCTACCAACCCCATTATCCTGGTTTTGACACCCTGCAGGGCTGACAGGGAATCTGGTCTTGGAATTCCTCCTGGAATAAGGAATTGTCCCCTTTGCAGCAGGGTTTGCCATGTTGGAATTTGGGTGTCAGGAATTCCTGAGGAGCTGGGCAGGGGCTCAGCTGGAGCAAAGGAGGCTCAGGGGGAATTTCTGGCTCTGCACAACTCCCTGCCAGGAGGGGACAGCTGGGGGGGTTGGGATCCCATTTTCCATGTTAAAACTTCCAGGATCAGAGGAAATGGCCTCAAGTGTCACCTGGGGAGGCTCAGGTTGGATATTTGGGGAATTTCCTTCATGGAAAGGGTTCCCCAGCCCTGGCAGAGTTGCCCAGGGCAGGGCTGGAGCCCCCATGCCTGGAGGGATTCCAGTCCCTGTGGATGTGGCACTTGGGGACAGGGGCTGTGGTGGCCTTGGCACTGCTGGGAATGGTTGGACTCAATGCCTTTGAGGTATTTTCCAATCCTAACAATTCCATGTCTGCATAAACAACATTTCCTCTATTCCCTGTGGGTCACATCATCCCAGTGCCCCCAGGTCCTGCTGATCTTCTTGGAGAAGCTCAGTCCTGAGGGAATGCTGAGCTCTCCACATTCCCCAAAAACATCAGGTCCAACCACTGCTGCATCCCTGCATTCCCAAAAAAATTCCCTTTTCATAAATCCCTGAGCTGCTGTTTGTCCTGCCCAGGCTGTGTCCTCCAGAAGCCCCAGGGTCCCTCCTTGGCAGCTCCTCATTAACCATCACCATAATTAGGATGAGGAGCTGCAGCAGGGCTGGGCTGAGGTGTCTGGAGCTGTTCAGGCAGAGCTGCACCCGGGGAATTGAGGAACAGCTCATCCCTTCTATTTTTGGAAAGCTGGGATTGTGCTCTAGGGGCTCTTGGATCCACAGCCTTGGCTCTGGCCTGGCTGGGATGGATTTCATCCCACATGGGTCTGAATTTGGCAGGGAAGGGACAATTCCAGGGTGGGTTTAAGGTGCTGAAGGGATGATCAGATCCCCAGAGTGGGAACCAGGAGCTTCTGCAGCTTCTCCTGAGTGAAACCAGGGAGGAAATGCTGTGGGAAGCCAAGGGACACCTGCACTTGTGTGGATATATGGGAATAGAAAACGCTGAGCTCAGCTGAAAAACCTTAATATGATTTATAGTTCTATTTATTTCTGGTTTTGGATTTCAAGGGAAGGTTCTTCCCTCCCCCAGAGGTGCTGGCACTGCCCAGGTCCCAGGGAATGGTGACATTCCCAAGGCTGCCAGGAGGGTTTGGACACCAGGAGTCCCAGGGTGGGATTTTGGGGGTCTGTGCAGGGGCAGGGGCTGCACTCCAGGACCCTTGTGGATCTTTCCCACTCAGGATATTCCAGTTTACAATTTTCTGAGAATTCAATTCTTTATTTCTCTCCTGTAACTCCCCTCTCTGCTTCCCAAACCTCAGAATTTTCCATTTTTGACAGGGTGCCCAGACAGAATGATCTTGCTCTTGCCTCTCCTTTAATCCTCTTTATTTCAGGGACAGGCTCAGGACAGACTGAAAAATAGGAAAACCCTAAATCCTGCCTGTGACAGGAGGGGCTGGAATTAAATCATCTCTGAGATCTCTTCCAAGCCAAACCATCCCACAAGGAACCATTCCAAAATGATCCCAAAGCACTTGCAATGCTTAAAGCTGCTCTGGGAATATTTTACCTCAGTTATTCCATGTATCAATCAAAAAAAAAAAAGGACACAAACCTGAAAGATTTGGGATTTGAGAAGCTTCTTTTTATTTCCTCTTGACCTGGGAGTGCTGTAAATTTAAAGGCAGTGAAAAGGAGATGGGGAAAAAAGAGAAAGTCAAAAGGAAAGATGAGATAAATATGTTTTATTTGCCTAAACACAAAGTTTTTAGAACTAGAACTGTTCTAGAACTCCAGGACTGTTGAGCTGGAGGATTTTCTCCTCTTTTCAGGTGGTGTGCAGCTTCTACTGGGATCTCTGTAGCAGCAGAGGATAAACATAGAAAAGTATAAAAGAAACTTTAATCACTTGTTCAGGTTTAGGAATTTTTTTCTGTTTTTCCCTGGGTTTATTTTCTTTTTAGGTGTATTTTGGGTTTTTTGAAGGCCTGATGATAAAAAGAAAGGACCTTCCCTATTGCAGGGTGGGCAAAAAATGTTTGTTTTTGCTCTGTAAAATAACAGTAAAAATAAAGGCTGAAGGAAGGGAGATTTAAGCTGGATTTATAGAAGGAATTCCTGGCTGGGATGGATTCCCCGAGCAGCTGTGGCTGCCCCTGGATCCCTGGGAGTGCCCAAATCCAGGGTTGGGATGGGATGAGTTTTAAACTCCCTCCTAATCCCATTCTGGGATTTTCTAACTCAAAATCTGGGCATTCCAATGCTCTGTTATTTGAACTTTCTGCAGTAAATATTTGCAGGAGTCCCAGCCTGGCAGGAGCTCAAACCCTTTTTCTCAGCCCTGCTTGTCTCGTTAGGAATATTGGCTTTGTGCTCCTGCAAGAAATGCTGGCTGTAAATGAAATGGATGCACACACAGCAATGGATATAAAAATATAATTCAATTATGTTCTATTACTTCAGTTCTGCCTTTCAAATAATGCCCCAAACTGGAGGAAATAATGTCCTTTCATTCCTATTCATCACAGCTGAGAGCCTTGTCAAGGACACGACTTGCTGCCTGTACTTTGATATTGCTATTAAATTATTGGGTTTCTTCTGTATTTCCAGTAATCCCTAAAGCCAATTGTGACATTTCCTCAATTCCATACATCCAGCCTAAATACCTCTATTTGTCTCACTGTAATTATGACACGTTGGCAGTGGATTTTTTTTTTTTTTTGGGCTGCTCCAAGAATGACAGATGGATTTTCCTCCCAGTGTGATTCCAGCCTCAGCTCCCCATCCCAGGCAGCAGCAGAGACCCCCCCCCCCCCCCCCCCTCCAAATCCCCTCAACACCTTCATCAGAATAAATCCCCAAAGGGTTGGGGTGGGACCTTAAGGATTATCCCACTGCACTCCCTGCATCTTCCATGGGATCAGGTTGTTCCAAACCTGGAATATTCTAAGGATGAAGCAGCTTCTCTGGTCCTGAGTGCTTGGCCTTAATTAGCCTGGTCTAATTAAGAGGGTTAATTTAAAGGGTGCTGGCTTTGCCCCAGTCATTGATCAGGATGTTTTTCCTGCTGGTTTAGGATTATCCCATTCCACTCCCTGCAGGGCAGGGACACCTTCCCCTCTCCCAAACCCCTTCCAGCCTGGAATATTCCAAGGATGAAGCAGCTTCTCTGGTCCTGAGTGCTTGGTCTTAATTAGCCTGGTCTAATTAGGAGTGTTAATTTAGAGAGTGCTTGGGTTGTGCTGATCTGACAAAGTCTTGCCCCAGTCATTAATTAAGACCAGGGTGTATTTCTGCTGGTTTAGGATTATCCCATTAGGATTATTAGGACACCTTCCCCTCTCCCAAACTCCTTCCAACCTGGAATATTCCAAGGATGAAGCAGCTTCTCTGGTCCTGAGTGCTTGGCCTTAATTAGTGAGTTCTAATTAAGAGGGTTAACTGAAAGGGTGCTGGGTTTGTGCTGATCTGAGACAGTCTTGCCCCAGTCATTAATCAGGACCAGGGTGTGTTTCTGCTGGTTTAGCACCTTGTGAGGACTGGCCAATGTTGCAGCCATTAATTATTAATTTCCTAATCAATCTCCATCCACGTGCCACGGTTCCTGAGTTGCCTTTAACAGGAGAAAATGGATGTAATTCCCCCTGGGACTCCTGGGAGAGGCTGGAGCAGCAGGGCTGGTGCTGTGACCCTCTGGAATTGCAGGGGCACTGTCAGAGCAGGGAGCTGTGAATGGGAGCCCCTTTCCAGGGCTGCAGCTGCAGAGTGAATGGAGCAGGGAGGATTCCCTGGGATCAGTAGGGCTTTGTTCTGCCAGGGGAGGAGCTCCAGGGCTCTGCTGCTCTCTGTGTGCCCTGCCAAGACAAGCCTGGCTCCCAAATGTGGGATGGGAGCTTGTGGGAGCCCAGGGTGCACCCCTGGCCCCCTTGAGGGTCTCAAAACCCCCCTGGTGAGGGTCTCAAAGACTCTGAGTGAGACCCTGGTGTCACAGGTGCTGAATTCCAACCCCTGGGGGAAGTTGTCAGCACAAGGAGAATGGAAACAAGCTGCCAAAATTAGTGAAGTGTAAATTAGATTGTTAGTACGTAGATAAATAGGTTTTTTTGACTGTTTATGATAAGGGACAGGTGGCCAAGGTGGAGAATTTGGGGGGTGGACACCTTTTCCTCCTTCTTCTCCCTGTCATCCATGCTGGGTGACACGTTGGCACTCTTGGATTGGATGGGGTCAGGGCTGGACCATTTAATAAAATTGTATTGTATTGGGAACATTTTGTAAACATGTAACACGTAGTACAAACTCTCTAAGATCAGCCCTGCCCTCAGCAGGCAGATCCCACCATGGGTGCCAGGCTGAGCAGACCCTGCTGGCCAGGCTAAAGGTGCCTGAGATAAGAAACAATAAACAATCCTTGGAACAAGAGAAAACCATCTCCAGCAATCTCTCTTTGGCTGCTTCAGAGAGAACCAGGGTTTGAACCACCTCATGTCCCTCTGGGGGGATCTTGGGGCAGAGGAGGAACCCCAGACTGGGGCAGGAGCTCAGAAACCCCGACCCCCAAAGGGCAGTGGAGGTGCAGAGCCCTCAGTGGTGTTTGGACAATGTGCTCCAGGCAAGGTTGGGCAATATTTCCCAGAGCTTGCTATTGTTTGATGATGGTTTTTATTTTTCCTAATGGGGTCCAGGGAAGGATTCCACTGGGAATGTTGGGTGGCTGAGGCTCCGCTGGGTTGGAGGTTGTGGGTGGCCAAAGCTCCATGGCTCAGTGCTCCCCTTGTTAATCCTGGAGGTTAGGACAGACTTAGGACAGACTTAGGACAGAGCTCAGCTTGGGAAGCAGCTTTGAGAGGTAACAGACCCCATTTAGTCCTTCTGGCAGGGATGGATTCATTGCATTCACAGTTCTGGGAGTTTATGGGATTTCACACGAGCCTCTCCCGTGTCTCTGTGGGTTTTGGTGTTGGGGGATGGTGCTGACTCTGAGCCTTCAATTCCCAAACCAGGACTGAACCTAACTTAATAAAATCCATCACTCTTTAGTTCCATGTGGCAACCCTGGGATGAATCCAGGCTGGGGGATGAAGGGATTGAGATCAGTGAGGAAGAAAAACTTGGGAATGTTGGTGGGTGAGAGCTGGACGTGGCCATCCCAGAATCTCCCAAATTCTGGGCTGATCCTTCAGCGTGGGCAGCAGGAAAGGTGGAATTCTGCCCCTGTGCTCAGGTGAGACCCCACCTGCAGAGCTGCCCCAGCCCTGGGACACAGCAGGAGCTGCTGGAGTGATCCAGAGGAATCCAGGGAGCTGCTCTGGAGCCAGGCTGGAGAGCTGGGAATGTTCATCTGGAGAGGAGAAGGATCCAGGGAGAGCTGAGGGCACCTAAAGGGATCCAGGAGAGCTGGAGAGGGGCTGGGGACAAGGGCTGGAGGGACAGGACACAGGGAATGGGACACTGCCAGAGGGCAGGGATGGGTGGGATATTGGGAATTGGGAATTCCTGGCTGGGCTGGGATTGCCAGAGCAGCTGTGGCTGCCCCTGGATCCCTGGCAGTGCCCAGGGCCAGGCTGGACACTGGGACAGTGGGAGGTGTCCCTGCCATGGCAGGGGGGCCCTGGGGGAGATTTCAGGCCCTTCCATCCCAAACCATTCCAGGATTCCTTGGCTATAAGTCCCCATTCCTTTCTCCTTTAGCAGAGAAATATCAAAGTAAAGGCTCATTTGTGAATATTTTGAATATTCCCTTCATAAGAGGGGTTTGACCCTTGATCTGCTCCACTGAATCCTATTTGCTAAAAACCTCAACAGCCTTCCTGAATTTCTTAATATTCTTCAGATTAAATCCAGTTTACTGTGGGATTCCTGTCTGCTTTTTTGGGATTGCAGCTGCAAGTGAAACCTGTGATGTAAATAAAGGGAAAATATCCAAACCCTCATTTCCATGGCCTTGCTGTTTGGAGTGATGCAAGGAAAGTGTCCCAGGCTTTTTATCCCACCCCACTTTGTTCTGGAGGGTGGCAGAGGGCTCCCTTTCATCTGCAGGATTATGGAAATGGAAAAATGGAAAAGCCCAGCTCGGGGTGACGTCGGTGCTTTTATCTTTTCCTGCAAGTTTTGAAGGATTATCTGTGGTTCTTTTGTTCCCTGTCTGGAGATTTGAGGGGAAGTGAGAGCAAAGAGCAGCTCCTTGCTGGAATTGTTCAGGAAAAATGATGAAGCCAAGAAGAGAGGAAGAGCAAGATGGAATTAGGTGCCAGCTGGGTGCTGGTGATGATCCCACAGGTTCTGGTGGTACCTGGATCCCTGTTTTTCTCACCTTCTCCTCAAAAAAACCTCCTTAAGCAGAAATCATGGCACAATTCCCAGTTTCCCAGCTGGAATCCCAAACTGGAGGCATCAGCTGAGGGAAGAGGAGCTCAGAGGATGTGAGCAGAGAGACCCTGGCACAGCTGGCAGAGCTCCCAGGTTTGGGGTCTGGGTTTCCAGCCATGATCCCAATTCCTTTGGTTTTTAATTACCTGAACCAGGAATTCATGCTGGGAAGGATTTGGGGTGTCCAAAACTGGGAGGAACTGGAAGAGAAGACTTGGATTGGGAATCTCTGCTCTCCTGAGGATTTTCCTGCTGGTGGCTGAGGGAGTGGCTGGAGCTGTGTCAGGGAGGGATGGGATGGATTTTAGGGAAAGGATATTCCATGAATATGATATTCCCAGTTCTCCCAGTGCCAGGACAGGTACAAAGGAAGTTTTCCCTTTTTTTTTTTTTTTTTTTGTTCCCACTTCCAAATGCAGGCAAAGCAAATTCCTCCTGGGTGAAGCCCAAATGAAGCAAACTCTGATTTTATGGCTGATTCTTGTATTTGCCTCCAGTGCTTTGTTTGTATTCCTTTAATATTGAAATAAGATTCCCATCTAAAGCAGAACACCCGGGAATATCTCCCTGTAATACAAGGATGGGGATGAGATTTTGGAACATAACATTTTTATTGCCTTTTCCTTTTTATTACCATTTTTCTGGCCCTGAATGTCAATCCTTCACCTTTATTCCTGTTTTTTTTTTTTTTTTGTGGTTGTTATTTGGTTTTTTTTTGGAATTGCTGCTTTTCCTGGCCTAGCAATGGATATTTATACATTGGTTCATCATTAATGCAGCTTCAAGGGTGACTTGGAGCAAAGTCTGGATCCAGCAAGGGTGGATCCCTCACCACAGGGGACACAGAATGTCACAGCTCAGAATGTCACTCTATATTTAATTTATATTTATATTTATATTTATATTTATATTTATATTTATATTTATATTTATATTTTTATTTTTATTTTTATTTTTATTTTTATTTTTATTTTTATTTTTATTTTTATTTATATTTTATTTATATTTTTATTTATATTTATATCTAGATCTATATTTAATTTATATCTATATTTATATAGTTTATACTATTTATATATTTTTTAATATTATTAATATTAATATTATTTTATTTTTATATTTTATTTGTAGCTATGTTTTCTGATTAATTGCTTCCCTGTTCCTTATTATTGAGCATTTTCTCCTCTTCTATCACATGGAAGCATTTTATGGAAAAGGAGAGACAAGAAAAGAGAATTTAATTTAATCAGTTTCATCCCAGATCAGCAGCATCTCCCCATCAATCTGTGCTACAGCAGCTACTACACCTGCTGATAGGATTTTATGGGAATTTTATATGGGAATTTGATATGGGAATTTTATGGGAATTTTATATGGGAATTTTATATGGGAATTTTATGGGAATTATGGAAATTAGGTGTGAGTTGCAGGTTGTACATCCCAGAGAGGGAAAATGCCTCTGTCAGGGTCTGTTCAGTCTCTCCATGTGCACAGGGATGATGTCCCAAGGGAGGCACCTCTCTAATTCCAACTCCAGGGATTCACCCCAGCAGCCAAATTCCCTGGAGTTCAGTGGGGAGAAGGTGGATGAAGAGGGATAAATGAGGATGAGGATGAGGGATGGATGAGTAGTAGGATCTGACTTGAGGAGAACAAGTTTCCCATGCCAAAAAAGTTCTTTACCAATTCCTTTTTCCAAGGAATTCCATCATCCATCCATCCATCCATCCATCCATCATCCATCCATCATCCATCATCCATCATCCATCCATCCATCATCCATCCATCCATCATCCATCCATCCATCCATCCATCATCCATCCATCCATCCATCCATCCATCCATCCATCCATCCATCCATCCATCCATCATCCATCCATCATCCATCATCCATCATCCATCCATCCATCCATCATCCATCCATCCATCCATCATCCATCCATCCATCCATCCATCCATCCATCCATCCATCCATCCATCATCCATCCATCCATCATCCATCCATCCATCCATCCATCCATCATCCATCCATCCATCCATCCATCCATCCATCCATCCATCCATCCATCCATCCATCCATCCATCCATCCATCCATCCATCCATCATCCATCCATCCATCCATCCATCCATCCATCCATCATCCATCATCATCCATCCATCCATCCATCATCCATCCATCATCCATCCATCCATCCATCCATCCATCCATCATCCATCCATCCATCCATCTATCCATCCATCATCCATCCATCCATCCATCATCCATCCATCATCCATCCATCCATCCATCCATCCATCATCCATCCATCCATCCATCCATCATCCATCCATCCATCCATCCATCCATCCATCATCCATCCATCCATCCATCATCCATCCATCCATCCATCCATCATCCATCCATCCATCCATCATCCATCCATCCATCCATCATCCATCCATCATCCATCCATCCATCCACCATCCATCCATCCATCCATCCATCCATCATCCATCCATCCATCCATCATCCATCCATCATCCATCCATCCATCATCCATCCATCCATCCATCCATCCATCCATCCATCCATCCATCATCCATCCTTCCCTGCTCCCATCAATCCCTGCCTGTCTCTACATGCCCAGGCAATGTGGCTGCCCCTGGATCCCTGGCAGTGCCCAAGGCCAGGTTGGATATTGGGTTTGGAGCCTGGGACAGTGGGAGGTGTCCCTTCCATGGCCCTGGATGCCATTTAAGATCCCTTCCACCCCACCCTTCCCTCATTCCGTGCTTCCTGCTGTTTTGCAGCCTCCCCTTCCATCAAGCTCCTGGTGGACGACCCCATCGTGGTGAACCCTGGAGAAGCCATCACCCTGGTGTGTGTGACCACGGGGGGGGAGCCAGCGCCCAGCCTGACGTGGGTCAGGTCTGGGGGGGTCCTGCCTGACAAGAGTGTCCTGAACGGGGGCACGCTGACCCTCCCGGCCATCAGCCCCGGCGACTCGGGCACCTACAGCTGCATCGCCAACAACAACGTCGGCAACCCCGCCAAGAAATCCACCAACATCATCGTCAGAGGTGAGGGCAGCTGGAAAAACACCCAGCTCTCTCCTGGAAGGGAGGGAATGGGATGGGCTTTAAGGTCTGTCGTGGTGTGAAGGGCATGTGTCTGCCAATAAAGGCAGGAGCTTCTCTTTGGAGAATGTAAACCCCCTCCCTACAAATTATTATTATAATTTTGAAATTAAGGGGCTCTCAGGCAAAGAGATGGGAATAGGAATAACAGTTCTTTCCTAGGACAATTAAACTAGCAATGCAGTATTACACAGAACAATCCCAGCCCTGGCAGAGTCAGAATCCAAGCTGGCACAGTCAGTCAGTCAGGGTGGTGGCACAGTCCCATTCCATGGTGCTGCATCCTCCTGCAGGGGCAGATGTGGCTCAGCTGGAGCAGTGCTCCTGGAGAAGGGGCAGTTTCCTCTGAAGCTCCAGGGATGATGTGCAAGGCTCTGGTTTTCCTCTGGAATCCAGTGGAAAGAAGGTGCCTTGGTGTCCCAAATGTCAGTTTTTCTCTGGGTAGGAAAGGCTTGGCTCCTGCCCTGGCTGGAGCATCTCCCAGTGGGATGATGGAATTTTCTCAGCCATGCCCTGGGACTCAGTGGCCATGAACAGGAGATATCTGCTGGAGGGAGGATGGGCTGTGGGAAGATAAAGATGATTGCCCAGCTGGTTTAAAGATGGCCCATGAGCAGAGAATGTGTGCCACAGATTGTGATAGAATACTCATTTCTGGCCACATCAACCCAACAGAAGGTCCCTTCCACCTCAGCCATTCCAGGATTCTCTGGTTCCAAGGTGGCTCCTCCATCCAGTATGAGAGGAAAATGCTGGATAATGTCCTTGAGGGACTCCTGCACATCACACTGGGACACAGGAAAAGTCACAGAAATGTTTTCCAGGCTTCAAGTGAAGAGCATTGGCAGGGTTTGGAAGGGTGTCAGGCTGTGTGAAAATCATGGATCCATGGAATTGCTGAGGTTGGAAAAGTCCTCCAAAATTGAGTCCAACCATCCCCCAGCACTGCCAAGGCCACCACAGCCCCGTGTCCCCAAGTGCCACCTCCACAGGGATTTAAACCCTGCAGGGATGGGGACTCCATCCCATTCCTGGACATCCTGTTCCATTTATTCCCTCCTGAGCCACTTCTCCCATTCCCATCTTTATCAGATCCCTCCTTCTCCCCTGCTCTAACAGCAGCTCATTTTTAATCCTTTCACCTCTGGGAAGTGGGAACCTCATCCTCAGTTAATTTTTCTGAGGGGTGGGATCCCCTGTCAGTTAAAATAGAAAATAATGACCGTGCTCAACAGCAGCACAAAAGCTCTTCCTGAGCAAAAAGCACTCCAGGGAAATCCCTTTTAAGGGCAGGATTGCTGGAAGTACATCAGGATTATCCCTTTAAAAACTGTATGTGAACTGTAGGTGTGGCTGCTAAAAAAAAAAAAAAAATTAAGGAATAAAAATAGAAGGATGAAGCTCAGATTGGGAAATTAAAGAACTTTCGTTGCTTTTTAAATTAAATAAAAATCCAGGAATTTTTTTCTCTACACCTGCTTTCCTTCTGCTTTCCTGTTCTTTATCCCAAAGGGGTTTTTTTTTAGGAATTTCCCTTGTGGTTTAGAGGAGTAAAGGACAAAATTAAATAAAATTAAGGCTGGCTGGACATCAGCAAGTGGGAGAATGTAATAAATTTAGGGATGGGAGTCTGGCACATGTGGAATCATCTGGGGTTGGTTGGGATTTCTAATATCCTAAAATGCTGAGTTTTCCATGAAACTGGCACAAAGAGATTTTTTTTTCCCCATCATTCTTTTCCTCTCTGTATTCTGGGAAATCTCCGAGGAAGCAGAATGGAATAAATTTCAGGATGTGGATCTGGCATGTGTGGTCACTGTCTGGAATCTTCTGGGAATGGCTGGGAATTCTAAAATCCTAAAATTTTGGTTTTTCCATGGAATTGGCAAAAAGTGCTTTTTTTCCATCCTTGTTTGTTTGGTTGGTTGGTTTTTTCTCTTTGTATTCTGGGAAAAAACTCCCAGTAAGTGGGAGAAAGAAATAACTTTAGGGATGGGGATCTGGCACATGTGGGATAATCTGGGGTTGGTTGGGAATGCTAAAATCCGAATATGTTGAGTTTTCTGTTAAATTGGCATCAAGAACTTTTTTTTCCCATCCTTTTTTATTTTTTTTTTTTCTTTGTATTCTGGTAAAAGCTCCCTGCAAGTGGGAGAATGGAATCAATTTAGGGATGGGGGTCTGGCACGAGTGGTTGCTGCCTGGAATCACTGGACTAGTTGGGAATACTAAAATCCTGGAAACTTTGGGTTTCCATGAAATTGGAGAAGGAGGGGTTGTTTTTTCCTTTTTTTTTTTTTTTTTTTCCTCTCTGTATCCTGGGAAAAACTTCCAACAAGTGGGAGAATGGAATAAATTTTGGGATGTGGGTCCATGGTGGCTTTGGGAGTGCTCAATGACCTCTGAGGGCTTTTCCAGCCTTAATAATTCTGATTTTCCATCTTATTTTCTGTCTGGTGAATTCCAAAAGCCTTGGTGAATATCCACAGACATCTCTATGGAGAAAATGGGATTTCAAAAGGTTTTAACCAAGCAAACTCTATCTCCTCATCCAGAATGTTCCTACATAAATTCCCAGTGTGCTCCCTGGGAAAGAATGTGGGAGAAAGTGGAGTTTTGGATTGAATAAATCCATTTATTTTTGTGATCTGCCACAGGCTCAGGCCTGTGAGCTCTTCCCAGAGTGGAGGCTCATGGATGAGTTCAGAAAAGGTTCTCCTATAAAAACACAGATGGTTTATTGATCCTTCTGCCCTTTCATTAGGATTTCCTGGAATTTCTGTCAGCAGGAATTTGATTTTGAAGGGAATTTGCTGCTCTGGAGGACATGAGGAGCCTGTTGGGCACCACGTGTCTGGAAGGATTTATCAGAAGGGATTTGGGGAGGTGGGATTCAACTGATCCCTCTCCTGGTGTTCACTGGACATTTTTTTCCCTTATTTTGTCCTGGGGACAATGGCTGGGAATGAGCCCAGGTGGGAAAGAGGCCAAGGGCACCTGGATTGGATCAGGAATTGTGTGGGAGCAGGAGAGGGATGGGATTGTCCTGATTGTCCCTGTGCTGGAGCTGCTGCAGCACCTCAAGGGTTGTGTCCAGTTCTGGATCCCTCAGTTCTGGAAGGATGTGGAGGGGCTGGAACATGAACAGAGAAGGGAAAGGAGCTGGGAAGGGGCTGGAGGATCCCTGAGGAGCTGGGCAGGGGCTGGAGGATCCCTGAGGAGCTGGGCAGGGGCTGGAGGATCCCTGAGGAGCTGGGCAGGGGCTGGAGGATCCCTGAGGAGCTGGGCAGGGGCTGGAGGATCCCTGAGGAGCTGGGCAGGGGCTCAGCCTGGAGCAAAGGGGGCTCAGGGGGAATTTCTGGCTCTGCACAAGTCCCTGGCAGGAGGGCACAGCCCCAGGTCAGACTCTGCTCCCATGTGAAAAACTCCAGGATCAGAGGAAATGGCCTCAGGCTGTGTCCAGGGAGCTTTAGGTTGGATATTGGGGAAAATTCCTTCATGGGAAGGGAGCTCAGGGACTGGCAGTGCCCAGGGAGGGTTGGATCCCCATCCCTGGGGGTGTCACCTGGGGGTGGCACTGAGAGCTCTGGGCTGGGACAGGGTGGGGATGGGGCACAGCTGGGACTGTGTGACCTTGGAGCTCCTTTCCATCCTCAGGGATCCCAGGATCCCACTGGAGACAAGGATAAAGGTTATTCTTACTCTTGATTGGCAGCAGTTATTAATTACTAAAGCTGATAATTGCTTTGGCAGGGTTGGTGCTGTAATTTATTATTGGTTTAGATCCTGGCTGGTAACACATGACAAGATATGGGTGTTTTACCAACGTTTTCTTTTTGGCAGAGAAAAAACTAAATTTTTCCAAGTTTTTTTCTCTTCTTGGATGGGGAGGAAACTGAGAAGACAAGGATGAGTTCCCACTGGTTCCTTTGCTGCTCTTGAAATGTGTTTTAAGACACTTTTCCTGCTGCATCAAGCAACAGGGACTGGGATATTTAAGTCTCTGCCCAGTCTGACAAATAATTTTGGGTTTTTTCATAGCATCCTGATGTTGTTTTGAGGTATTTAAGACTGGAAGAAAGAATTGGAAATACATCCCATGTTGGAATAAATCCAGGCTCTAAGGAAATCCTGAACTCCAGCAAAGCAGGAATAGAGATAATCCAGTGTGGAAACCTTGGGAATGGGGAGTTTCTCTGGGACTGGGAGAATGGCTGAGTGTCATTAAAGAAAAGAGGGAAGATTTCCAGTGGATCACTTTGGGGCAGGAAAATTCAGCAAGGTTTTTTTTTTGGGACAGCTTTGGCACAAGAATTAAACATTGTAAAGGCCCTGGAAAACATCCAGCTGCAACATTCCAAGGATTTGAAATGTATTTTGCAAGGGCAGAGCCCACTGGGGTTTATGGCAGCATCTCTGAGGGGTCTCATTTATATCCCAATCCTTGTCTGGCTTGTGACAAGACTCCTGAATTCCCATTTTCCTGTGGGATGGGGCAGCCCTGATCCACTGCTCCAGCCACACATCCATGGCTTGGCAAGCTGGAATTATGGGATTTAGGAAAGATTTTGGCTTTTTTTCTCCTTTTTCTTCTGCTTGGAGTTTTAAAATCAAGGAAATTCCAGCTGCTAAGTTGTTCCTGTTTCTTCTTGGTCAAATTGTTGCAGTTTTTATAATTTCACTCTCATGTGAATATGTTGGGATCTCATCAATAATCTTTCATTAAAATCAAGTATTTTCCCATCAGGAAAAATGGAAGGACACAAATTTCTGTCTCCAAGCCCAGTGACACCCCTGGGACAGCTGCTGCTTTTTCCTGGGAGCTGAGGGTGGGAAGTTGTGGAATTTCCATTCCTGGAGATCTCCTTGGAAAACCTGGTGTGAGCTGGGATTTTGAATTGTAGGAAATATTTTGGCTTTTTCCTCTTTTTCGTCTGCTTGGGGTTTTAAAAGTGACAAAATTCCAGCTGCTAAGTTGTCCCTGTTTTTTCTTGGTCAAATTATTGCAGTTTTTGGAATTTCGCCCTCAGGTGAATATGTTGGGATCTTATCCACAATCCATCATTAAAATCAGGGAGGAAGAATTTCCATAGGAAAAAATGGAAGGACACAAATTTCTGCCTCCTAACCCAGTGACACCCCCATTTTTTCCTGGGAGCTGAGGGTGGGAAGTTGTGAAATTTCCATTCCTGGAGATCTCCAGGCCTTGGAAAACCTGGTGTGAGCTGGAGATCAGAGAAGGAACCTGCTGAGCTCAATCCCAGCTGGATTTTTGTCAGAATTATGGGATGGTTTGTGCTGGAAGAGATCTCAGAGATCACCTATTCCCAACCCCCACCCTCTTTTCTCATGGATTTTTTGTGAATCTTCCCCTCTAAAAGCTGCTGAAGGAGGAACCAGAGTTTCTCCCCCTTTGATCTCACCTTCATCTCTTTAAGGGATCAGATTTGGAGCAGGTTGTAAACTGAAATTTCCATCATTCAAAGGAATCCAGACCTCCCCCTCCTTCACAAGAGCAGCTCTGAAGGAACTGGGAGCTAATTAAGCCAAGCACAAGGAAAAACAGGAATGAAAAATCCTTTTCTTTGCAAAATTAGCAGCAGTTTCTAAAAGGGGAGACAAAAACCTGAAGTCTCTCCGTGGGATTTGCATTTAAATTGGAAGTGGGAATGCATCTGGCCTTGGAAGTGCCAAATAATTACTTGATATTAAAAAGTTTAGAGATGCTTTAGGAGATGTTTGACATCTTAATTGTTCAGAGAGCTGCTGGAAGTTCAGGGTTTCAAAAACTTCCATCTCAAACGGTGCTGACAGGAGCAGAGTGAGCTGGTGCTGAAATGTTGGGAGTGTGAGGATTTTTTTTTAGCAGGAATTTGCTTCAAGCCTGTCTTGGGATGCAAAGGGAACACTTGGGAAGAAGCATTTTCTCAGTTATCCCCAAGGTTTTTTCCTCATGGATGGGGAAGAGGCTGCTCAGGGGTGGGATGGAGTCCCAATCCCTGGAATTGTGCCCAAAATGGGTGGATGAGGACAAGGTTTAGTGGTGAGCACAGGGGTGGTACTGGCTGATGGTTGGACTCTCCCAACCTGAACAATTCCATGGTTCTAAATGCTCAGATTAAGGAATTTAAATTTTGAGAATGATCCAAGGTGGAGTGTTATCCCTAAAAACTCAGATTATTTATTTCATTATTCCATTTTTAATGATTTTTGAATTATTTTTGATTTCCTTCCCACCCAGCCTGGTCCTTATGACCGGAATTGCATCCAGGTCTGGGATTCCTGGGACAAGGAAGGTGTGGAAGGGTTGGAGAGGCCATGGAGCTGCTCTGAGGGCACCTAAAGGGATCCAGGAGAGCTGGAGAGGGGCTGGGGACAAGGGATGGAGGGACAGGACACAGGGAATGGGACACTGGGATGGGTGGGATGTTGGGAATTGGGAATTCCTGGCTGGGCTGGGATTGCTAGAGCAGCTGTGGCTGCCCCTGCAGAGCTGATATCCACAAACTCTGTTATTTGGGGTGTGGTTTTGCTCTTCTATTCATAATTAAGGTTTACAATTAAGCCAGAAATCTGTAATTTCCTCTCTGTTATTTTCCTCTCCAATATTTTCCTGGTCCACGACAGCAAAGGAGAATTTTTGGCAACAACAAATCCGAGTTTTTCCCGTTTTTATCTGCAGAACAATGTCAAAATGTATTTTCCTGCAGAGAATGAAGTTTAACAGCCACACTGGGATATTCACCAGTGACAAAGATCTTTTGGACAGTTGTTAAATTGTTTGGACAAAAGAGTTTAAGGGAATCCTGGAGAATGTTGAAGACAGACCCAACTTTGTTGCCCACAGCCAAAATAAACAAAAATGTGGTGTCTCTTCAGAGCTTGGGATAAAAACTTGAAATTTCCTTCTCTTGATTTGATGGCAGTGGACAAGTTACTGCTGAGACAGTGGGAAGGATTTCTGTGGGTTTTTATTCAGTGGGAATGAGGATTTTGGGCTGTAAATGGATCCATTTGGGCTGGAATTCCAGATAAAAAGGACTATGGACTGCAGGGCTCTTCCCTTGTGGGCTGCTGGAGCAGATTTTGTTTCATCCATTATCCCATCATTCCAGGATTTTTTGGCCAGGTTGGATGGGGCTTGGAGCAATCTGGGATAGTGGAAGGTGTCCCTGTTCATGGGGTTGGGACTGGATGGTCATTAAGGTCCTTTCCAACCCAATCCATCCTGGAATTCTGGGATCTTTGGCCATTTCCTTGCCGTGTCTCTGTAGTCCATTGTCCCCAGAAATTAAGTGGAGAATCTTTCCTTGGATCACAAACTGTTTTTCCCATATTTGAGATGGAAAGAGGAAGGGATCAGGAGCACCTGGACCCCAGGAAAGATTTCCTGGCTCCTCTGACCCAGCAGATGAATTCCCAGTGATTTTGGAGGATCCTGGAAGTGATTTGGGGCTGATGAAATTATTGGAATATGGGAAATTCCCCGTTCTGGGTGCTCAGGAACAAGGGCCAGGTTGGATTCTGAGCTCTCAAACCTCCAACATCTGCTCCAAGCCCGTGCAGGGCTCCACATCTGCTCAGGTGAAATTCTCTGTTCACTGTGAACAAATCAAAACAAAACCCCTGACAGAAAGTGAAGGGGAACAACCAAAATTGCTCCAAACCTGCTCGGGGGAGGGCACAGCAGGTTCCTCCTCAGGCAGCCTCTGGCTGCTCAGTGAAGGTTAAAATCAGAAATTCAGAGTTTTGCTGCTTCATGGTTCTGCTGTCACAGGTTAAGCACAGACAGAACCATCAGAAACCACAAATCCAAGCATTCCCTGTGCCCTGCATCCACTTGGGAAGCAGCCAGAGCTCTGAAACTGGTGCAGAAAATGGTGCAGAACTTGGTGTGTTCAGTGATGGAGTGTGAGCCATTGGGAACTGGTGAGGCAGGAACATTCTGAGCCATTAAAGGAAAATTTGGGGTCCATCTGGGTGGGAAAAACCCAACCAAACCTGCTGAATGCAAATAGGCCTTGCTTGAGATCCTGAACTGCATTTCATCACTTTGAAAATATAATTAATGAGGGAGGGCAGGGACTGTTTGTGAGGAGTTTGAGGACAAAAGTTGTTTCATCTCGGGTTGTTTGATCACTCCTCGTTCTTTGGGGCCAGGCTGGCACTTTGCTGAGTCTCAAAGAACAGTTACAGATTTATTTGCACATTTGCTGCTCTTTTTGGTGACATTCCCAAAAAAATCTGCTGAGAAGGGTCTGCAGCAGCATCACCCACATTTTGCTGGTTCATCAGAGAATCCTGGAATGGTTTGGGTGGGAAGTGACTTCAAAAATTATTCCTGGATGGGCAGGGACATCTCCCACTGTCCAAACTGGCCTTGGACATTCCAGGGATCCAGGGGCAGCCACAGCAAATCTGGGAATTCCATCCCAGCCAGGAATCCCTTCTCAACATCCCATTAAATCTCTTTTAGTTTATAACATTCCCCCTTGTCTCTGCCTGTGTAAAAACCCTTTAACCTTTGATTTCTCTTTTATTTCTGTGCCTCACCCCATGGGAAGTTCTCAGCAATGCCCAAAATGTAACTGATGACACAGAGACAAAAGCCATGGCATGGCTCCATTTTTTGTGGTATTTTGGAATTTCCTCCTGGAAATTTCCTCCTGGAAATGGAGCTCCAGGAATCTGGAGATGAGGAAAATCCAAGCCACTGTTTTATGGGATTGCTGGATGGAGGAAATGATACAAAAAACCCCTTTTCCTTTGCCTGGTGGGTTTGGATCAAGCTCAGCTCAGGTATTCCCAACGTGGGGGAAATCAGGAAGGTCTGAAGGGGTTTTGGAGTCATCCAGAGTCATGGAATGGTTTGGGTTGGAAAAACCTTAAAAACCATCCAATCCAACCCCCTTCTGCTTGCAAGAAACAGCTTTGACCCAAATTTTGAGGTTCTGCCCCCTTTTCTTACCTTGGAATTGTTGTTTTTCCACTAAGGAAAGTTACCCTGACTTCCCTGCTAGACTTTGTTCAGTTCTAGGCAGGAGAAACTGCTGAAAATTCAGAAATAAAAATAGTTTATTGAGGTTATGAGCAACTAATTTGGGCTGGTCGTGCCCATCCAGTTCTTTTTTGGTTTTTCCTTGCCTGAAAAGGATCTGCATAAAATATTGAGGGGGTTTTTTGTGTGTGTAAGCATTGTTTGTGCTGTTATTTCCACACACACAAAAAAAAAGTGCCTCAGAGTTGAATTCTGTGGCAGTTTCCAACTGGCTCATCCTCGTGATTCCAGCTTGGTAGTGCTGATTCCTGGGAATTGGCTGAGGCTTTCCCAAGGGAAGGAGAGTTGCTCAGCAAAGAGAAGTGCAAAAAAAAAAAAAAAAAAATCCCATCTTGATTAAAGCCAAGAAACTTCCTTAAATAAATAGAAGTAAATGAATAATGTAAATAAATTAAATAATGAATGAGTAAATAAAATCAACCAGCTGGATACTTTGAGATGTGGTTGGAACTAAGGAGCAGCACCCAAAATGCTGCTTTTCCTAGAAAAATACCAAATTTTCCATTCTCTCCTTAAAAGTTTTGCCTTCCTCAATAGAAGAAATCTCTCCTACCCTGTGGGACTGAGGGTAAATAGCTCCAATTTAGGGTTTTACTCCCCCACTTGGAAAAAGCAACCACATAAATAAATAAATAAATAAATAAATAAATGTGAATTTTTTTCCCAGCTCTGGAAGTCTGAATTCTTTTCCAGGTGGTGGAAGTGCTCATTCAGCATGGAATTTACAAGTCCCAAAGAGTTGTGTTGTTCAAGGAGCCACTGGACGACCAAAATTATTTATATTATTCCAACTGAAGAAACCAACTATTTTCCTCATGATTCTAAGTTGGTGTTGTGCAGATTCCTGGGAATAAAATCAAATCCTCTGGCTGCAGCCCTGCTAAAAATCATATTTAGCCCTCCAGCAATGTGGGTTTTGTTTTTTTTTTTTGGTGGATGGTCCTCAAGACAGACTCAGGAGCTCTCTATATTCTGGTTTTGAAGGTTTTAGTTTATTATTAGGGTGTGGGTATATGAGGGAGTGTAGGAGAGAATAAGAGTGTAGAGAGAACAAAGAGTAAAGAGAATAAGAGAGAGGATAAGAGAGTGATTTCCTGTTTACAATACAATGAGTTTTCTTCTATGTTGAATATTCTAATTTCCATTAACCAATCTACTACAACATACTAATTCCTTAATATTTGCATGCAACCTATAGGAATCAGTATATTACCATGTTTTACTGCTTTCTTATCTATAAACCTTATCTCTAAACCTTTCCTGCCATCCTTGGGACAGGATGTCTGTTGGTTCTTTGGCATTTCTGGCATTTTGCATCAACTAAACAAAGGAAGAGGCTTTAAACCTTCACGTGGCTGTTCTCAGCCCCACAGTCAAAAATTGCTGTGATTTCTATGGTTTTGAAAGTTTGGGTAAACACTCATATTTGTAGCTGTTTTTTAGGGTTGGGTGTTTTCCAACCCTGGGGTCTGCAGCTCTGAGTCCAGGCACTTCTGAGCTCTGGATGCAGAGCCCTCAGCTACTCACTAGTGAAGAACAAAGGCTTGAGATCACTCAGCAAATCCCAAGGATAACTTTATTGTCCTCAAAGGGGATGCTGGCAACAATATCTATAATTATATCAGATAACAAAACGCTTTATATAGGTTTCCAAAGGATTGAGTTTCTAACCAGTAAAAACTACAACTTACAAACTAACCAATTATCTTAAAACTCTAAGTGAGAAAAGAGCCAATTAACGTGTGACTTTAAGAGCCAATAGAAATCCTAAGAGATAACGGGGTTTTTGGGTAAGGGGGGGTTGTTTGAAGGAATTTCTTTGTTTCATGGGATGGCATCCCAGGGCTTTGCTTTAGGGAGTGTAACATCTTCTACACATATTTATAAGGTTTTTTTTTATTTCCTTCCCAGCACAGCAAAGCCAGATTTGTACTTTTATTACGGGAAATCACTCTTTTTACCGAAAATCCCTTTATAACGGAAAATCACTTTATTACCAAAAATCACTCTTTTATTTGCTTTCCAGCCTTAAAAAAAGGACGTTTTTGGATCACCCCCGACCCGTACCACAAGGACGACAACATCCAGATCGGGCGGGAGGTGAAGATCTCGTGCCAGGTGGAGGCCGTGCCCCCGGAGGAACTGACCTTCAGCTGGTTCAAGAACGGGCGGCCTCTACGCAGCTCGGAGAGGATGGTGATCACCCAGACCGACCCCGACGTGTCCCCTGGCACCACCAACCTGGACATCATCGACCTCAAGTTCACCGATTTCGGCACCTACACCTGCGTGGCGGCGCTGAAGGGCGGCGGCATCTCGGACATCAGCATCGACGTCAACATCTCCAGCAGCACAGGTGGGAGGGGTCTGGGAGCTGCTGGGGGGATATTCCAGGGTGTGACAAAGGATTCAGGAGAGCTGGAGGGGGAATGGTGGTGGGGAAGGGGTGGTAGGGGACAGGGGATGGGTTCAGGAGGAAAGAGGGGGGTTTTAGGCGGGATGTTGGGAGCTGGGAATTGCTGGCTGGGATGGGATTGCCAGAGCAGCTGTGGCTGCCCCTGGATCCCTGAAATTCCCAGAATTGGGAATTCCTGGCTGGGCTGGAGTTCCCAGAGCAGCTGTGGCTGCCCCTGGATCCCTGGAATGCCCAAGGCCAGGCTGGACATTGGGACAGTGGGAGGTGTCTCTGCCCATGGAATGGGTGGAATGGGATGGGATTTAATCCCAAACCACTCTGGGATTCCCTGACCAATAATCAGGGGCTGAGTTGCTTTGATCAAACAAACCTGAGGAAGTTCCCTGTTGGATCTTTTTTGGTTATGGAAGTGCTCTGGGGCTGGAGCTGCTCTGGAGCCAGGCTGGGAGAGCTGGGAATGCTCACCTGGAGAGGAGAAGGATCCAGAGAGAGCTCAGAGTCTCTGCCAGGGCCTGAAGGGATCCAGGAGAGCTGGAGAGGGACTGGGGACAAGGGATGGAGGGACAGGACACAGGGAATGGGACACTGCCAGAGGGCAGGGATGGGTGGGATATTGGGAATTGGGAATTCCTGGCTGGGCTGGGATTGCCAGAGCAGCTGTGGCTGCCCCTGGATCCCTGGCAGTGCCCAAGGCCAGGCTGGACACTGGGACAGTGGGAGGTGTCCCTGCCATGGCAGGGGTGGCACTGGGTGAGATTTAATGTCTCTTACATCCCAAACTATTCCATGATTCCATGATTTTACTATCAGGAAAAGAACTGGGAGGATTCTTAGAGGAGAAGTGCCAACTTTGGAATGATGGATGAGCATTCCATGCAAACTTTTTGTCACCTGCCTGCCCAGTGCTGTGTGAGCACTGATGCATCCAATCACTGCTGCATTCCCTGAAATTCTTTGGGAATCCTTGGGAAAACTGATGGGATTTCCTGGTAACATACATTAGTTGGCCATTCCCATCAGCTCACCACAATCCCTGCAGGAAATGATGAAATCTGTCATCCCTTAAATTTCCTGTCCTAGAGCACTCCAGAAAGTAAGAAAAGGGGGAAGAAAACGTGGAATTTGAGCTCAGCCTGGTTTTACATCCTAAAAGGAATTCTGCTCTTGGAATGACTTCATTACCCAGCCAAGTGGAAGCTGAAATAGTTGCAGTGCTTTGAAGGTCATTACTGATTCATCAAGATTCATTACTGCTCTGCTAATTAGCAACAGAAGGCCCAGGCACAAACACATTTCCCAAATGCCAGGACTTGCAGGGATTTATTAACATCCCTCTGGATGTCTGGGATGGGGGGAATTTCCTCTCCCTGATGTTTGTGTGGTTCCTCCTGGAGTGGGGCAGGAGGGGCTGTGTCAAATCCTAAGGAAGGAGGAAATCCAGGAATTCCCCAGGAGGTTGGGAAGGGACGTGTGGCTCTGGAATCCCCCTTGTTTAGCAGGAATTTTTTTTTTCCCTTGACATTTTCAGCTGGAAAAACACGGATTTATGTCCTGAGTGTCTTACATAAATGGACCTGAAGTAATCCCCTCGCTGCTCCCCCCATATCTCAATAAAATAGGTCAGTGAAGAGTGGGAATTGAGATTCCAACATGGAATATCTGCCCTAGAAAAGCCCTGACATCCAGAAAACCCACCCTGGGCAAATGTTACTGAGAGCCAGGCTGGGTTTTTCGGGATATGTGGGATTGTGCCATGGAAACCTGGAAAGAGAAGATGCTAAAAAAGCAACAAGATGTTAAAAAAGCAACAGAAGCCTCAATAAAGTGGGTTTGTGGTAAGGGAAATGAAAGAGGTGGATCAGAGGTGTCAGCCTGTGCAAGGGATTTTTTTCTCTGCCTCAAATATGGATTTAAGCAGGAAGAATCAGCTTTGGGATTGGGATGGTTTGCTCTGTTCAGGACACTGTTTTTATTCCCAAAAATCAGCATTTTTCCCTTCTGGCTCATTCCTTTTCCACCTTTTTCCCTGGATACATCATTGAGCAGGAAGGAGATTTGTTATTTTGGATATTTTCCTTTATTTTCTGCTTTTGCTGCTCTGGATTGCCACGGGAAGGTTGGAGGAATGCTGATCCCTCTTTTCCTGAGGGAATCCTTCCTGTGGCTCATTCCCATCCCCATGGGCACAGCCCCATGTCCCACATGGAAAATCCTCAAACAAATTCCTGCCCTTGGGATGAGCCTGAGGATGTGCTGAGCTTGTGCCACCCCAGGATGGGAACAGCCCAGAGAGGGACCTGGATTTGGGATGAGCACGGGGCAGCCTGGAGATCTCCAGATCTCATGGAATCATGGAAACATGGAAACATGGAATCATGGAATCACAGAAACATGGAATAATGGAATTGTGGAATCGTGGAATCATGGAATTATGGAATTACGGAAACATAGGAACATGGAATCATGGAAGCATGGAATTGTGGAATCGTGGAAGCATGGAAGCATGGAATTATGGAAACATGAAATCATGGAATCATGGAAACGTGAACATGGAATCATGGAATCATGGAATTGTGGAAGTGTGGAATCATGGAATCATGGAATGACAGAAACAAGGAATCATGGAATCATGGAATAACAAAATAATGGAATCATGGAATTATGGAAACATGGAATCACGAAATCATGGAATCATGGAAACATGAAATTGTGGACTTGTGGAATCATGGAATCATGGAATTATGGAATGACAGAATCACAGAATCATGGAATTATGTAATCATGGGATCATGGAAACATGGAATAATGAAATCATGGAATCATGGAATTATGAAATCATGGAATCATGGAGACATGGAATAATGAAATTATGGAACCATGGAATCACAGAACCATGAAATCATGGAATTACGGAATCATGGAATCATGGAATAATGAAATCATGGAACCATGGAATCACAGAATCATGGAATCATGTAATCACAGAATCATGGAGCTGTTTAGGTTGGAAGGGTCACCTTCCGCTATCCCAGGTTGCTCCAACAGTTCCAGGGGTAAATTTGGCTTTCCACAAGTTCTGCTACATCCAGGCAGAGGCTGTGCAATATGAAAAGGGCTTCCCTGTCAAGCTAATCAGCTCTCCATTAAATTATGAATTAATTAAAGCTCCAGGCTGCTGCTGCAGGACCTGCAGCCTTGATCTGGTGGTGCCACAGGAGTCCTCTGGTCATCCTGTTCCTGCTTTGATGAGACATAAAAGAGGCCTTGATTCCAGCTTGAAATGTTTATTGGAGTCACAGCCGTTGCATAACGAGGATGTGGGGTTTGGGAGGTAATTAGTGGCTAATTAAGATATTTGTAAATCTTAAATCACCATCCAGAGCGATCGTTGACTGTGGCCTGTGGTTATTGCAGCAATGGATGGGTTTGGTGAGCAGTTATCCTTGGAATTTATCTTGGGAAGGAGCAGAAGGCATAGAAAAAAGCTGTATTTTGTTAAAAATATTTGTCTTTTATAGCTCTGTTTTCATGCTCCATGCACAGAGTTTTTCTTGTTAATTCCATCCTTGGGAGCCCCTTCCTATCCTGCCCTACAGCCCTGGGAAATCTGATTTTTCTGGGATAAATCCACCCTCCCAGCAGGATTTCTGGCAGCTGGCAGCCTCTGTTCTTCTCCAGAGTTTGTGGATGGGCTCCTCATCCCGTGGTTCTCCTCATCCATGGATGCTCCTCAGCACAGCTCCTGCAAAACTGGAATTCATTTCCCTAATTTGCTGCTGGCTCTGCATGTTCTGGGTTTTAAATGTTCCTCTTTCCTCTGGCTGCAGAACAAGGTGGTGGTTTAGGGTTTTAGTGCTGTGTTCCAAGCACTGATCCTGGAATAATTTCCCTGCCTGAGCAGAATTTTTGTCCAAAAATCAAGATCATCCCAACCCTCAGGATCGGACTCTTTGTCCAAAACCTCACCATCACTTCAGGGTGAGAGGAAACAGCCTCAGAGGTGGTTTAAACTGGATTTTTGGGAAAATTCCTTCTCAGAAAGGATGGAAAAGGATGTCCAGGGGAGTCCCCTTGCCTGGAAATTTTTATAAAAAGTGTGGATGTGATGACCATGGTGCTGGTTGGAGTTGGTGATCTTGGAGGGCTTTTCCAATTTAAAGGATTCTGTAATTCCATAAAATCCATGGTGGATTATTGTGTCCTCGTGTGCAGTTAGGAGTGGTTTGTGCCCCAGAAAAGATGGAATTTCCTCTTTGGAATTGGGTCTTGCCTGGGGAGACACAGGGATGGGAATGATGGGAAAGCACCCATGAAATCCAGCCAGGAATTCCTGATGGGAATTTCCACAGTAGTGCCTTGGTGGACCCTCTTCCATGGGGGTAAAAGGCCATGGAAAAAGGTAAAGGAAATTCTAAGTTTTCTTGGTTTTAGCTGCTTTTCCAACCATTTTTCCAAATCAGCAAATCTCCCCCTGGGCTCTTCTCTCACCTCTGAGTCCCTTCCAGCTCCTCCAACATTTCTCCCAAAAATCTCAGAGCAGCTGAGCAGTTCCAGCCTCTGTTTACAGACAGAAGCAGCACAATTATCCTTCAGGAATAATTATCCCTCTCTGCCCTTCCTGGGTGGAATGATCTTGCTCAAATTGATTTTGTGCCCCAGCTCAGCCCTGCCTTAACTCCAGCATCACGTCAGGGCATGAATCATGAGCTGGGCCCAAACTGCAGCTCAGGCAGAGGATGATTAATCCCAGCCACTCAGCCCTTCAAATTCATAAATATTACAGAAGTAGGACACACAAATAACTTCATTCTCCCTTCCAGCCAGCACAGTGTGGATTCCTCATTATTCCTGAGCCAGGCTGGGTTTGAATTCCTGGGATGTTGTGAATTCCAGCAGCTCCTTGGGGAGATTCTCTCTGGGTGATCTCAGTTTGGATGATTCCTTGATGTGCTGCTCAAACTCTCCTTTGCTGTGCTGGATCCTCATTATTAGGATCAATCCATGAGGAGCAGCCACATTATCCAGGATTTTTCCGTCACTGACAGGGGTCTCTCCAAGGAAATGATTTCCAGATGCTCCCAAGGTTACAGAAGTGACAGCAGCCCCCAAAATCCCCAGGAAGAGCTCAGCAGCTGTGAGGTCACCATTGTAGGGGCTCCTTGTCCACCTCTGCTTGTCCTGGAGTCCTGGAATACTTTGGGAAGGGAGTTAAACCCACCCAGCTCCATGGGCAGGGATGTTTTAACAGGATCACAGTGCCTCTCAAGGATTTCTCTGTCTGCAGCTTCTTGCCTCTGCCAACAGCTCCCTGGCATTTAATTAATCTGTCTGTTAATTAAGCTGGAATTTGATCCATCAGCACATCAGAAAGCTCGAGTAGAACTGAAAACATCCAGAGTACACAAGGAATAAATATATTAAGCTCAGGAATTTTTTTTTTCTTCCCCTCAAAAATAGCTGTCATGTCCTGTCCCCATTCTCCCCCAGACTGTGCTGGATCCCAAATCCTCTGGAATGACAGTGGAAGTGCCCCAGGAGAGCAGCTGGAAGAGTTCCTGTCTGGTTTTACTCACTCCAACAACAGGAACATCTGTCCAGGGAGCAGAACAAAAAATGAGGGGACAGGAGAGCAGTGACCTGCTGCCACCTCAGCTCGTGCTGGATCAGCACCAGGGGGGCTGAGCTGCCTCAGAGATTTTATTTAAAACCAGGATTTATTTATTTAAAACCAGAGATCAGCAGAACCTGCTCACCCCAGGCCACTGCCCACTCACAGGGTGACAACGTGGCTGTAAATCTGTGCTGCTGCAGTGCCACCAAGATTTCTGTTCTCCAGGTGTCACCAAGGATTTCTGCTCTCCAGGTGTCACTTTTCCAAGTGTCACCAAAGCTTTTTGTCCTCTGAGTATCACCAAAACTTTTTGTTCTCCAAGTGTCACTAAAACCTTTTGATTTCCAGGTGTCACCAAGGCTTTTTGTTCTCCAAGTGTCACTAAAGCTTTTTGTCCTGAGAATGTCACCAAAGCTTTTTTGTTCTCCGAGTGTCACTAAAGCCTTTTTGTTTTCCAGGTGTCACTTTTCCAGGTGTCACCAAAGCTTTTTGTCCTCTGAGTGTCATCAAAGCTTTTTGTCTTGAGTGTCACCAAAGCTTTTTGTTCTCCAAGTTTTGCCCTCCAAGTGTCACCAAAGCTTTTTGTTCTCCAAGTGTCACTTTTCCAAGTGTCACCAAAGCTTTTTGTTCTCCCTGCACTCTCCACTTCAGGAAACTGCTGAGAGTGTGAACTTATTTTAGAGCCTCTTGATGCAGGAATAAAGGAAAATCTGTTGTTTCCAGTTAGGATCAGGAAAAATCATGGGTTTGTCCTTTTCCAGCTTGGGCAGTGGATCTGCAGGAATGAGGGAACATTCCTTGTTTCCATCTAGGATTTAGGGAATTTTCCTTTCCTCATGGATTTGAGCCTCTGGACCCACCTTTGCACAAGTGGTGGGGAGAGAGGAAATGGCCTCAGGTTGTTCCAAGAAGGTTTTGGTTGGATATCAGGGAGAATTCCTGCCTGGCAAGGGTTGTCCAGCTCAGGGCAGGGGTGGAGTTTCCATCCTTGGAGGGATTTAAAATCCCTCTGGATGTGGCACTTGGGGACAGCCCAGTGGTGGCCATGGAACAGTTCAATGATCTCAGAGGGTTTTCCAATTTTAACAATTCCATCATTCCCTGTTTCTGACCTCACCCAGACTCACCATTCCCTGCTCCTGTGGGGTTTCCCTATATCTTTGGGAAGGAAACAATCCCATTTTCATTTTCTCTTCAAGCCTTTTGAGCTGGATTGCTCATGGAGACAAATCCCACATGCCTGCTGTGTCACCACTCCCCAAAACCTGGGATTTATTTTCTCAGCCTGTTGCTAATTCCAGCTACATTTGCCAGCAGAACAGACAGTTCAGAGATAATTAAATACCTGTGAGGTTGTGACAATAAATAGCTGGGCTGGAAAGGGGAAACCCTGCCAAAAACCTTCCCTGTGCAACAGTTTGGGGCTTTTTCTCTCTCTAATTAGAGAGTGGAGAATCAGGATCTAAATCTGGGGGATCTGGACCCATAAATGGGGTGGAGACAGAGAAATTCTGGGACCTCATTGTTTTGGTCACTATTCCCCAAATGTGACCCAAAGCTGCAAACAGATTTTGGATTCATGACATTGCCCCTGGAATTCTTCATCCCTGAGCAGAAGTTTGGGGTTTTTTCTCCCTTTAATTAAAGAGTGGTGAATCCCCCTAATTAGAGAAATTAGAGGGTCTAAATTTAGGGGATCTGGAGCCATAAATGGGGTGGGGACAGAGAAATTCATGGTGGGATCTCCCTGTTCCCCAAATGTGACCCAGAGCTGCAGCCAGGCTTTGGATGGATGGCATTGCCCCTGGAATTCTTCATGCTGATGGATGGCCTTGTCCCTCCTGTCCCCTCTGCTGTTCCCAGGAAAAGGTGGATGAATCCCAGGATCCATGATGAGCTGTCATCTGTCTCACAGGCACTGCAAAATGCCACGGGAGTGAGGAGCCAGGGCTGTGAGGGGATCTTTCCATCTGGGACACTGACAGAGCTTTCCTTATCAGCTCTCACCACCCTCGTGGTGCTGCTCCTTATCTCAGCAAGGTGCAGCTTTCTGCTGTGCTGTTATCTCTGCTTTTTTGGGAAAAACTGATGGAGCAGGAGGGGGAATTATTGCATTGGCACAGTGGATTTTTGTCGTGGATGTGCTTTTTTATTTCCTCTCCTCCAAACATGGATGTGCTTCCTGTGGTTTTCCCAAGTTCCCTCCTTTGTCCCAGCTGGAATTCCTGAGCTGGGGTTGGGTAACTCAGACCCTTTGCTCTCACACAGCCTGGAAATGTTGGAATCTGGAAGAGGCTGTGTGTCTATCCCATGTTCCCAGGGTTAGATCCTCATGGAATGTCCAGAGGGAAAATTCCCATCCTGGCCCCATCAGGGGCTGCAGCAGAGCTGTGGGGCTGGCACAGGGATTTCCCTGGGATCACAGGGACCTCAGGATATCAGGGATCTCATCCCTCAGCAGAGAATCCCTGAGCCAGGGCAGGTCAGGATTGCCAGGGACCCTGAGGTGCCAGGAGTGGGAGCAGGGCTGGAGGAGCCTCCAACATCCATCATCCATCCATCATCCATCCATGGATCCATCCATGGATCCATCCATCATCCATCCATCCATCATCATCCATCCATCATCCATCCATCATCCATCCATGGATCCATCCATCATCCATCCATCCATCCATCCATCATCCATCCATCCATCCATCATCCATCCATCCATCATCCATCATCCATCCATCCATCCATCCATCATCCATCCATCCATCCATCATCCATCCATCATCCATCCATCATCCATCATCCATCCATCATCCATCCATCCATCCATCCATCCATCCATCATCCATCCATCCATCCATCCTCATCCATCCATCCATCCATCATCATCTCCATCCATCCATCCTCCATCCCATCCATCCATCATCCACCATCCATCCATCATCCATCCATCATCCATCCATCATCCATCCATCATCCATCCATCCATCCATCCATCATCCATCCATCCATCCATCATCCATCCATCATTCATCCATCCATCACCCATCCATCATCCATCCATCATCCATCCATCATTCATCCATGGATCCATCCATCCATCCATCATCCATCCATCCATCCATCCATCCATCCATCCATCCATCCATCATCCATCCATCCATCCATCATCCATCATCCATCCATCCATCCATCCATCCATCCATCATCCATCCTCCATCCATCCTCATCCATCATCCATCCATCCATCATCCATCCATCCATCCATCCATCCATCATCCATCCATCATCCATCCATCCATCCATCCATCATCCATCATCATCCATCCATCATCCATCCATCCATCATCCATCCATCCATCATCCATCCATCATCCATCCATCCATCATCCATCCATCCATCATCCATCATCCATTCATCCAGCTGGGAAAGGCTTGGAGCCAAACATCCCAGCCAGGAGCAGATCTGGGAAAGGATAAATCCAGGATTTTTCCTGTTCCACACAGGGCTCTGTCACATTTGACCTCAGCTGAGAAGCCACAAGCCAGGTCAGCTGGAAAATCCAGGAGGATCCTGGCTGCAGGCAGCCACCTTTCCCTATGAACTGTATTTTCCTTCTTGGAAAAACACCTTTCTCCCACTTTGGTCCATGATTTCACAGTGCTCCAGCTCCCCTGGGAATCTTCCTGTGCTCAGAACCTGCCATGGAACAAAACAACATAATTGAGAAATAATAATGTTTTATTAATAGTAGGGATGTTTTATTAAGCAGTTGTTATTTATTTCTTCTTAATTGTTCCTGATTTTTTTTTTTTTCAGTATAAAATCATTCTTCCTTCCCTCCCCTGTGGAAAAGCTCTTCCCATGTCTGCCTGTCCCACCTGACAGGAGCTTTTAAAGCCTTCAAAGGAGCTGAAAGCAGCACTTTGGTTCCTGTGCAAGCCCCAGATTCCAGCTCTGATTCCTAGCAGGCTTGTCAGGGCTGGAGACAGCCAGCAGATCCCAGGGGAAAGCTGGAATTGCTTCTCACCAGGAGGAGTTTGTTGTTCCTGTCCCTTGGGGCTTGAAAATTGCTTTGGAATATTTTTTTACTGCAGACAGGAGGGAGATGCAGGCTGAGTTTTGTCAGGCCTGGCATTCCAGGAAAGGAGCTGAGGGAAGGACAGGGAGGAGAGGAGAAGCTCCTGGAGGAGCTGTTTTCCCACAGGGAATGTCTGTCCGTGCTCCAGGACAGAAGATCCATGAGGAAAGCTGAGTTTGCAGGAGGCAGCAAAGGAAAAGGAGAGTGGGCAGTGTTTGAATCAGGATTTTCCATCTCTCCATCCACCACACAGCATTCCAAGCATTTCCCAAGCAAGGCTGGACACCTCCCACTGCTCCAGCACTGCCAGGGATCCAGGGGCAGCCACACAAATCTGGGAATCCCAGCCCAGCCAGGAATTCCCAATTCCCAATATCCCACCCATCCCTGCCCTCTGGCAGTGTCCCATTCCCTGTGTCCTGTCCCTCCATCCCTTGTCCCCAGCCCCTCTCCAGCTCTCCTGGATCCCTTTAGGCTCTGGAAGGGGCTCTGAGATTTCCTTCAATCCTTCTCCTCTCCAGGGGAACATTCCCAGCTCTCCCAGCCTGGCTCCAGAGCAGCAGCTCCATGGGTTCCTCTGGATTTGCTCCCACACATCCACATCCTTATCCCGTGTCCTTGGCCATCTCCAGCTCACTGTGAGCTGCTCCTGCTCCATGGGCTGAAATAATTCCAGTGTCCCTTCTGGAATTGTTAATGCCAATCCCTGTGGAATAAACACCAGGTTGATGAAGCTCCTGTGACAAACCCCAGCTGCATTTTGGGGTCAAGCCTCCAATTCTGGGGTGATTTCTCTGTTGCCACAATCCTTCCTCATCTGCAGCCATTTTTCCAAGGGCTGGATAAAAAATCAGCAGCCATGCTGTTATTAAAAAAATGGGATTTAGTGCCAAATAATCCTAAAAAGGAAAGCCAAACTGGCAGTGGGGTGATGAGTGATGGTGGGAAAGCACTGGGATGGTGCCAGAGAGAGCAGGAATGTCACAGCAGGGCTGGGAAATCTTCTCTGAGGCTCTCCAGGCTGCTGAGAACTTCACCCCACAAACCTGGCAGCTTCCAACGAGTGCAATCCATGCTTTTCTGTGGATAAATTGCTTTTCCATGGGTTATTCCAAGCAGGAAACCTATTCATGGAGTCCCATCATTGACCCTTCTCTTATGAGACTGAAAGTTGTGATTTTGATCCTCACATGGGCACCACTGTGTTAATTCTCAGGATCTTCCTTTTTCTCTTCAGTCAGAGTTGGGATTGAAAGCAGGAGAGAAGGAATTTCATGTTCAGACTCAGATGTTTGTTAATTCTCAGCCATGTCACAGTCAGTGCTGCAGCACTTGTAGCTAACGAGCTAAAAATGGTGAAATTGTGATGGATCTCACTTGTTACAAGGTCTTTTAAGGCTTAATTATCCAATTAACAGCTAACACCTAAATTATTTTTACTTTTGACCCAATGACCAAACACCTGTGACCCGCAGTGAGGCATTTTCTATCCAATTACAAAAATACCACCTAAACCCATGAAGAACAGGGACAAGAAGAAAGAAAATTCTACCCTGAAACCTCCATCTTGCTTTCTACCTACATATATATTTATATATATATATATTTTATATATTTTATTTATTTATTTATATGCACATACATATATATATTATATTTTTATATATATATTATATTTATATATATTTTAAATATATCTTATTTATTAATTTATATACACATACATATAAACATTATATATATTTTTATACATAAATACAATATTATATTATATTATATTATATTATATTATATTATATTATATTATATTATATTATATTATATTATATTATATTATATTATATTATATTATATTATATATTATTGTTGTTATTGTTTTATTATTGTTATTATTGTTATTTTATTGTTATTATTGTGTATATATTGTGTATATATTATTTTATTATATTATGGTATCTATTATATATATATTATATATATATATTATACACATACACATACATATATAGATTTTTTTTCTGCCTATATATTCCTACCTACAGTATTCCAAAACCCCAAATTCCAATTTTTTTCCACCGTGTGACATCACACCCTTCTATGAAACTCTTCTACAAAACTGCACACCGGTGATTTTAACTCTTACCACTCAACTTTGGAATCCTCCTCCAAGCCCTCAAAGCAGCATTCCTTTGTTGGGGGGGGGATGCAGAAAATCCCAAATTATCCATTTTTCCCACTGCTGTCCCCTCCCGTCCCGCAGTGCCCCCCAACCTGACGGTGCCGCAGGAGAAGTCTCCGCTGGTGACGCGGGAAGGTGACACCATCGAGCTGCAGTGCCAGGTGACGGGCAAGCCCAAGCCCATCATCCTGTGGTCACGGGCTGACAAGGAGGTGGCCATGCCCGACGGGGCCCTGCAGAGCGAGAGCTACGATGGCACCCTGCGCATCGCCAACGTGTCCCGGGACATGAGCGGCACCTACCGCTGCCAGACCAGCCAGTACAACGGCTTCAACGTCAAACCCCGCCAGGCGCTGGTGCAGCTCATCGTACAGTGTGAGTCACACTTGCTCTTTATAGTCTTGGTGAGCTGAGAAAAACGTTGGTTTGTTCCTCACTGTCCTGGTTTGGGGACAGGTGTCTGCCAATAAAGGCAGGAGCTTCTCTTTGAAATGGAGAATGTAAACCCCCTCCCTACAAATTATTATTATGATTTTGAAATTAAGGGGCTCTCAGGTAAAGAGATGGGAATTAGCAATAACAGTTCTTTCCTAGGACAATTAAACTAGCAATGCAGTATTACACAGAACAATCCCAGCCCTGGCAGAGTCAGAATCCAAGCTGGCACAGTCAGTCAGTCAGGGTGGTGGCACAGTCCCATTCCATGGTGCTGCATCCTCCTGCAGGGGCAGATGTGGCTCAGCTGGAGCAGTGCTCCTGGAGAAGGGGCAGTTTCCTCTGAAGCTCCAGGGATGATGTGCAAGGCTCTGGTTTTCCTCTGGAATCCAGTGGAAAGAAGGTGCCTTGGTGTCCCAAATGTCAGTTTTTCTCTGGGTAGGAAAGGCTTGGCTCCTGCCCTGGCTGGAGCATCTCCCAGTGGGATGATGGAATTTTCTCAGCCATGCCCTGGGACTCAGTGGCCATGAACAGGAGATATCTGCTGGAGGGAGGATGGGCTGTGGGAAGATAAAGATGATTGCCCAGCTGGTTTAAAGATGGCCCATGAGCAGAGAATGTGTGCCAGGAGATCAGGGGCACTGCCCCAGCCGGGTCAGCAGATGGGACAGAATTCACATTGCTGGACACATCCTGCATTGCAACCCAAGACACTCCCCTAAACAAACAAGCAAGAGTCTTATGGCTGTTACATATTTGATGTGGGGTTGTTTGTCTCTGTAGCTCCCTGAATCCATGAATTCCATGTAAATATGGAAGTAAAAATGACATAAGAGTCTCATTTCTGTTTAGAAAAAAAAAAAAACAACAGAAACAAAAAACAAGCCAAGTGTGAGGCAATCATTATTTTCACCACAGCTTTGAATTCCTTGTCACAGGAACAAACAGATGAGATGGGAGGACATATTTCTCTAAATGCTGAGCTCATTTGTCGCTGCTGTGTAAAACAAGGAGGAAAAAAGGAGGGCAAGAGCTGTTCCCTGGGAGCTGATCTGCATCCAGATCCAGGCAGCCCTGCTCTGCCAGCCAGCCTCGGGAGTGGGGAGGGGAGAGGGGGGATCAGTTATTTTTTATTTTGGAAATGGGCAGCATTTGTTGTGGGAGCACGGAAAGGCTGGTTTGAGGTGGTTTCTGGGGAACAACAGGGGGATAATGAGCCATTCTTTGTGCTGAGTGACTTCCCTGGGTCTGCTGCTCTGTCAGGACTTAATTTGGGTGTTTTAAGAAGTGCAGCCCTCATTTATTCCACTTTCAAACACCCCAATCTTCTGTCACTTGGCTATTTAGCAGTGTTCTGTGCCCAGCACAAGTGACCTCGTTGGGGCCTCCAGGGCAGAGCTGCTCCTCACACGTGCTGATGAGCAGTGATTTGTTTTCCCTGGCTCTGCTTTGTGACAGATTATGGATGTCTTGATTACATGGTTGGGATCTGCAGGACTCCCATCCCAGCTTTTTCCTGCTGCTCCAGCTTTAAATCCCAAAGTCAAGGCTGAAGGGAGGATTGAAAATTCTCCCTTGTGGGTTTCTCTGAGCTGTGGGGTTGGCTGTGTTAGGGTTCATTCCACTGGGACTGGAGAATGAGGGGTCTGTGCCTCCTGTCCTTGGGTCAGTCATTTTTCCTGAGAGAAAAGGAGGCTCAGGGGGAATTTCTGGCTCTGCACAAGTCCCTGGCAGGAGGGCACAGCCCCAGGTCAGGCTCTGCTGCAGGAACAGGGACAGGAGGAGAGGGAACGGCCTCAGGCTGGGCCAGGGCAGGCTCAGGGTGGAACCAGCAGCAATTTCCCCATGGGAAGGGAGCTCAGGGACTGGCAGTGCCCAGGCAGGGTTGGATCCCCATCCCTGGGGGTGTCCCAGCAATTCCTGGGGTGACACTCAGAGCTCTGGGCTGGGACAGGGTGGAGATGGGGCACAAGTTGGATTCTCATCCTTTCCAGCCCCACAGATTCCATGAGGTTGAGATTGGACATTTGGGAAAATTTCTTCCCTGATTTTTTGCCCAGCCCTGGCACAGGTGCAGGGTGCTGTCCCCATGCCTGCAGGGATTTCAGTCCCTGTGGATGTGGCACCTGGGGACAGGGACAGTGCTGGCCTTGGCAGTGCTGGGGATGGTTGGATGAGCTTAGAGATCTTCTCCAACCTTAATGATCCATCATTCCATGAATTTCTGTCTGCTGGTTTGGATCCCCATCCCTGGGGGTGTCCCAGCAATTCCTGGGGTGGCACTGAGAGCTCTGGGCTGGGACAGGGTGGGGATGGGGCACAGCTGGGACTGTGTGACCTTGGAGCTCCTTTCCAACCTCAGTGATCCTGAGATTCTGTGAATCTGGGATTGAGAACCACCAGAAAAACAGTGGAGTGCTGATCCTTCCAAATAAAAACGGGGGAAATAACTTCTTTCCCCTTTTTCTGTTGAAAAGTAGGAAATACTTTGTAGCTGAGGAATTCCCACAGCTTCCCACTTCCTCAGGACCTGAGGCAGTTCCTGGTGGATCCCATGGGATGTCTCTGCTCACTCCCACATTCTGGGGATGCATTGCTTTGGTCATTTTTATTTTCCCTCCTTTTCCTGTTGCCAAACCCTCTCTTTTTTGATGTATTTTTGTTCTGCTTGAGATGCAGAATTTTATTAATTCTGAGAGAAGAGACTCAACCTGAAAATACTTCCAAGAAGTAGGAGTTCAACAGGTATTTCCAGGAGCTTTTCCTTTCATCTCTCCATGTTTAGAATTCTGCTCCCTTTATTCACATCCTGACAAGTGACAAATTGGAGATGAATGGAGAAAAATTATGGAAAGCTTTGATTATTTTTCCTGTGGGAGGAAAGTTTTTGTTCTCAACGACTTGAGCAGAGTTTCTGTACCGAGGGTGGCATTTAACCAATTGTCATAAAAACCAGTTCTTTTCAGAATTTGGGAATATTTATCCTCAATGTTTCCAGCAGGGATGAACAGGGAAAGATATTTAATGGAACATTTTATTTAGAGAATAACTCATGGATTTGACTGTGGATGTGCTGAGTGAGGATATTCCCATTCTTTGGAAGGTTCTCTTGTGACACTTTTTCTCACTAAAAATGGTTAATTAATCTAATTCCAAGGGATTATGGAATATCCTGAGTGGGAAGGGACCCACAAGGATCACAAATCCAACCCCTGGACAGACACCCCAACAATCCCACTCTGTGGATTCCCAGCCTTGGGAATGTGCCCATTCCCTGGGAAGCTGCTCCAGTGTTCCACAGGGCAAATCCCTCCATGGAATTCCTGCTCCAGGTCACATCTGTTGGGTCAAGCTAAAAAAAATTTAAAGTAAATCCAAATATAAAGGATTTTTTTTTAATTTGACCCCCTTAATTAATGAGGGTTTTTTTTTGTTTTCCTCACCTTTCTTCCTGCTGCCATCCCTTTATCCCATCTCAGTGATTTCAGGATCTCAGTCTGGGAGTTCTCCAGGAAAATTGTGGATTTTTGGTCTTGGCCACAGTTTGTCCTTGAGCTGTGGTTTAAGATTTTTTTTGTTTGTTTACCTTAAATCCTAAAACTTCTTTAGAAAAATGAAAATCCTGGGGTCACAGAATGCTTTGGGTTGGATGGGAATTTCAAACCCATCCCATTGCAGGGATAATTCCCACTATCCCAGGTTCTCCAAGATGAGTTTTCCTCTGTGTTTGCTTTCCCCCCATGGATTAGATGGAAATTGGGAAGGAATTCCTGGCTGCCCAAGGCCAGGCTGGATGGGTTTGGGGACAGTGGAAAGTGTCCCTGCCCATCCAGGAGTGGCACTGGATGATCTTTGAGATCCCTTCACACCCAAACCACTCTGGAATTCCATTTTATCATTGTGGATAAATCCATTTTCAAGGAATAAATCAAACCCTGCTGGTGGCAGACAGAGCCCAATGCAGGGATAATTTACCAGCTCCACTTTTCCAGCTGCAGGGGAGGGTGGGGACATGGAAGTGCCACCAGGTGCCACCTAAGGCAACGTTTCCACCCTGTCCCTCCTCAGGTGATCAGGGATCGTTTTCCCTGCTCCCTTTTCCTTCTGCACTCCATAAAATCCTATTTAAACCCCTTCCCAAACTCACCCATCTCCAAACCCTTGGAAATCCTCTTGAAATATCCAAGATATTTAATGGAAGCCTGGCTGGAAGAGCTTTGATGGCCACATTGGGGTACTCCAGAATTTCCCATTCTGTTGGCTTTATTTGTGTTGATCTTCCTTGGCAAAAAATCCCAAATAACTCTGGAAAAAGGGCTGATCCTGCAGGAATTAGATTGGGAATGGAACAGAGTTAATTAAGGAGAAAGATGAGGCTGAGTAGAGATCTCAGGTGGAGCAGCATAAATGAGTTATTCCCATTTTCCATCAGGAGAATCCAGCCCTGAGTCTTTTCCTTGATTTTCCTTGATTTTGCAGCTGGGAATGGGAAAAAGGATTTTTCTGCCTTGGAAAGGCAATTTGGCAGCTCAGGTCTACTCTAGAAACATCTGCCTGATGAAATATTTATATGCAAATATTGTATTAATAATGAAATAAAAGCTGTTGCAAGAGAAGGAAGAGTTCCCCATCCCAAATGGGATTAATGAGCTGAAAACTCCTGGAATTTTAGGAAAGTCAACTGAATTTTAGGAAAGTCATAGGAGAAACTGTTTGAACAGGTAGGGTGGCCAATGCCTGTGAGAATTTACCAACTTTGTGGAATTGTCTTGTGAGTGGGGATCAAGAGTCTGGTAAAACTCCCAAAGAGTGGAATCTTCCAGATTATAAAATTTTAATTATGAAAACTCATTAGAAAGGGATAACCAAGGAATCTGAGAAATCAAATGGAGCAAATATCTGGATTTTTAAACAAATCTGTTATAAATCTGTGCTTAGGCAGGCTGGAATGATGAAGGAAAGCAGAATTTGCATTTAATATTAATATTATTTACATTCTTTTTTTCTGCCTTATGATTGAAGATTTGAGTGGGAAAAGCTGATTAATATTCAGGACAAATATTACATAACCCAATCCATTCCCAAGCTGGTTCCTTTATCACTTTCTGAATGATTTTTTTTTTCTCTAGAGATAAAAGTTGGGTTTAATTTGGGCTGTTTGTGGTGGGAGAAAGGACAGCCTAAAAACAAGTTTAGAACTGGGTCAATTTTTTTTTTTTTTTAATTCTGAGCCATTTTTTCTCTTCTCTTCCAATGAAGAAATGACCTTAACAACTTGAAAATACCAAAATAATGGTGCTCCCATTGCTTTTAAAATTTGGATTTGATTTCCAAAGTGGTTTTTTTTCCCAGTGGTTTTATCTGAGGAATTTCCACATTCCTGTCCAAAGGATTTTTCCAGGATGGGACAGAAGTTGATGCTAAGCTGAGCTTAAAGTTTTGACCTTCCTGTGATATTTATTATTGTATTTATATATATATATATTTAAATATTATATATAATATTTAAATATTATAATATTATAATACAATAATATAATATTACATATTTTTATATGTATTTTATATAAAAATACAGAGAGGTTTAGGCACTCCAGATGTTTAATTCCCATTTTGTGTTTTTTTAACCTCTGGATCGTTCCCTGCTCCTTAATTCCTAATCCAAAAACTTCCCAGAAAACTGTAAACCACCAAAATCTCTGCTCTAAGATTGAGGCTGATTTTTCAGAATAACCCAGAGGCACTGATGGCTTTGGATGTGATTTATCCACCTGGAGCAAGGCAGGGAAAAAAAAAAATATGGAAATCAAGGATGGCTGGGTCAGGAAAGGAAAATCCCAGGAGCTTTTTGACATTTAGCAAGGTCAAGGGCAGAGTGAGTTTGGTGACCCAGAGATGATGAATATGCAAACCATGGCACTGTGGAAAATTTAAATGAGAACCAGATAATTTGAATTTTTTTAATATTTTATATTAAAATTATTATCATGTATGGGCCTTTCTATCAGAAATTTAAAAAAACCCAAAAAAACAGAGCACTCCAGAACCTGAATAAACAGAGTTGTTATTGGTGAGGGAAAATGGAATTATTTATATTGGGGCTTTTTTGGGAATTGGTTATGGAGAGGATAATCCTGCATTGTCTGAGGGCAGGAGCAAAGAGTCTTGCAAAGAAAAAATGGTTCTGTAAGAAGAAAAAATGAGTGGGAATATTTAAATATTGAAACATTCCATATTTAAAATAGGAAGGATCAGAGCTTTGGTTGCTCCAAACCCCATCCAACCTTGAACCCTTCCAGGGATGGAGCAGCCACAGCTGCTTCTTCTATTCCCAATTAATAACAGGTTAAAAGGTTGGAATTGAAGGGAAAATGGGAATTCCAGCCCAAAAGGGTTGAGGAAAATCCATGAGATTATTCTCTGAACCTTGTGGAATTCTGGGATGTCCATCCCCAGGGTTATCATGGGAAGCAGGAGAACAGCAGGGTGAGAGGGAATGTTGTGGTTGGAATATAAAGGAGTCACAAAACCCAAGGACAACTCAACACCAGCCAGGGAAAGGTAAATTGGAATAATTAACTTGTCCATGTAGTTCATTTTTAACAGCAGAAGATGCTGAGTAAATATAATTCCTTTCTTGTCCTGTAATACTTTGGAGATTAATTCCCATAATTACACAAAATATGGATTTCAACAGAACTCTGCTTGCAAAGTGCAGCATTAAAAATTAAGATTATTTGGATTGACACAGGACACAAATAATGCTGTCCATGGCTGCTGCTGGAATTTGTCCCAGCTGATTTTTTAGCTCCATAAATCCCTCTCCTGCTGTCTCACTTTCCAATATTCAACTTTGTGCCTGTAATTGCCTCATAAAACAGAGTTTGGAAGGCAATGCACAGATTTAAAGACAAGCTGCTGCTGCTTTCCCTGTGCTCCCTCCCAAATCCTTTGGATTTTATTCCCAATTCCAGTGTTATAATTCAGACCTGTCCACTGCTGGTGAGAGGGAGGTTTGCAAATCATTTTGCCTGTGGAGTTCCTGGGAGCAGGAAGATTCTTTCCAGCAGGAATGAAATTACAGCTCCTTGTGTCCCACAAAATCAGATTTTCCAGGGAGAAGGGCCAGAGGTTGGATTTGGTATTGGAGGTCCTGGATGCAGGGAAGGCTGGGAATGATGGTCCCATTTGTGGGAATTATGATTTTTTTTTGGAGATTTTCTTTGGGTTCCAGCCAGGATTTGAGGAGCCTCATCAGGAGTGAAATCACTGAAGGCAAGAGGAGTCTTGAGTGGAATCACTGAGGTTGGAAAATCCCCTTGGGATCACCAAATCCAACTGCCCCCAGCACTTCCAAGGCCACCACTGTCCCCTGTCCCCAGGTGCCACAGGGCTTGGAAATCCCTGCAAACCTCCCTGAGCACTCCCAAAGCCTGACAAACCTTTCCATGAAGGAATTCCCCAAATATCCAACCTAAACCTCCCCTGGAACAGCCTGAGGCCGTTTCCTCTGATCCTGGAGTTTTTATGGGAGCAGATCCCAAATCCCCCCAGTGTCCCCTCCTGGCAGGGAGTTGTGCAGAGCCAGAAATTCCCCCTGAGCCTCCTTTTCTCCAGGCTGATTCCCTCAGGAATCCTCCAGCCCCTTCCCTGGACACTCCCCAGCCCCTCCTTGTCTTTCCCATTTCCCAATTTCCCCCTTCTCAGTGGGAATTAATGATAAGATAATAATAAGATGAAGGTTCTGCCTCTGTGTCCTTGGTGGGACATGGATTGTGATACTTCAGATCCCCTTTAGGGCCCCCTTGGAACTTTCTCCCCCAAGATAAAAAATCCTTCCTTAGGATGACTCATGTTGGAGAAACATTCACCCCCCTGTTATCTTTCAGAGTTTTTATTGGTCTTTATCTTTCCTAGGTAATTGGGCACTTCTTTACCTAAAACTTTAAAGTCATTCCATAGTTTTCAATTCACAGTTTTCAATCCCATGGAGCAGCATCCCCTTGGGAATCACTCCAGTCATTGTCCACCATCCATGGCACTGTTCACCTTGCTCATCTTCCCTGCTGGGAATTCCTGCTAGAAAATTCCTTGGCACAGGATTTCCCACACTTTCCTTATGTTCAGAAGCTCTCCAGAGAATGAAGGGAGATTTCACACCTTCTGTTTGTTATTGGTTTGGCAAACAAAAATAAGGACATCCTAATTTTTTTTTTTTTTTTAGAGGAATTGTTATTTCCAGGTACTTCAGACCCTTGGTAATAAATTCAGACCATTTGAAATTGATACAAATCCCTCACAATTTATACATATCACTTACAATTGATCTATATTTCTCACCATTGATCCATATTTCTTACAATTGATACAAATCCCTCACAATTGATCCATATCCCTCACAACTGGTACAAATCCCTCATTTTCCAAGCTCCATTGCAGTTCCTGTGCCCATTAATAGATATTTTTATCATAAAGTCACTTCTCTCCTGCTCTCAATGACTATTTCCCTCCAGATGGGGCAGTTTATTTGGATTTATTTGATCATTCCAATGGATTATTGGCCCATTTTATTCTCTATCAAGGAACAGACTGATCTTATCTTCATTTTCCAACCTGTGGCTTGCAGAGAGGCACAGGGACACAAAGAATTCCCATTCCTGGTTAGGCTGACAGGACTTGGGACTGATTTTTTCCTCTTAGGAAGGTCCCAGCTTGCAGTGGAAAGGCTGGAGATTCACATTCTGCTATAATTTGTTTTATCAGGATAATTATGATGTGTCTGGGCGACGTGAAATCATTCCAAGAAGTTTTGTGGAGCCTGGTAATTTCTGGAATTATGTTGGATTTACAAAGGGGAAACAGAGACATCTCTGAAACCTCTGTTGAAATAATTTTGGAATCATGGAATAACCTGAGCTCCCAAGGATCATCCAGCCCAGCTCCTGGCCCTGCCCAGACCCCCCAAAAACCCCACCCTGTCCCTGAGAACGTTGTCACCATTCCCTGAGGATCCTGTTGGGTTTTGTTGTCCTTTGCAAGCTGAATTCCATGGCTTGGAACCTGCAGGTGAAATATAAACCCATGGAATGGCTGAGGTTGGAAAGATCATGGAGTCCACAGGACATCCAGCACTGCCAAGGCTTCCAGTCTCTGTTGGAAGTGGAAAATTACAAAATCCCAGGATGGGTTGGGTCAGAAGGGACTTTAAAGCTCCTCCATGGGCAGGGTTGTTGTCATCCTTCAGGATTCCCCAAATTTCATGGATCCACTGCAAGGCCAGGCTGGAGGAGGCCTGGAGCAGCCTGGATCCCTGCTCCAGGATAAATCATGGATCACAGACGGTCTCTGTCCCATGGACCTGGGCTTTGGCTGATGTGGGAAAAAATCCCAGAATCCCAGAATCTCAGAATCCCAGAATCCCAGAATCTGAGAATCACAGAATCTCAGAATTCCAGAATCTCAGAATCCCAAAATTCCAGAATCACAGAATCTCAGAATCCCAAAATTCCAGAATCTCAGAATCCCAAAATTCCAGAACCCCAGAATCTCAGAATCTTAGAATCTCAGAATCCCAGAATCCCAGAATCCCAGAATCTCAGAATTCCAGCATCCCAGAATCTCAGAATCCCAGAATCCCAGAATTCCAGCATCCCAGAATCTCAGAATCCCAGAATCTCAGAATTCCAGCATCCCAGAATCTCAGAATCCCAGAATCCCAGAATCCCAGAATCTCAGAATCTCAGAATCCCAGAAACTCAGAATTCCAGAATCCCAGTATCCCAGAATCTCAGAATCCCAGAATGGTTTGGGATTGCAGCCCTGCCAGGGCAGGGACACCTCCCACTATCCCAGGTTGCTCCAAGAGGATTAAGAATGGGGAGAAAACAAGGAAAACAGGAATTCAGGATGTCCCAGGATATTTTTCATGGCAATCCCATTGACTATGCAGAGCTCCCAGACAGATCCAAGGTGAGCCCTGATGGAGTTTGGGGAGGAAATGAAGAGAAAAAAAACATATTCCTTCAATAACCTTGAAAATTCAATTTGGGAGATAAAACAGGGCTTGATAAAATTGGCTGAGCAGGAAGATGAACTCCAACAGGAGAGGAAACAGCTGGAAGAAGGAGAGGAGCAATATCTGTATTTACTGGAAACAAAAAGGCAATTCTGTGTAAAACATTGGGGGGAAAAAAGCAGATTTAGAAGCAATAATATAGAATTTTATAGACTCCTGTGGGAGGAGGAAAACAAGGAAATGTTGGAGTTGATTCCCTTCAGCATGAAATTGCTGGACACAGAAGACAGATCCATCTGCCCCATAAACAGAGGTGATACCCCTCATTTATGCAATTATTTATTTAGCTGTGAGGGTTTAATTTAACTGCAGAAAAACCTAAATGCAAATCCAGGCTCCAAGATGATGAGCCTGATTCTTGGAATCTTCCAAATGGGATTAAATTGCTCCCAGCATCCAGGACCAGGAAAATCCACGTGTGCTGATTCTCTGGGATTTTTACATCAGATTTACTCCATTTCAGAGCACATCTTCAATCCTGGGCATTGGGCCACATCTGAAATGTGGAATATCACAGGGTGCTTTTATTTTAGGAGCTGTAATTCCTTCTTTCCCTGTGGCCACACACACAGGGCTGAACTTTGGGGCACTTTAGGCCAATTTCATCTTTTTGAGGCAGCTCCCTTTGTGCCCTGCCCTGGGGTTTGCCCTGGTCACTCCCAGCCCCTCTTGGGGCTTTGTTTGAATCCTTGAGTGCAAACAAAGGTGCAAAAAAAAAAAGCCAAAAAAGCCAAAAGAGCCAAGGGCACTCGGGCTGGGTCAGGAATAACTTGATTCCCATTTTTCCAGCTTGGTTAGAGCTGCTGTGTGTCCACACTGGGCATGTGAAGGGGTGGAGAGCAGGAGAGCTCATTTTCCTTTCTGCAAGAAATAGAGAATTTAATTGAATTTTGGAGGTTTCTATCCCACACAAAGCATTTCAAAGCTGCCTTAATAGAGAAGCTGTGACTGATTCATCCCTGGAAGTGTTCCAGGCCAGCTTGGATGGAGTTTGGAGCACCATGGGACAGTGGGAGGTGTCCCTGCCCATGGCAGGGGTGGCACTGGATGGGCTTTAAATTCCTTCCCTCTAACCCAAACCATTCTGGAATTGTGTGAATTATTGAGAATAAATCTGATGAGGATTCCTGAGGGAGCTGGGCAGGGGCTCAGGCTGGAGAAAAAGAGGCTCAGGGGGAATTTCTGGCTCTGCACAACTTTTCAGAGGAGACACCTTGTCCTGTTTTTCCTTCTCAGGAAAGATCAGGGAGAAATTCTGGGCTCAGAATTTCCTCCAGTTTTTTGCCCCTGTCCTGCTGCTCTGAGCTGTTCTATTCTGGCCCTAGTTTTCTTTTTAATTTTCTTCAAACCTGCCCAAAGCTTTTTAAATTTTGGAACCTGAGGACAATTTGCCCTCCAGCTCTGAGCTGAGTCCTTCTCATTTTCCACAGATCCCAGGCTGAGCCATCTCCAGGGTGTCAACCCCTGACCCCAAATGTTCAAGCCCTGACCTTGGCTGCTTAAAAATAGGGGCAGTTCAATGAATTCCTGAGGTTTGTTCTAAGTCTCAGGCTCTAAAGGAGATGAAAGCCTCATCTGGCCCAAAGGTAAATGCATAATTTAACTTAAAGCCACGACTTCTGCACATAAAACAGGTCCCAAATCTCCCAAGGACAGAGAAAGAAAGAAATTTGGGGGTTTTATTGGTAATTCTCTGCTCTGATCCAACTAAAGCAAACCCCATTTGGTTCTAAAGTGACCTTGTCCACGGAAGAAATAAAATACAGAGGTGAGAACTGATCTCTGCTTCAAGGCAAATAAAATTTGTTGCAAACACTGTCCAGGAGAGCAGTAAAAATGGGATTTTGGTGCAGTTTGAATCCATACATTTGTTTTATGTGCACATTTCTGTGTTTTCTGCTCTCCTCACAACATCTCTTTGCCTCCCCTGTCCGAGTAAAAAAATGTTTTTTATTTCAAGCCATCGTGCTGAAATCTCCCCCAGGTGTTTCCAGGTGGATTCTGCTCCTCTCCCTGCCTGGTTTTTCTATGTTTATCCCTGGTTTATTCCCACTTGAGGCTGTGATTTGGATATCTGGGGGAAATTCTCCATGGAGAAAGTTCAGGTTGGATATTTGGGGGAATTTCTCCATGGAGAAAGTTCAGGTTGGATATTTGGGGGAATTTCTCCATAGAGAAAGTTCAGGTTGGATATTTGGGGGAATTTCTCCATGGAGAAAGTTCAGGTTGGATATTTGGGGGAATTTCTCCATAGAGAAAATTCAGGTTCTATATTTGGGGGAATTTCTCCATGGACAAAGTTCAGGTTGGATATTTGAAGGAATTTCTCCATGGAGAAAGTTCAGGTTGGATATTTGGGGGAATTTCTCCATGGGGAAAGTTCAGGTTGGATATTTGAAGGAATTTCTCCATAGAGAAAGTTCAGGTTGGATATTTGAAGGAATTTCTCCATAGAGAAAGTTCAGGTTGGATATTTGGGGGAATTTCTCCATGGGGAAAATTCAGGTTCTATATTTGGGGGAATTTCTCCATGGAGAAAGTTCAGGTTGGATATTTGGAGGAATTTCTCCATGGAGAAAATTCAGGTTGGATATTTGGGGGAATTTCTCCATGGAAAGGGTTGTCCAGCCATGGGAAGTGCTGCAGTCCCCATCCCTGGAGGGATTTAAAGCCCTGTGGAGGTGGCACTTGGGGACATGGGGTGGCCCTGGCAGTGCTGGCAGTGGTTGGGCTCGATGTCCTTTGAGGGTTTTTCTAAACTATTCTGGGATTCCCTGTGGAATCCAAGGGCTGCAGCTCCCTTGTGTTACTCTGGAAAAGTAAAAAACTCCCAGCAGGGAGCTCAGGGAGAGGTTTCAGGAATGAGGAGAGTGTTTAAAATCACCCTTGCTGGGGTTGTGCAGGTGAGACCCAGCCCTGCCCTGCTGCTGATAAGAGCCTTATCTCGAATTTCCCCTGTGCTTTTCTCACCTTTCTTCATTTTCTATCCTCCCTTCCTGGGTATTTGAGTGTCCTTGGAGGATCCTGTGAGTTTGGGGAGGAGCTGGGATGGAATTCCCAGATTTGCTGTGGCTGCCCCTGGATCCCTGGCAGTGCCCAAGGCCAGGCTGGACACTGGGACAGTGGGAATGTCCCTGCCATGGCAGGGGGACACTGGGGGGGGTTTAACCCCATCCCAACCCAAACCAGTCTGGGATTCTGGGATCTTCTCCATTGAAACCCCAGGACCAGGGTGGGATGTCCCTGCCTTGTGTGACACAGGGGCAGCAGTGGAGGGACATGGACTTGATCCATTGTTTCCCAGATCCTCACAGGTGAAATCCAATTTTCTGGGAATGGCAAAGAGAGCAGGGATGGGTGGGATATTGGGAATTGGGAATTCCTGGCTGGGCTGGGATTGCCAGAGCAGCTGTGGCTGCCCCTGGATCCCAAGGCCAGGTTGGACAGTGGGGTTGGAGCAGCTGGGACAATGGGAGGTGTCCATGGGATGGGATGGGATGGGATGGGATGGGATGGGATGGGATGGGATGGGATGGGATGGGATGGGATGGGATGGGATGGGATGGGATGGGATGATCCCTGATATCCCTTTGGGATTATCCCCTGTAATCCCAAACCAGGCTCCATCCTCTTCCCTGCCCTGTTTACATTCAGCCCCACAAATGATGGAATGTTTGTTGCAGGAATGATTAAAAATGAATTATTTCCTGCTAAATACTCCAAAGGAATTGGTGGGAGTTGCTCCAGGAATAAGCCAGGATGTCTCCTCTATGGGAGGAGAGTTGGTTCCAATCCCACATGGAATCCCAGAGTGGATTGGGTTGGAAAGAAGTTCAAATCCCACCCAGAGCCCCCTGGATGGGCAGGGACACCTCCCACTGTCCCAGCTGCTCCAAGACCAGTGTCCAACCCTTGGACATTCCTGGGATCCACCCACAGCTGCTCTGGGAATTCTGTGACCTCTGGGAAGTCTGAAGGAAACATTCCCAGGCATCAATTAATATTTTATTATATTTCCAATTAACCTTTAAGAATATTTCTGGATCCATCAAGGAGCAAATCCTAAGGGAATATGGGATGTTCTTGAAATCCAGGAGTGCTCCAGAGTTAAAGGGATCCTTAACCTTTTAGGGGTCATTTTTTTAACCACAGAGAAAATTCTTCTTCAGAGTAAAATCCTTGGGTTTCTGCATTGAAGCAGTTTAATATTACAGTGAGATATTTAATATTATTGATTAGATTTAAATCAAAAGATTGAAATATTTTCCTTATTTTTCAGATTAGTTTTAAGAAATATTTTTTAAACCTAGTTGTGAATGAGAGGGATTTTCTTTGTAAAATCCTCATTTTTACACAAAATCCCTGAATGTTTATTTGATTATCTCTTAGATTAGAATATAGGATTTAATTATAATTAAGCAAAGATGTTTTAATAAATATTTCCTGCTATTCCTATTTATTTTAATTTTAGGTGACTTTGGATTGGGGTTTTTTTTCAGTTTTTAGCTTAACCTACCTTTAAAAATGTAGAAGAGAGACATAAAATGATCTTTAAAAATAGATTTTTGAAAGGTCACAATTTTGCAACATGTGACAGGATTTTTCCTCCAAAGATTTTGGAAAATATTCCTGCAATATTATGAAGAATTAGCCTAAGAAGGAGAATCAAAAGACATTTTTCGTCGAGTTTGAGGAGAAACTTTCTGTGAAAAACTGGAAGGGCAAATTTTGGAAAAGCAGGGAAAAATAATTGGATAATAAAATTAATGGAGTGAGACAGCAAGTCTGATTCTAAGCTAATAACACCAGAATCCATGGCCAAGCAGCCCCATGGAATATTGAGCTTCCCCCAAGGGAGGAGCTCGGATTCCCTCATTCCCCAAGGAAGTCTGGAAGGAATGGGAATAAGCAGGGAAGGGAGGATGGGTTTGGATTGGTCTGGAGGAAAAAAAAAAAAAAACACTCTGAGATGAAAAAATCCTGCAGGATTCATCCTGGATGGTGATCTCCATGTAGGAAACCCTTTGGGATGTGCAGATCTGTCCCAGGGAGAGCAAGATGTGGGTATGGAAATCTTTCCTCCATCCCTGAATTTCCAAGGAGCTTCCTGGGGTTTTCCAGAGTGAATTCCTTCCCAACTTCTGCAGGAACTTCCACTGGAAATCCCTGGGAACAGGGGGACAGAGGTTTGGGGTGGATCTGGGGCTGTTGAGGAGTTCAGGGTCGTTCATGGCTCCATAAAACCCTTGGAGCCCAAGTGCTGGGAAAAGCAAATCCAGCTCTGCCCTGGCTGTGGGGGTGGCTGGGGAACATGGAATTCCAGATGGGTTGGGTTAGGGGGGAATTTAGAGACCATCCAGTGCCACCCCATGGTGGGACACCTCCCACTGTCCCAGCTGCTCCAACCCCAGTGTCCAGCCTGGCCTTGGGATCCAGGGGCAGCCACAGCTGCTCTGGCAATCCCAGCCCAGCCAGGAATTCCCAATTCCCAATATCCCACCCATCCCTGCCCTCTGGCAGTGTCCCATTCCGTGTCCTGTCCCTCCATCCCTTGTCCCCAGTCCCTCTCCAGCTCTCCTGGATCCCTTTAGGCTCTGGAAGGATTTCCCTGGATCCTTCCCTTCTCCAGGTGAGCACCCCCAGCATTCCTAACCTGGCTCCATGTGTTTTTTGGGTTTTTTTAGCTGGAAAATGCTCTAAAGTTAGTGCAGAGGTGTTTTTCCCCCCCAGTCACAAGTGGGTCCCTGCTCCTCCAGAGACATTCCTTAATCCTGGAGATGGGAGAGACAAATCTGGGATCCAGGACCTGCCCATGGAGAAGGAGGAACAGCCCAGGGCTCATCCATGGCTCCCCTTGTGAGCTGTGCAGGATTACAATGTTGTTCACTGCTGTTCATTTATTTATATTCCAGCCAGGGCAATTTTAGTTCCATAAAATCCAAGGAACAGCAGCAGCAGAGCCCATAAAAGACTCAGCAGAGCAGACACCTTTAAAAGCCCAAGGATTATTCCCATTTCACAGCTTTTTAAGGAAGCTCCTCATTATTCACCTGTGCCCTTCTGGCCCCAGCTGGACAAATCAAGCAAATCATGATTTGCAGATATGGAGGGAAATGAATGGTGCAGCTTTGCCCCAAAGTTTTGGGGTTTTTTTCATCCATTTCTTTTTCATCACTGGAATATTTATCACTTGCAAATGTTGCACGTGCTCGAGCACAAATGTTGAAGCTCAGGAACCTGGGAGTTGCTGGGTGAGGCTGGATCAGGATTTCCAGAGAATTTAATGCCCTGTCAAGGAGCCAAACCAGGAGAGAGGCACCAGTCTGGAAAATCACAGCAAATTCTGCAGTCAGGGGAGACAACCTGAAGCACAAAATCCAAGTTTGCAAATTCCTGGCAGGGGGAACTGGGATTTTCCATTGTGAATCCTTCTGCAGAGCAGGCACGGACACAGAATGCAAAAGAAAATAAAATTTATAATAATTTTACACTGAAAAATACCATAGAAATCTCTCTAACTTAAAATTAGGACATTGCTAGTGATAAGATGGAAAAAAAATGAAGGGGCCATTATGAGAATTTTTTGAGTTCTGACAAGGGATGGAGGGACAGGACCCAGGGAATGGGACACTGCCAGAGGGCAGGGATGGGTGGGATATTGGGAATTGGGAATTCCTGGCTGGGCTGGGATTCCCAGATTTGCTGTGGCTGCCCCTGGATCCCTGGAAGTTTGACATTGGGGCTGGAGCAGCCTGGGAAAGTGAGAGGTGTCCCTGCCATGGCACTGGATGAGATTTAATGTCTCTTCCATCCCAAAACATTCCTGGATTCCATAAAAAAGGGAATTTCCTCATTGTCCCATGCATCTGTGCAAGGCAGGGTTTGGAATGCACAATTCCAGGGTGGATTTGCACACCTTCTTTAGTTTACTCCCAGACGTGCAAATGGCTTTTTTTTTAGTATTTCTGGCCCATGATGGTTTCATTGCACTGGAATAAATCCATCATCCAAGGTGTAATATCCCTATTCCAAGCTTTGGCTGGGAATTTGCTGTTGTTGTTTCACAGGGATCCCAATCCCTGGAACTGGAGCTTCCCAAAGCTCCCAAATCCCATCTTGTCTGGGCTTCTCCTTGTCCTGGGCTCCAGGCTCCATTCAGGCACTTCCACATCCACCTAAAAAACCAGAACTTTTCAAGGATTGACACTCCTGTGGTGTGAATCCAACAGTGGCCACAAACCCAGTAGAAAGTGAGCAAAGGCACCACTTTTTATTATTATTTATTTATTATTCCCTTTGTTGAAGCTGGGAGAGAAAAAACTCATTATTTGTTTAGCTTAAAATGCAAATTGGAGAGGCCAAAGCAGTGAAGCTTCTGCTCGGGGCCAGGCAGTGGAAATAAATTCCTGGAATTTTCTCCTTGACAAATCCCACAATAAAAACCAGGATTTGATCCTCACCACGAGGAGCAGTGGTGTGGTTCAAACCAAACAAACATCTCGCTGTCATTTCTCTGCATAGCTCCAGAACTTTCCTTTTTTTCCTTTTCCTAATCCTTAAAACATGAATGTACTTAGGCTAAAAAACTTCATTAAACATTAATAGAGAGCCTGATTTAACTCCAGCCTCGTTTGCTTCCCAAAGATAATTGTGGAAGAGAATGAACCGTGCTCCCTTGGCAGCTTTGCTGGAGATTTTTCCAAAACTAATAGTGGAATTATGAAAGGAATAAGGAGGGGAAAAAAAAGTAAATTAAATCAAATTGCCAAAGCCTTGGGGAAGAGCTGATGCAAATGAGTTCAAAGCAGAGAAGTCACAAACAGCTCCAGTTTTTCTTCTGTGCATCTGGGAAGTCACAATCCTATAAAAACAACGAGCTCTTAACTCTGGTTGGGGCTTTTATCAGCCTTTCCTTTCCCATTAAAGTTATTACCTGCAAAAGTGGGATTTGGGAATGAGCAGCCCGAGTTAATTTTCTCTTCCTGTCACTGGGGATCATCAGCCCCTGGATAAATGGGAATTGTGGGGTTTAAAGACTTCTGTGACCTTAAAGGCAGGGGAAAGTTTCATTTAAGGGCTGTTTATAAGGGTAAAGGAGCTTGATAAGTAAATAAAGCAGGGGGAGAAGAGAGAAGGGCCTGAATACAAATTCCTGTTAAAATTGTTAAACTGAGGGAGGTGAAATCATTCCCTGGATGAGTTTTGGATGCTCAAATATTCCAAGGATTTATGAGCAAGGGGAGAAAATGATGGGAAAATCAGCTATTAAAGGCTTTGTAACACCTCAAACACGGAGCTTCTGGGGTGCTCCTATCCCAAAATTCCTGTGCTTTCCCTTGGGGATTTAGGATCAGGAGGATCCAAATCATCCCTGGAATCATTCCCTGGGTTTGGAGCAGTCAATGGAAGCAGCAAGGAAAACTAAGGAGGGAACGTTATTCCAAAGCAGAGATGAGTTTTGGTTATTGAAACATTCCAAGGATTTATAAGCTAGTGGAAAAAAAAAGATGGAAAAATCAGCCATTAAAGACTTTTTAATACCTCAAACACGGAGCTTCTGGGGTATTCCTATCCCAAAATTCCTGTGGTTTCCCTTGGGGATTTAGGATCAAGATGTTGGATCAGGAGGGTCCAAATCATCCCTGAAATCATTTCCTTGGTTTGGAGAATAATTCCCTGGGTTTGGAGCAGTCAATGGAAGCAGCAAGGAAAACAAAGGAGGGAATGTTATTCCAACCCAGAGATGAGTTTTGGATGCTCAAACATTCCAAGGATTTATGAGCAAGGGGAGAAAATGATGGGAAAATCAGCCTGTAAAGACTTCGTAACACCTGGGCTAGTCCTGTCTCTAGGACTGGTCCTAAACAAGAACCTGGGTTAGTCTTGTCTCTAGGACTGGTCCTAAACCAGAACCTGAGTTAATCCTGTCTTTAGGATGGGTCCTGAACAAGAACCTTGGTTAGTCCTGTCTTTAGGATCAGTCCTAAACCAGAGCGTGGGTTAATCCTGTCTCTAGGACAGGTCCTGAACAAAAATTTGGGTTAGTCCTGTCTTTAGAACAGGTTCTAAACCAGAACTTGGGTTAATCCTGTCTCCTATGACAGGTCCAGAGCAAGAACCTGGGTTAATCCTGTCTCTAGGGTGTGTTCTAAACTAGAATTTGAGTTAATCCTCTCTCCTATGACAGGTCCAGAACAAGAACCTAGACAAATTCTGTCTCCAGGACCGGTCCTAAACCAGAATCTGGGTTAATCCTGTCTCTGTGACAGGTCCTACATAAGAACCTTGGTTAATCCCATATCCTATGGCAGGCCCAGACCAAGAACCTTGCTTAATCCTGTCTCCTATGACAGGTCCAGACCCAGACCCTAGGTTAATCCTGTCTCTATGGCAGGTCCAGAACCATAACCTTGGTTGATCCCGTCCCCATGGCAGACCCAGACCAAGACCCTGGGTTAATCCTGTCCCTATGGCAGGCCCAGACCAAGACCCTGGGTTAATCTTTTCTCTATGACAGGTCCAGAACCATAACCTTGGTTAATCCTGTCTCCTATGACAGGTCCAGACCAAGAACCTTGGTTAATCTTTTCTCTACGACAGGCCCAGACCCAGACCCTGGGTTAATCCCATCCTATGTCAGGCCCAGACCAAGAGACGCTGGGTTAATCTTTTCTCTATGGCAGGTCCAGAACCATAACCTTGGTTAATTCTGTCTCTATGACAGGTTCAGAACCATATTGGTTAATCCCATCCCTATGACAGACCCAGAACCATAACCTTGGTTAATCCCATCCCTATGACAGACCCAGAACCATAACCTTGGTTAATCCCATCTCCTATGACAGACCCAGAACCATAACCTTGGTTAATCCCATCTCCTATGACAGGTCCAGACCCAGACCCTGGGTTAATATTTTCTCTATGGCAGACCCAGCCCCATCCCCACCCCACCCCCGCCCCATCCCCACCCCACCCCCGCCCCATCCCTTCCCCATCCCTTCACCATCCCATCCCCACCCCATCTCCATCCCATCCCCACCCCATCTCCACCCCACCCCACCCCACCCGCCCCATCCCCACCCCACCCCATCTCCACCCCATCCCACCCATCCCCACCCCATCCCCGCCCCACCCCACCCCCCCCCCACCCCATCCCCACCCCTCCCCTCCCACCCCACCCCACCCCACCCACCACCCCCC
>NC_136688.1:59618885-59729293 GCF_903797595.1 Erithacus rubecula
CCCCACCCATCCCACCCCATCCCCCACCCCCATCCCCCCACCCCATCCCACCCCACCCCCCCACCCCCCCCATCCCCTCCCACCCCACCACCATCCCCCGCCACCGCCCCGCCGTCCCCTCTGACTCTCGGTGTCCCGCAGACCCCCCTGCGGTGGAGCCGGCGTTCCTGGAGCTGCGGCAGGGCCAGGGCCGGGCGGTGACCATGAGCTGCCGCGTGCTGCGCGCCTTCCCCACGCGCGTGCTGAGCTACGAGTGGCGCCTGGGCGGGCGCCTGCTGCGCTCCGGCCGCTTCGACCTGCACGACTCCACCGAGTTCACCCTAAGCAGCCTCAGCCGCGACTCCTACGGCCTCTACAACTGCAATGTCATCAACGAGGCGGGCGCCGGCCGCTGCAGCTTCCTCGTCACAGGTAGGAGGCCTGGGGATGCCATGCATCCCTCTCTGATCTGCTTGGTGGGGGTTTTTTTGGGGGTGTTTTGTTGCTGCCTGTGGGGGCTCTTTGAAATGGAGATCACTCTCAGAAGGATGTTTGGTGGTTTAGAGTCTTCTCTAAACCTTCTCTTCTTCTTCTCAGCCTGAGCGCCAAAGAAGAGCCAGAAGCCGTTTTCTGATTGTTTGTTCTTTATCTCAGGAATTCTTTCTCTGAGTTGCAGAGGTTTGTGAGCACGCTGCTCAAGGCACACACTGCTCTGCCAGAGGGCAGGTTTTATCTTTTATACTATAAATTACATACCTAATGTTTACAATCACTTTCCAATACATGGCCCTTACATGGCCCTGCCCAGTTTGCCCTCACACCAATCCAAAAGTGCCATCCTGGCTCAGAAAATGGATGAGAAGAAGAAGAAGAAGAAGAAGAAGAAGAAGAAGAAGAAGAAGAAGAAGAAGAAGAAGAAGAAGAAGAAGAAGAAGAAGAAGAAGAAGAAGAAGAGAAGAAGAAGAAAAAGAAGAAGAAGAAGAAAAAGAAGAAGAAGAAGAAGAGAAAGAAGAAGAAGAAGGAAGAAAAGACTAAGAAGAAGGAAAGAAGAAGGAAAGAAGAAGAAAAGAAGAAGAAAAGAAGAAGAAAAGAAGAAGAAAAGAAGAAGAAAAGAAGAAGAAAAGAAGAAGAAAAGAAGAAGAAAAGAAGAAGAAAAGAAGAAGAAAAGAAGAAGAAGAAGAAAAGAAGAAGAAGAGAAGAAGAAGCAAGAAGAGAAGACAAAAGAAGAAGAAGAAGAAGAAGAAGAAAGAAAAGAAGAAGAAGAAGATAAGAAAAGGATGAAAGAAGACGAAGAAGGGGAGAGAAAGAAGAAGAAGAAGAAGAAGAAGAAGAAAGAATGAGAAGAAGAAGAAGAAGAAGAAGAAGAAGAAGAAGAACGAGAAAGGAAGAAGAAGAAGAAGGAGAAGAAGAAGAAGAAGAAGAAGAAGAAGGAGAAGAAGAAGAAGAAGAAAAGACATACTACGCCCAAAATCCTCCATCTTAGCTCTAAACTTCTTATTATAAACAACACTATAAATCCACTTTTCTACCTTTCTAATAATCTAATTTACACTCTATTTATATTTTGTGACTGGTAATTCTCCCTGCAATGATGGTAATTTTTTCCAGGGATTTAAATCAAAACCACAAGGGTCTTGGGCATTGTGCCAAGGTCTTTGAGCCCAGTGCCCAGGTCTTGAGGCATCCAGGGAAGCCAGGGGAACACCCTGGACTCCCACAGAGTTTGTTCAATTTGTTCAGTTTGTTCAGTTTGTTCAATTTGTTCAATTTGCCCCAGGTGTTGAACTTTCTCTTCAAAGCTCTGCTCACAGAAGGTTGGGTTTTGTTGGGTGAGGTTTGATGGAACTCGAGCTACGAAAGGAGGATTCAGGGTTTGGGATAAATGGGATAAAGGTTTGGGTTTTGTTGGGTGAGGTTTGATGGAACTCGAGCTACGAAAGGAGGATTCAGGGTTTGGGATAAATGGAATAAAGGTTTGGGTTTTGTTGGGTGAGGTTTGATGGAACTCGAGCTACGAAAGGAGGATTCCCAGATTTTGAGGTTGGAATTTCCAGGTTGGGAGTAGCCAGAAAAATATAAACAGACATTCAAAAATATCAACTCCTGGCAGGGTTTGGAACAGCTGGGATGGGAAAAGATTGAGAAGAGAAGCAAAAAATGGGAACCAAATTAACATCAAAGGGATTGATGACCAAGAGGAGATCCAAGACTAAAAATGAGGTCATTTGGGACCAATGAATGAGGTTTTTTTTGGTTTTTTATGTATAAATGTGGGGAAAATTTGGTACAGAATGGTTGGAATTATTTCCATGGCACATCCTGGCCAGAATAAAATAATCCCAGATTCTCCAGCACTCAAAAAATGGTGCTGGAGAGTTTCTTTTATTCCTGAATTTCGGTGACAGTGAGGTCATGGAGACCCAAGTGTGAAGGTTCAGATGTTGTTGGATCACTCCTGCTCCAGTTGCCAAAAACATCTTCCTCAGCTTGAGGAGTCTTGTTGGGATTGTGTTGGTGAAAAAAAGGAGACATTTGAAGATCAGGAAAATGTGAATATTCCATCAAGGGGGTTTTGGGCGAGGCCTGAGAGAGTCACCAGGCAGCAAAATTCAAGTTGGCTCTGAAGTTGGATTTCCTCTTCTTCCAGTTTGGGAACATCAGAGGCTCCAACCACTCCCTTGGGAACAGAGGACATTGGAATTTGTTCCTTTTCTCCAGCATTAAAGAATTTTGGGAAGTTTTCCAGCAGACCCCAGGCTGGGGGAGGCTGTGCAGCCCCCAGGATCCACCTGTGGTTATTAATTACTGTGATGGAGCCAAGCTTGCTGTGTCTTTTATCTTTGGGATCTTGGAGCTGAAAAAAATGCAAATATTCTGCCAGGATTGGGGCAATTGGAGTGGTTTTAGCAAACCACAAAACTGAAAATGACTCTTAAAATGATTTTATGATGTTGGCCACTTCCCATCCTTCCCTGTGCTTATTTAGGGTTCATCCCATCCTGCTAATTTATGGTGCATTAGGGATGCTGGAAGTGATATTTTTACTTTTCTTAGTCTTTTAAAGTTAAAACCGAGTTTATTTAAGAAATGAATTCTTTGTGCTGTGCTGTGCTCCTGGATCTCAGCAGCACAGATGGAGTCAAAGCCCAGGGGAACAGAAAACATTGCAAAAAAATGATGAAATGGTTAAAAAGGAGGCTTGGATTTCACTGGGAATGTGAATACAGACAAGAAATTGGGCACTTCTTAGGCATGAGTGGAAAAAAGAGCCCAATAAATAACTGCAAGGCAGGAATGTGGCAGTTGTGTGGAGCTTTTGTTTTGGGGGGAATAATGGGTTGTTGTAACCCATTTTTGGCTGGTTTATTTCTGGGTTTTTTTCATGCAGGAAAATGGAAATGTGCAGAGAACTATTGGTATGCTGAGAGAAAGCTTTTCAGTGCAGCATTTCAAGCAGCCTGGCTGGAAAGATTTATTCTGACCCCCAAGCCTGCAAAAATCTCCTTTTTTTTTTCTTTCCTGCATATTTGGAGCCAGATTGGAGGAGATGAAAGCCAAATAAATCAGGCTTGGAAAAGGGGTTAATTTATAGCATCAGGGCCAAGGAGAAGCAGATGTAACCTGCCAGTCTCTTCAAAATAAATAAGAAGTGACAAGGCAAATTGTGTTTGTGGGGAAGCAGAGCTGAGTTCATGCTCCTCAGAGCTTCAGCACCTGGAGATTTGATTCAGGGCCAGAGCAGAGCCAGGGAGCAGCACAGAGCCCAGCCCAGGCTGTGGCTGGGGAGGGAATCAATCAGATGGTGAATGGCAGAGGCTCCCTGGGGCTGGTTTGGGATGAGCACAGGGAGCTTCTCCCTCCCTGCTGAGGTGCCTGAGGTTCCTGCAGGAGCAGCTGAGCCCTGCTGGGCACAGCCTGGCCTGGCCTGGCCAGCTGGGACACCCCAGGAGCAGCTTGCACTGGGCTGGGGCTCCTCGAGCTGGGGGCTCATCATGTTCTGCACATTCCCAGTTTGCAAAGGAGGGTGAACTAGGATCTCCTTCTTCTTCTTCTTCTTCTTCTTCTATTTTTTCTATTTTTTTTCTTCTTCTTTTTTTCTCTTTTCTCTTCTTCTTTTCTTCTTCTTCTCCTTCTCCTCCTCCTTCTCCTCCTCCTCCTTCTCCTCCTTCTCCTCCTTCTTCTTCTCCTCCTCCTTGTCCTTCTCCTCATCGTTGTCATTGTCCTTGTCCTTGTGCTTGTCCTTCTCCTCTCCTCTCCTTCTTTTCTTTCTTCATCTTCTTCTCCTCCTTGTCCTTCTTCTTCTCCTCCTCTCCCCTTCTTTCTTCTTCTTTTCTTCTTTCTTCTTTCTTCTTCTTTCTTCTTCTTTCTTCTTCTTTCTTCTCCTTTCTTCTCCTTCCTTCTTCTTTCTTCTTCCTTCTTCCTCATCTTCCTTTTTTGTCCTCTTCCTCTTCTCCTCTTGCTCCTCCTCTTCCTCCTTCTCTCTCCACTTCACCTTTCCCATTTTTATCCTCCTGCACCATTAACAAGTGGCAGCAGGATTGGATTTTAGGGAAGAATTCCTCATGGAAGGTTTGTCAAACCCCTCCCAACCCCTGGAATTGCCCAAATCTTGGATGTGGCTCCTGAGGCTGTGGGATCCTGTGGGGGTGGATGGACGGCACAGCCAGACTTGGTCCTAACCTCAACAATTCCATGATTCTCTGTCCCCCTGGGAGCCAGGACTAGGATTACCTAGAACTGAGTTTACCTAAAAAATCCTGGTTTAAAATTTCTCCTCAGTTTGGGAAGTTTGACTCCCTTGAGCTCTGTTGGGGCTGCCCTGGGCTGATTTGTCCCCAGAGTTGTATCAAAAAAGGGATTTTTAGGTATTTTAGACATTATTTTATTCCCTATCCATTAATTTCTTTAATCAGGTTTGGATACACATCCTTGTGGGATTCCTGCCTTAATTTCCACCAGGATTCTCTGTCCATGGTGGATGAGGCTGGCTTGGCAGGGCTGCAGATTTCATATTAAAATTCATTATTTCAATTATTCATCACAGCCCTGGGTAGGACTAAACAAAGCTCTAATAACATTCCATGGATTTAATTCCTTTTATCAACCAACTCCTGATCCCACCAGCAAGGGAAGACACTTTGGAATATTAATTCCATGTTGTTCTGGCCTGTGGAATTTTTCTGCCACGGGATATTGTGTTAATTAATGAGCTCATCTTTAATTATTTACTTTGTCTTACATCACCCTGTCAGTGCTTCCAGCCAAGTGCAACATCAAGCCAATCAAGGGCTAATTAGGGAGGGTTTAATTGTTAGCTGCTGATCAGAGCTTTCCCTTTCTTTGGAGCTCCTGGAAGCTCTTTGGAGCTGGATTGAGAGCTGAGCAAAGCTGAAAATTCAAACACTCCAACACCTCCAGAAGGATTGTCCCCACCCCAGAATCCTCCTCTGGAAAAAAGCTCTTTGAAACTCCTTTTTTCCCAAATGAAAAGCATCTTTTGGATTTTTCCAGGAGGAGAAATATTTTGGTTTTCCAGGTTTTCTGTGATTTTTTGGATACTTTAAGTGGCAAAATGGAGCACAGAACACCCAGGATTGGATTTGCCCCCGTCCTGTTTCTTATGGATGGATCTGTTCCATGAAATATCTTGGAATTGTGGAATGGTTTGGTTGGAAAAGGCCATGGGAAGGGACATTTAGAATGAAATCTGGTTGCTCCAAGCCCCATCCAACCCATCCTCAGATAATTCCAGGGATGGAATATCCACCCCATCCCTTGGCAAACTCTCTCTGTGGATTTAAATCAACATGAACTCAGATTTAGTGGATTCAGGAAAGTTTTATCCTTTCTTTAGAAAATCATCCTTAGTTTTTCCCACATTTATGAAGGATGAAGGTTTGGATGTGCTGGTGATCCCTTGGTTTTCCCAATTTTCTGGGAGATTCCCTTGTCCTGCCTTGTCCAAACCACAACTAAATAATGTCCTGGAGGATCAGGCAGCTCTCCAAGTGCTTTATTCAGGAATTTCTGCCTCAGTGTTTGTTCTGTGCCCCTTCCACTCTTCCTGTGGACCTCAGCATGAAGCTGGAATAATTCCCAAATTCCAGAGAAGCTGTGGCTGCCACTTGTGTGCGCTTTAAAATTCCAACTGGAGCAGCAACAGCAGCAGCAAAAATTCTTTTCCATTCATCTGCCAGGAAAAGGGGGGTTTTATTTTAATTAAAAACCTTGGAGATTCCAACAGGGCATCTCCTAAAAATGTCCAGCAGGAAAGATCCTTTCCAAGGATGCAGAGCATGGCTGGTGTTGTTTCCTGCTGAATTCCTGCTTGGTTTTGGAATTTTGGAGGATTGGGATGAGGAGGAGCTTTTGCCAAGCCCTTGGCAGCAAATTCTGTCCTGCCCTAAAAACTTGACCAGGGCAACTTAACCTGCAGGTGGGAAAATGGGACAGACAATTCCCAGTGGGAAACAGGAATTTTTCATGGATCTCCTGGTCCAGTGCCCAGCAAATTCCCAGTGGATTCTGAGCCAGCAAACTCCTGCTTGGCCATTATTGCAGAGTCAGGAAATTTGGGATGTTTACTTCATCAGACAAGCAGGCAGTGCCAAATTTGACCAAATTTTAGGGAAAGGGACAAGGTGGGATTGCTGGATCTCAATCCTGCTTTTCCTGTCAGCAGTGAGGAGAGGAAAATGAAGTGAATTCATTGCACCCCGAGGCTGGAGGATCAAATTCCAGGAGGAAGGGAGAGGGTGGCTGAGGTTTTCCCCATGAATCCTTCCTGCCAGTCTGTCCTGGGGGGAGAAGGAAAATAAAGGAATTTCACCCCAAAAATCATTGCTGGATGTGACGCAGAAATTTTAAATCCCATTTTGCTCCATGGCAGGGACACTTCCCACAATCCCAGACTGCTCCAAGCCCAGTGTCCAACCTGGCCTGGGACACCCAGGGATCCAGGGGCAGAATCAATCTGCATTTCTGCCCATTCCTGGTTGCAGTTTTTTTATTTGGTTTCTCCCTCTGAAATGATTCTTTGTGGGATGTAGGAATCGTGGGCTGGCTCTGGCATGTTTGGAGCAGCCAAAAGCTCCTGCCAGGAATCTCTCAGTGTGGTGCTGTTGAATTTCCAGCCTCTCCATTCCCAGGGCTGTTTTCCCAGGGATTTGGGATAATGCAGCTCTTCAGGCTCCTCATTATTCCCCCAAAGGTGCCGGTGTTGTTCAAGTGTCCCTCTTGTGACAAGTGGCTCATTATGGCTCCTCTCAGTCCCCCCCCCAGAGATCCCATTATATCCAGCAGCACTGGGAGTGGGAAGAGGATAATTTGCATCCAGCATGAGCTTTTCCCATTATTCCCACTTCTCAGGAACAAGGAAAACAAATCGTCTCCACCGCTGCTCCCTTTTCATTCCTGCTCGTGTTGCTTTGCTCCCTCCCCTTGGAATATTGTTGTTTGCTGCTCCACTCTGGGCTAATTGAGGGTGCTCCTTCCCCAGGAAATTGGGGAAAATACCTTGGCTAAAAGGGCTTTTTATCCTTGGAAAAGAAGAGTGTGGTTGGAGACAAAAGCTGGTTCAATAAGTGCCACCTTGGTGTTTACTCCCAGGATTTTGCCTTTGTTCCTTTGCATTTTTTTTTTTTAAGGCATTTATTCCTTCTCTTCTCACTGCTTTGCTGCTGAGGGAAGTTGTCCAGTTTGGAATTTGAAATGCCTCTCATCCCTCTCTATTTCCACCTGGATCAGGTTTAGTTTTGAGGAGAAAATCCCTAAATTCTGTGTTTGTTTGGTTTGTCACAAACTCCTAAAATCCCAGTTAAGGTAGGGCAGTAATGAATCCATACCCCTCCCATATTCCATGTGACAGGCTGTGTTTTTCCAGTTTTTTCCAGCCCTTTCCCAATTATTCCCTCTGCCAAATCTCTGCAGAGGTACAGATGGATGTAGAAACTTTGGGAAGTGAAAAATCCTCCTCCTGCTTTGTTTTTTCTCAAATGAAAAATATCTTTTGGTGTTTTCCAGGAGGAGAACACATGGAAATATTTTGCCTTTCCAGATTTTCCCTGATTTTTGAATATTTTAAGTGGCAAAATGGAGCACAGAACACCCAGGATTGGGTTTCCCCTGTCTTGTTTCTTATGGATGGATCTGTTCCATGAAATATCTTGGAATTGTGGAATGGTTTGGTTGGAAAAGACCATGGGAAGGGACATTTAGAATGAAATCTGGTTGCTCCAAGCCCCATCCAACCCATCCTCAGATAATTCCAGGGATGGAATATCCACCCCATCCCTTGGCAAACTCTCTCTGTGGATTTAAATCAACATGAACTCAGATTTAGTGGATTCAGGAAAGTTTTATCCTTTCTTTAGGAAATCATCCTTAGTTTTTCCCACATTTATGAAGGATGAAGGTTTGGATGTGCTGGTCATCCCTTGGTTTTCCCAATTTTCTGGGGGATTCCCTTGTCCTGCCTTGTCCAAACCACAATTAAACAATGCCCTGTAGGATCAGGCAGCTCTCCAGGTGCTTCATTCAGGACAACTCCAGAGCATTTCCACTTGGGAATGTGGAGGGGAAAGATGGGATGGAGGCAGCAGCAGCCACTGGGAATATCCAAATCCTATTCCCAGCTCTGGGATGGCATTTCCTGTCATTTGTGCCCATCCCTGAGTCTCCTGGTGTATCTTAGGAGTATTTAGGGTTCTATTTTGGCAGTAATGCAAAGATTCCAACTTGTCTTTGCCACTGGATCCGTGAATTTTTTCCTCTTCCATGCCCACACCTGCAGGAGGGAAGGCAAAGCTGGATAAAGGCAAAGCACAGCCATGAATCCTTAAAAAACATGGATGGAGGGAAATAATCCTAAAATGTTATTCTGGAAGAAGACAGTGAACAAAACCACTCCAAACAACAGGAGAGGGATGGGTGAAGTTGGATCTCAACCCTTGGATCCTGGGAATGAGGGGTTGGATCTCAGCCCTTGGATTATGGGAATGAAGAGTGGCTGCAGCTGGATTTCAACCCTTGGATTTTGGGAATGAGGGGCTGGATCTCAATCCTTGAGTCCAGGAATGAGGGGCTGGATCTCAACCCTTGGATCTTGGGAATGAGGAGTTGGATCCCAACCTCTGGATCTTGGGAGTGAGGAGTTGGATCTCAACCTCTGGATTTTGGGAATGAGGGATGGCTGCAGTTGGACCCTTGGATCTGGGAATGAGAGGTTGGATCCCAGCCCTTGGATCCTGGGAATGAGAGGTGGCTGCAGTTGGATCTCTTCCTTTGGATCCTGGGAATGAGGGGCTGGATCCCAACCTTTGGATTTTTGGGAATGAGGGGCTGGATCTCAACCCTTGAATCTGGGAATGAAGGGCTGGATCTCAACCCTTGGATTTTGGGAATGAGGGGTTTGATCTCAACACTTGGATTTTGGGAATGAGGGGTTTGATCTCAACCCTTGGATTTTGGGAATGAGGGATGACTCCAGTTGGATCTCAGCTCTTGGATTTGGGGAATGAGGGATGGCTCTGGTTGGATCTCAGCCCTTGGATTTTGAGAATGAAGGTTTGGATCTCAACCCTTGGATCTTGGGAATGAGGGGTTTGATCTCAACCCTTGGATTTTGGGAATGAGGGGTTTGATCTCAACCCTTGGATATTGGGAATGAGGGGTTTGATCTCAACCCTTGGATTTTGGGAATGAGGGGTTTGATCTCAACCCTTGGATTTTGGGAATGAGGGGTTGGATCTCAACCCTTGGATTTTGGGAATGACGGGCTGGATCCCAACCCTTGGGTTTTGGGAATGAGGGGCTGGATTCAACCCTTGGATTTTGGGAATGAGGGGCTGGATTCAACCCTTGGATTTTGGGAATGAGGGGCTGGATCTCAACCCTTGGATTTTGGGAATGAGGGGTTGGATCCCAACCTTTGGATTTTGGGAATGAGGGGCTGGATCTCAACGCTTGGATTTTGGGAATGAGGGGTTGGATCTCAACCCTTGGATTTTGGGAATGAGGGGTTGGATCTCAGCCCTTGGATTTTGGGAATGAGGGGCTGGATCCCAACCCTTGGATTTTGGGAATGAGGGGTTGGATCTCAACCCTTGGATTTTGGGAATGAGGGGTTTGATCTCAACCCTTGGATTTTGGGAATGAGGGGTGGCTCCAGCTGGACCCTTGGATCTGGGAATGCCCAGCTGAAGTTATTTCCCAATGATTTCCCTGTTTTCCCTCCTTTTCCCCCCAGATGGGAGCTCCTGGCTGGCTGGGTGTTCCCAGGCTGCTTGGCCATTCCCTGAGTGCAGTTTCCATCCTCCCCCTAGGCAAAGCCTACGCCCCGGAGTTCTACTACGACACGTACAACCCTCTGTGGCAGAACCGCCCGCGGGTCTATTCCTACAGCCTGCAGTGGACACAGATGAACCCCGGCGCCGTGGACCGCGTGCTGGCCTACCGCCTGGGCATCCGCCAGGTGAGAGCCCATCCTGGGATACTGCTGGGAATTTTATTGTTTTAGTTTATATTGGATCCTCCCCTACCGCCTGGGCATCCGCCAGGTGAGACTGACACCCTGGGATAACTCCTGGGAATTTTATTGTTTTAGTTTATATTGGATCCTCCCCTACCGCCTGGGCATCCGCCAGGTGAGAGCCCATCCTGGGATAACTGCTGGGAATATGGGAATTCTGCTTTATTTTAGTTTATATTGGATCCTCCCCTACCGCCTGGGCATCCGCCAGGTGAGACTGACACCCTGGGATAACTGCTGGGAATTCTGGTTATTTTATATTTTATTTTATTTTATTTTATTTTATTTTATTTTATTTTATTTTATTTTATTTTATTTTATTTTATTTTATTTTATTTTATTTTATTTTATTTTATTTTATTTTATCTTATCTTATCTTATCTTATCTTATCTTATCTTATCTTATTTTATACTGCATCCTGGCCTACCACCTGGGCATCCAGATCAATCCCCAAAATCTTCCTTTGGATATTCAGCACCTGAAATAATAATTTGGGCAGGGACATCGAGGGGAAGAATTCAAATGGATTTTGCAGAGGGATATTGTGGGAAATATAAGGAAGAAATTTAAGAAATTTGTGATTTCAAATTTCCCATTGGGATGAGCTTTGGAAAAACAAAAACTCAATTTTAGTGTTTTATTTATGGGGCTTTGTGCTTGTGATGAACTTTGGAAAAACAAAAACTCATTTTTAGTGGTTTATTTATGGGGATTTGTGCTTGTGATGAACTTTGGAAAAACAAAAACTCATTTTTAGTGGTTTATTTATTGGGATTTGTGCTCAGGCAACGCCCCTGAAGTTGTGGAATTCCTGGGCCACGCCCAGGGAGGGGCTCTGCTGCCTGAAATTGGGATTTTCCTGAATCCAAGGAATTTGTGGAATGGTTAATCCAAGTTTCTGCAGCTCCTGGCACTGCTGGGCATGAATCAGCTCTGGGATTCCCAGAGCTAAGGAGGAATCAGGAAATTCTGGAAGGAACTCACTGAAGGAAAGGAATTTCTAATGGAATTAATTGTTAGGAGTTTTAGCTGCTTTCCCTGTTTAATTTTCATTTCATTTCAATTATCTGTTTATGTAATTAACAGAGTTACTCTGTGCCAGCCTAATCTAAATATTCCCATTTTTCCTCTCCAAAGCCCAATTTCTTTGGAAATTCCAGCCCAGCCAGGAATTCCCATTATCCCACTAAGCCTGGCTGGGCCACAGAACCAGGGGACACATTCCTGTCCCATCCTCCTTCTCTGCTGTCACTGGAATTAAGAGAAATTCCTGTTTCAGAGAGAGGAAAACAGGACACAGGGAAAACCAAAAGCATTGGTTAAGCAGAATTCCAAAAAACATCCCAGATAATATTAGAAATATTATTTGATAAAATAATTAAGTTTGGCTTAACGACAAATCAGGGAAGTCAGGAGGGAAAGGGAGTCACAAAATCAGGGAATTGTCCCTTTTCTGCTGTGGAAAGATGGGAAAGTGGGAACTGAAGTCCTCCAGGTGAAATGGATTAATTGGAGCACCATAATAATAATAATAATAATAATAATAATAATAATAATAATAATAATAATAATGAATCCAATAAATAAAGAGCAGCAATTCTGCAGATTCCATCTCTCAGGATCATCTGCTCCAAAAGGGGAAGATGTTTGTGACCTGGGAATTTCCAGCAAATCCATTGGATTTTCTCTGGGACATGAAAAATATTGGAAATTTTCTTTAGAACCAGGCACAAAAATTACATTTGTAGCAATTAATGCAGGGAGGGAAGAGAGGGAGCTGGAGCTCCACATTTTTGCTGGAATATTCCTCATGTTGTTCCCATCAAGGATTTTCATCTTTCTCCTCCAAGGGAATATTTTTTGTCCCAAAGATTTCCCTGCTTGCATTGATTTTGGAAATCTCAAGATGTTTTGGTCTTTTTTTGTGGAATGAAGGAGGGAGAGTTTGGCCAAAAAACCAAAAACAGATTGTGACATGCAGGGACACGTTTGTTTTTTTTTTTATTGATGTTCCTGGCTTTGGGAAATTAAATTAGAGCAGGAATGGTTGTGATTCCCAATTTCCACTTTTCAGGGCTGATTCCTCCTGTGCTGCTTCTTCACAGCTCTGAGGCTGCGTTTGCAAACAGCAAGGTGAGGTTTGGGCCAGGGCTGTTCCTGCCAGCTTAAAACTGGTTCTAAGCTCCAGATGGATCAGGGAGATATTTATGGATCATGCTGAAAAGAAAAAATTCCACTGATTTTGTTGAGTTCAGAGCTGGGAGTTGGAATTAATGTGGGGAAAGGCTGGGAGAGCTGGGAATGTTCTCTGGAGAGGAGAAGGGAGAGCTGAGAGCCCTAAAGGGATCCAGGAGATCTGGAGAGGGGCTGGGGACAAGGGATGGAGGGACAGGACACAGGGAATGGGACACTGCCAGAGGGCAGGGATGGGTGGGATATTGGGAATTGGGAATTCCTGGCTGGGCTGGGACTGCCAGAGCAGCTGTGGCTGCCCCTGGATCCCAAGGCCAGGCTGGACACTGGGACAGTGGGAGGTGTCCCTGCCCATCCAGGATGGGATTTAAGGTCTCCTCAATTATCCAGGAGAATCAGCCATGAAATTCACATGTGACACCATCAGAACCTCTGCTCTGGATCCTAGAGCAGCTCAGGAGGTTCTAAATCCTCCTGCAGGGAGCATTTCTGGAAAAGGAGCTGGAAAGGATCCCCCAGGATCCTGGAGTGCAGCTCCTGGACTTTGGGCTCTGTGAGTTAACCTCACTTCACCTGCCAGCTGGGATTTATTTGGGATTTACTTGGTGGCCAAAGGAATCAGCCATAAAACTGGGACAGGTGACACTGTCAGGACACCTGGCCTGGGTCCTAGAGCAGCTCAAGAGGTTCCAAATCCTCCTGCATGGAGCATTTATAGAAAAGGAGTGTGGAGCACAGGGAATTTCCATTCCCCAGGGGCACTGCTGAGCACAGCCCTTTGTTTGGAACTGCCTGGAGCTGAAGGATGGGGACAGCCTCAGTGTCCCTTTGGGGGAACTGCCTGGATTTGGTCACCCTCAGCTTCCTAGGGAATGTGCCAAAGGTCTGCCAGGACATCCCTGCACAGAATGGGACATTTTCCATCTCCTTAAGAGCCCTCTGAAGAATATTCCAACAGTAATGCATCTCATGGAGGCATTTTTGCATTTCATTTTTGCATTTCAATGATGCATTTTTGGACCAGATCAGTGACCCAGATTCCTCCAGGTTTTTCCCTTTCCCAAGCATCCCTGTGTGTACTCCCTGGTCAGCTTTTAGGGACACCAACACTCCAGAAGTTGATTTTATTAAGTGTCCAATCATGGAATATTTAGGTTGGAAAAGCCCTCTCAGACCAGCAGATCCAAACATTCCCCAGCTCTGCCAAAGCCACCACAAATCCATGTCCCCAAGTGCCACATCTACACTTCCAGGATGGCAACTCCAGCAATTCCCTGGGCAGTTTTCCAAAAAAAATGTTTTCCAAGAGTATGAAAAATGGTCCCAAATGCCTCTCAGAGGTTTCCCTACTCCTGGAAGTTTATCCACCCTGTCCTGGTGTGAAGGACAGGTGTCTGCCTATAAAGGCAGAAACTTCTCTTGAAATGGGGAATGTAAACCCCCTCCCTCCAAATTAATATTATAATTTTGAAATTAAGGGGCTCTCAGGCAAAGATATGGGAATAGGAATAACAGCTCTTTCCTAGGACAATTAAACTAGCAATGCAGTATTACACAGAACAATCCCAGCCCTGGCAGAGCCAGAATCCAAGCTGGCACAGTCAGTCAGTCAGGGTGGTGGCACAGTCCCATTCCATGGTGCTGCATCCTCCTGCAGGGGCAGATGTGGCTCAGCTGGAGCAGTGCTCCTGGAGAAGGGGCAGTTTCCTCTGAAGCTCCAGGGATGATGTGCAAGGCTCTGGTTTTCCTCTGGAATCCAGTGGAAAGAAGGTGCCTTGATGTCCCAAATGTCAGTTTTTCTCTGGGTAGGAAAGGCTTGGCTCCTGCCCTGGCTGGAGCATCTCCCAGTGGGATGATGGAATTTTCTCAGCCATGCCCTGGGACTCAGTGGCCATGAACAGGAGATATCTGCTGGAGGGAGGATGGGCTGTGGGAAGATAAAGATGATTGCCCAGCTGGTTTAAAGATGGCCCATGAGCAGAGAATGTGTGCCAGGAGATCAGGGGCACTGCCCCAGCCGGGTCAGCAGATGGGACAGAACTCACATTGCTGGGAAAATCAACCCCACACACATCCAGACAAAACCAGTTTTGGTTCTCCCCTTGCATCTCTTTCCCCACAGAGCTCAGTTTGGCTCAGCTGTGAATATCTCTGTGCTATTCCAGGAGCTTCACCTGGACATCCTGGATCAGCTCCATTCCTGCAGCTGCTCCAACCAGCTCTGGCACCACTTGGAGCTGTTTCCTTCCCACCCTTTGCCTGTCCCCAAAGCCAAATTCCCATTTCTTCCCAATAAACGCCAACGTTTAACAACTCCCAGCATCCAAGGAGTGCCAGGCAGGAGCCTCCAGCTCTCTGATATTTCCTGCCAGCAGGATAAAAGCAGATTGAGCCAGGGAGACTTTTCCAGAGCAGCCAGGAGGGGAGAGCAGCTCTGATGTGCGTGGTGGCTGCTCCCAGCAGGTGACAGCGGGTGACAGCCGCGTCCCTGCCACCACGCTGACCTAGAAAAGGAGCAGCTCTGCTGTGAACGAGTCATAAAAATTCAGCTGGTCCTTGTAAACCAGACAGCAGCGTGTTCCAGCTTGTTCCATAAAAGATTCAAGCTCCCACCTTTCCTGTATTCCCAGCCCCGGGAGCCTGTGGTGTCTGTGGGAATGAGGATCTCTTCAAACAGCCCCAAGCAGGGCACGGCTCCGGCGCTTCCTCCCAGGCTCCCTTTTTTGGTGGAGTGGATTTTTAACTTCTGTTGTTACTCAGTGCTGAACAAGGGCAGGAGGATTCAAATATCCTGGGAAAAGGCTCCTGGGAAGGTCTGGAAAACAGAGGTGGGAATTTTCTGTCGGTGCCACGGCACAGATCCCAAAGCCCTGGATAAATGGCTGTGGATGAAGGGAGTGAGGATGCATTTATTACTTTTCTCAGTAAAGAATCCCAGAATCCCAAAATGTTGTGGCTTGGAAGCCCAAATCCCATCCCATTCCCACCCCTGCCATGGCAGGGACACCTCCCACTGTCCCAGTGTCCCAATGTCCTTGGGCACTGCCAGGGATCCAGGGGCAGCCACAGCTGCTCTGGCAATCCCAGCCCAGCCAGGAATTCCCAATTCCCAATATCCCACCCATCCCTGCCTCTGGCAGTGTCCCATTCCCTGTGTCCTGTCCCTCCATCCCTTGTCCCCAGCCCCTCTCCAGCTCTCCTGGATCCCTCCAGGCCCTGGCAGGGGCTCTGGGCTCTCCCTGGATATTTCCCTTCTCCATTTTCAGTCATGAGCATTTGCTCTGAAGCATTCACTCCCTCCAGGCAGTGCAACCAAACATCCAAACATTTTCCACCAGCCCTGGACCAGTGTAAGGTCAAAAATGGGATGAAATCACTGTGGCAGTGAATTAGAGAAAGCAAGCAAATGCAAAAGTCACATCAGCTGCTCCATCCCAAGCCCCACGGGGATCTAAAGGTTGGAGAAATGTCCTGAGCAGAAGTGGATTGAGGCATTCCCCTTGTCTGGCACTGCAGGCCTTTATCCAAAGCCCTTCTCTCTGTCCCTGGGTTTGAAATTGCTCAGAGCAAGGAAACAACATCCCTCTCCCAGCCCCCATCCCCAAATTCCCATTTATCTACCAGACAGACTGAAGTGTCCCAACCCAGAACTTCCAAGATCATTCGTTGTCATCCCTTGGGATGGAAATGCAGGAGCAGAGTGGTTCCTATCCCAGTTCTCCTGCTTTTAGCAGATGTTGGTGCTGGAGTTTGATTTCACTCTGATCAAAATGATCCCTTTCTCAGTGACCATTTCCCACCCCTGCTTCAAACCCAGAGCTGTTTTCCACATTTCAGGAGGATTTCACTGTTGGCTCTGTGGCTTCCTCAGCCCAACTTTCCCTGAAGTGTTCCCATCCCTTCATCTTCAGATCTCAGACAATAAACCTGGCTCAGGACTGGCTGTTTCTTCCACCTGAATTACTCAGCTGTCAATTTGTAGCCCATAAAAGCTGCATCTGTAAAAATCTGCATCCTTGGATTCCACATTCCTTATTCCTAAAGGCTTGGGAATTTTAGTTTTTGAAAAAGGGGGGAAAGAGGATTTTTTTCATGTATGTACCACAGAAAGCCAATTACACAAGATAATAAAAGTTATAAATTAATGAAATAATAAAAATGAGGGAGGAGCAAGTCCAGGAGGATTGTTGATATAATCCTGCAAGAAAAAAAATCAATTACATGCCCAGGATTGTTCTGCTGGATTAGGAATGGTTTAATTGGGAGGGACATACCCACTGTTAAATGGGCTTTAGAGCTGAACAGGCAGGGAAAGAGATTTACCATGCAACTGCCAAATCAGGGAATCAGGGAATATCCTGAGCTGGAGGCATCCCAAGGATCACCCAGCCCAGCTCCTGTCCCCTCACAGACCCCCAGCAATCCCACCCTGGGATCCCTGGTGTCCAAACTCTCCTGGAGCTCTGCAGCCTTGGGAATGTCACCATTCCCTGGGGAGCTGTTCCAGTGCTTGTCCCACCCTCTTGGGGAGGAACTTTTCCTAAAATCCATTCTAAACCTCCCTTGGCACATCTGGATTTCCTCCTGCCCTATTGCTGTTCCCAGCTGGATCCACAGAAAGATGGAAAGACACGTCAGGGATTGGGGTTGTGCTGATCATTAAAATATTAATTAAAGAGAGAAATGATTGGAATTTGTGTGAGGAGCAGCTGAGGGCACTGGGGTTGTGCAGCTGGAGAGGAGGAGACTGAGAAGAGACCTCGTGTGGTCTCCAACATCCTCCTGAGCCAGCTCTGATTTCAGCTCCCTGGCACACGGACAGGACCAGGGAAGGTTTAGGGTGGATTTTTGGAAAGGTTCTTCCCCCAGAGAGTGGGATGAGCACTGGAACAGCTCCCCAGGGAATGGGCACAGCCCTGGGGCTGCCAGAGCTCCGGGAGGGTTTGGACACCAAAGATCCCAGGGTGGGATTTTGGGGTGTCTGTGCAGGGCCAGGGGTTGGACTGGATGATCCTTGGGATCCCTTCCCAATATTCCCAATACTCAGGATATTCCATGATTGTCAAGAACAGACCATCCTTTACAGCTTGCCTGAATCCCAGATATTTGTCACTGAGTCATTCCAAATCCATCCTTGGGAATGAAGATGACACAGGAGCCACTCCTCAGTTTCCTATTCTCACCTGGATATGTAACTGTGATTATATTCCAGTCACAATTAGGGAAGAAAAGCAGGAATAACACAAGCACTCCCTGGGGATTTTCCCTCTGTGATGTGCAAATAGAATATTTCTCCATGAGCTGAACAGCCCAATTTTAGACATAAAACTTCCAAAGAAATCTCTTATTTTGTAAGGAAAATCAATCTGTGTGGTTATAAATGGCAAAGAAATTACTTTAAACACCGCCAGGTTTTTTTTTATGGAGTATCCAATGGATTAATTGACTTTGTCATTAATTTTTTTTTGTCATCAATTAACGTTGTCATTAATTAAAGAGATTTTTGCCTGGCTAGTGGAGACAATGAAGGAATTTGTGCTGGGAATCAATAGGCCACAAAAAAATGGAGTGAGGAGCTGTTTATTTTTTATGAACATATCTCAGGAGGAATCAATCTTTAATCATCCCAGAGGAATGACTCCCAAGAAAATCTAGAATTCCAAGGATTTAAGAGAATAGAATTTTCCAACAAAAGTCATGGAATAAACCTCCTTTAATTGGCAGCACCAGGGTGGTTCCAACCTCCTGGAATAAAAATCTGTTCCATTTACAGCCCCTTTTGATTTCTGTCTCCTTTGGAAACAAAGATTCCTAAATATTCCAAGGAAAAAAAGGAGCTCTGTCCCAGAAAAACCTCCTGTGCTCCAAGTTGCCTGAACTGGATATTCTCTGCTTAATTAATTACAGGATAATGCAAATAAATGCTCCAGGAACTGCTCCCATTTTTCCTCAGAGTTTCATAAATATTCCCAAACCACTGGGAAATTGTTATTCCAGCTTGGCCAAAGTTAATTCCCCACTTGAGTTTCATCCTTTCCTTAGTGAGGAGAAGAGCTTTGATTATGAGACTTTTTTCCTCTTCAAAAATTCTCTTTCCAACCAGACCCTGGTTCTTATGGGTATTCCAGCTCTGAGAATTGAGGTGCAGGGTTGTGTTTTATGGTTGTTTCTTGTGGATTTTCTGTTGGAAACCTCAATTTTGGCTTTTTCATGGAAAAAAAACCACAGGTTCAACCTTAGGGATGGGAATTTTGGGAAGTGCTGATGATGATTTGGCTCTTCCTCATGCAGGGGAGCCAAAGTGATTCCCAGATCTCCAAGGGAATCAGTTTTGGAATCCAGTCAGTGCTGGGAGTTTCCAGCACCCCAAGGTGTTGTAGGAATTAAATCCTATTATTAGGGTCCTCTGGGCTCCATTTATTTTCAATTATTCCCATATTTTTCATGCCATGTTGTTGGTGTTTCCCAAGTTTGGGAAGCATCTCCTGGAGTTACAGCTCCATTTCCAAGTGGGAAAACCAAAGTTGGGTGTGGTAAATCCTTAATTTGTTTATGTATATCAATATATTTACATATTTATTATTTTGCATTTACTATTTATATATTTTATATTGATGTATTTCTTGATATATCGATATATAGATATACTGAATATAGATAATTTAGATATTTATTATTTATCTAGTTATAATTTATATATTTGTATGTTTAGATAGTATTTATCTATTTGTATATTTATATATTTATTTATTTATTTATTCCACAGCAAAGCAGAAAAATCAAAGTTATTTTCCATCTAACACAACGACAATTTTCTGTTGTTTTGGATTTTTTTTTTTTTCCCCTGGTTTCCATGGTGAAAAATAAGGATTAGACCAGAGCTGGTGTTGATTGCGAGGGGAAAAAAAAAAATCAAAATCTGTGTTGTTTCCTATGGAGAAATATCAATATCCAACTCTGGCTTTGGAGGGGTAATCCTGAAAGGAAAAATCCAATTGTTTTCTTTCCAAAGGAGAAAATAATGGAGATTTTATTCCTTATGGAAAGAAGGGCAAGGATTCAAGGCAGAGGCTAAATTTGATACAAATTCATGTTTGCTTTGTGTAATTGCAAATTTTCCTTGTTAATTATTGAAATTCATTGAGAAATCTCTTTCTGTGATTCCTTAGCCAAAGATGAGGTGGAATCGGGAATATTTTAAATTTTTGACCTACAGCGCTCATAATGACATAATGACATAACATCTGGCTTAAATAACTTCATTCTTTTTATTTTTTCAAATTTAAAATTTAAAATTAAATCACAAACTGGCCCTTGGTCCTTGGCTGTAATCTCTGCCTGCTCAGCATCCCAAATCCTCAGAACTGGGGGAACTCCCCACTTTTCCTGCTCCAAAATACATTCAGGGCCATCAGACCTCTGGAAAAAATATTCCAAATTTTTGGTGTGGTTTGTTACAGAAATATTCCATGGTGGAATAACCCAGGAGATTCATTCCTCATTGTACCTCTAATTCTTTTGGAATTTTGGAGGTTGCCCAGGTCTGCTCTGCTTTCTAATGTGGAGACAAATCCCAGGTTTTCTAAATCCTTTGGATTCTAGGCTGGACAACCATATGGAAAGGAAAAATAAAGATATTTCAAATGTTGACATTTTATGTGTATTTTGTTGCAGAAATATTCCATAGTGGGATAGTTCAGGTTCATTCTTTGTTGTACTTCTAATTATTTTGGAATTTTGGAGGTTGCCCAGGTCTGCTCTGCTTTCTAATGTGGAGACAAATCCCAGAATTTCCAACCTTTAAATCCTTTGGATTCCAGGCTGGACAACCATATTGAAAGGAAAAATAAAGATATTTCAAGTGTTGACATTTTGAGTGTATTTTGTTGCAGAAATATTCTGTGGTGGGATAGTTCAGATTCATTCCTCGTTGTACCTCTAATTCTTTTGGAATTTTGGAGGTTGCCCGGGTCTGTTCTGCTTTCTAATGTGGAGACAAATCCCAGAATCTCCAGTGTTTAAAACCTTTGGATTCCAGGCTGGACAACCATATTGAAAGGAAAAATAAAGATCTTCCATGTTCTGATAGTTTTAAGTGCATTTTGTTACAGAAATATTTCGTGGTGGGATAGTTCAGGTTCATTCCTTGTTGCACTTCTAATTCTTTTGGAATTTTGGAGGTTGCCCAGGTCTGCTCTGCTTTCTTATGTGGAGACAAATCCCAGAATCTCCAATGTTTAAATCCTTTGGATTCCAGGCTGGACAACCATATGGAAAGGAAAAATAAAGATATTTCAAATGCTGACATTTTAAGTGTATTTTGTTGCAGAAATACTCTGTGTTGGGATAATTCACCAAGTCCATTCCTTGTCAAATCCCTTGTTGATTCTTTCAGAACTCTGGAAGTCGCCCAGGTCTGCTCTGCTCTCTAAGGTGAACCCAAATCCCAAAACCTCTGACCTTCGGATTTATTTTTTTTTTTGGGATCACAGGCTGGCCAGCAGCGCTGGTGGGAGCAGGAGATCACAGTGAATGGGAACATCCAGAAGGGGGAACTGATCACCTACAACCTGACGGAGCTCATCAAGCCCGAGGCGTACGAGGTGCGCCTGACGCCCATCACGCGCTTCGGGGAGGGAGACTCCACCATCAGGGTCATCAAATACAGTGGTAAGGATCCCACATCCCAGAAAAAACACTTGGGAGTCTTCTGGGTGGCCCAGAATGATGGAGTTGTTGCCAGTCTTGGAGTAAGGTTGTGAGCGCGTGTCCTGGTGTGAGAGACAAGAGTATTCTCTTTGAAATGGAGAGTGTAAACACCCTCCCTACAAATTATTGTAATTTTGAAATTAATTGGCTCTCAGGCAAAGATATGGGAATAGGAATAACAGTTCTTTCCTAGGACAATTAAACTAGCAATGCAGTATTACACAGAACAATCCCAGCCCTGGCAGAGTCAGAATCCAAGCTGGCACAGTCAGTCAGTCAGGGTGGTGGCACAGTCCCATTCCATGGTGCTGCATCCTCCTGCAGGGGCAGATGTGGCTCAGCTGGAGCAGTGCTCCTGGAGAAGGGGCAGTTTCCTCTGAAGCTCCAGGGATGATGTGCAAGGCTCTGGTTTTCCTCTGGAATCCAGTGGAAAGAAGGTGCCTTGGTGTCCCAAATGTCAGTTTTTCTCTGGGTAGGAAAGGCTTGGCTCCTGCCCTGGCTGGAGCATCTCCCAGTGGGATGATGGAATTTTCTCAGCCATGCCCTGGGACTCAGTGGCCATGAACAGGAGATATCTGCTGGAGGGAGGATGGGCTGTGGGAAGATAAAGATGATTGCCCAGCTGGTTTAAAGATGGCCCATGAGCAGAGAATGTGTGCCAGGAGATCAGGGGCACTGCCCCAGCCGGGTCAGCAGATGGGACAGAACTCACATTGCTGGACACATCCTGGATTGCAAGGCAGTGCCTGTGCTGGTTTCTCACATTTGGGGTTTGGTGAGGAGGGAAGAAGCCACCTGCTGCTACTGGGCTAGGAAGTGGAGAAAAGGACACAGCAACACAAATTCCTTCTGCTGCAGAAGGCAAAAGGTCTTTGTTAAAGAAACAATCACACTTTTATAGACTAGATCATGAAACTGAGGACAGGCTTGATTTCATTGGTGCAAGGAAGGTGACACCCCTTGTAAACATGATTTTACCCAAACATCATGTAGCTCACACACTCTGCAGGTGTTAATCTCTGCTATTGATTCTTGCTCTCATGTTTTCCTTTGAGCAGCTTTAGAAAATCCAAGCTGCATTTTTCCCTGGTTTTCACCAGTATCCCACAGCCAGCCATGGAAATGATTTTTCTGGGAGGAGCTGGGATAAGGGGAAATGTCCAAGCAGAAAGTCCCAATCAGCAGAATGTCCAAAAGTATCCCAGAGATCCAGAATTAATTTTCAAAATCATCAGTAATTAAAAAATTTTAAAAATCCAATGGACAATAAAAGATAGTGAATAAATCTGAGAGAAATTCAATATCTTGAGCATCTTGTGGAATTCTGCAGGATCAGAGCTGAGCTCAGCCCTGCTCCAGCTCATCCACAATTATTTTTAATAAAAAAGTATTTTTTTAATTTAAAAAATGACATGAAATGTCCCTGAAATATCAGTTCTGAAGGATGTGGGGCCCATTTCCCACAGTGACACCTCTGTTGCTGCTGGGGATGGATGGAATTGGGGTTCCACCTGTGACAGAGAAGTGTTGGCAAAGTTGGCATTTCCCAAAGCTCAGGAGAGGAAAATCTCAGGAAAAGGAAGGATTTTGAATTATGGAATGGGTTGGGATGGAAGGGAACTTCAATCCCATCCCATGCCAGCCCTGCCATGGCAGGGACACCTCCCACTGTCCCAGTGTCCAAGCCCAATGTCCAGCCTGGCCTGGGACACTGCCAGGGATGGGGATGGATGGGATAAACAAGGATCAGTTTTTATTATATCTATGAACACCCACAGGAGATTTTTCCTGTGATTTCTGATGGTTTTGGCTCCCTGTGGGACCCCCTTGCCCTATTTCCTGACAGTGAGGGGAGTCCAGTCTCTGCACACACATGGGAAAAATCCAAATTCTTCCCAAAAAATCAGGAGCAGAACCTTCATCCAAGTATTTGGGATTTCTATGCAGGAAACCCAACCTGGCTGTGATGGGGAGAGAAATCCTCCCACTGTGCTCATCCATGGAGTTCCTAATTTATCCCATGATTATGGACTGACCAGCATTCCCATTAGGAAAATCTCCACCATTCCAGCCACTCCTGCCCTTTCCAGTGCTGCTTTTACTCTGGGAACTCTCAGAGATCAGTTGAGGTCGTGGCTGCAATTCCTAACTGTGCTGAGCTCAAGATTTTCCTGACACTTGATGGGATTCCCATTCCCAGCCTGTGGCTGGCAGGGAGAACATTCCCACACAGCAAAAAAAAAAAAAGTGGATTTATCCCACAAATTGTCCTGCTGGGATGTGCCCTCAGCACAGATGTGAACAACATCCCATTCCAAATGTGCCAATGCCAATTCCAGGAGAGAGGGAGCTGCAGATTTTGGAGCAAAAATTTGGATGCTGACAAATCCAAAGCCTCCAAAATCCTGAGCCAGATCTGTATCCATGAGCTAAACCTAAAATTTAGCTCATGGATCTCCCTTTGAAGAGAGATCCCAGAATTTCAGAGGATTTTTGTGCTTATAATGAACATTTTTATTCAGGCATTCATCCTGGGAATGGTGTCAGCAAATCCTTACTGGGGTTTTTATGGATGTTGAGGCCCCAGCTGTAAAATAAGGATATCACAAATGTCATCAGAGAGAAATGTTATCATGTGGAATTCTGGAGTGGTGGAAAAGCAGTTAATGGGATGTGGAGGTGCAAGAAATAATCACAGTACCCAGAAAAGAAAAAGACATCAAGAAAATATTTTTTTAAATGATTAAGAGAAGTTGGATTTTGGCTCTGTCCAGCCTGGCCTTGGACATTTCCAGGGATCCAGGAGCAGCCACAGCTCCTCTGGGATAATCCAGCCCCTCTCCTCCCTGCCAGGGAAGAATAAAGAATTCCTTTTCCATATATTCTGTTATCTTTAGACAGCAAATCTCCTATTTTTTAAAAGGGGGGACAGCCAGGATCTGTGGGAAATGCCACAGTCACCACATCCATGCAGTTGCACCTAAAAACATTGGAAAAAAACATTCAACCCAAGATTTCTCACCCAAAATCCACCACCAAGCTGAGATTCCTGCAGGTTTTATTCCCCTTGCTGAGGGAACAGCAGGAAAATTCAGGAATATCTGGAATATCCTGGCTCTACTCAAACCCAACCATTCCCAACACTTTGTGCTCCTCCTGAGATCTTCCAGCAGCAAAAATTCCCTCCCTGCAGGGCCAGCCCCACCCTGAGAGGGGCATTTTCCAGGCATTTCAGGCAGCTTTGGGAATTTAGAGCCTCAGTTATCCATGAATTTTCCTTTCTGGTGAATCCATGCTTTGTGATGGGCACACAGCACACATTGTCCTGCAGCTGTGCTGCTCCTAAACTGGGATTTTTGGGGGCTTTTTTCCTGGTTGTTTTGATTTTTTTTCCCCCCAAGTTTATGAAGCTGGATAAATTCAGCTTAACCACCTTCATTTTCTTGTCTGCCTGGGTGTGACACAAAGTGTTGGCTTTGCTCTGCTGGGAACAATCCAAACCCTGTGACTGGAGGTGACACCTGATGAGATTTCCCATCCAAACCTCTGCTTTTAGTGACAAATCAAGCCTCAGTCAATGCAGCTGCCAGCAATTGCAGCTAATTCCAGGTTCAATCACTCAGGGATCCTGCAAAATGGAGGGTTTTTTTGGAGAATCAGAGGTAATTTGTAGGTAAAAGATGTAAAAATTGGGTTTCTCGGGGAGATGACACTGGAACAAATCTTCTCGTGTTTCAGACAAAGTGGAGCTAATTTGGAGCTGCTTTGGCAACTCCAGGTTGAATTTAGGATTTTGTTGAATCTTAGGCTGGGATTAAAGCAAGGAAAGGCAGCAGGAAAGTCTGGAGTGATGCTCTGCCATTGCCAGGTGTCACCATTAATTGGAGACAAAATTAATTTTGGATTTTTTGTGAATGAAATTGAATTGCAGCCCTGAGCTCAGCCCCCCCTCATGTGTGGGGCTGTGGTAGAAGAGCCTTTTCCTAAATCACCCATCCTCAAATTTCTCCTTCTGCAAACAGAGCCACAGAATAATCCCTCCTCCTCTCCCGTTGCAGATTCCTCTGCATTAACCTGGGAAGCCATTCCCATGCTTAGGGTATTGTGGAGGTTTGGATTTTTCTCTTTTCCATCTTTTTAAGGTGTGAAGTGGATGAATTTCAATATTCAGCAAGGAGAAATTTGGGATAATCTGAATATTGATGAGTTAGATTTATTTTTTCTTTGCATTAATTTTATTTTCCCTCTGTTTTCCAGCTCCGGTGAATCCACATCTCCGTAAGTATTTAAAATATTTATTATTTTATCTTTCATGAAGCACAGTGCTTGCATTGCTTGTCCCTCACAGTTCAAAAGTCAATTTGAAATATATTTTACTTCCAGCTGCAGCTCATGGGGGGCAGGAACCACCTGAAGGTGTCATTTGGGATTGTTCCAACAAGGAAAAAGGAAGGAAAATCTCAGCTCCAGCTCACTTTTCTCACTGCCCCAGAGTGAGAAAGGAAAAGGAAAATATTCATGGGCTGAAATTCAGATCCAGCTGTGGGGGAGCAGCTCAGGAGCTGGTGGGGATGGAAACCATGGAAGGGCAGGGACACCTCCCCCAGTGTCCTTGGACATTCCAGGATCCAGGGGCAGCCACAGCTGCTCTGGCAATTCCATCCCAGCCAGGAATTCCCAATTCCCAACATCCCATTTAAATCCATCCTCCTTCATCTCCCTGTGTCCTTCCCTCCATCCCTTGTCCCCAGTCCCTCTCCAGCTCTCCTGGAGCCCCTTCATGCTCTGGAAAGTTCTCTGAGGGCTCCCCAGAGTTTTCCTTGTGGTTCCTGAGTTATTTCCAAGCTTTTTAGGGCAGATTGGAACCAAAGGAAGGAAGTTCTTCCCCACAGAGATGAAGGAATCACGGATTCATTGGGGAAATGTGGAGACCCCAAGTGGATCTTGGTTCTGCTCAAGTTCTCAGGACACAGCTCCTCAGGAAATGCAAAGTCCAGGCTGGAAATGCTTCAGTCCCCCTTTGTCCTTCCACTTCTCATGGGCACCAAATCCCTGCACACATCCAGGCAGGAGGCTGGGATGGAGCTTTGGCACATCCCAGTAAAACCACCCAGTCCCCACAGTCCCACATCTCCCAGCTCCATCCCGTTCTCCCAACAAATCTGTATTTTCTCTCACAGCAAATTCTAGTTTTTAATAACACTTCCCAAAATTATTCCCTCCTAAGGAAGGAGGCCCAGTCTCCCACTTTTCCTGCAGGCAGGAGCAGGCTCTGCTCCATCCCTCAGACTCAACTTTGGGCTTTTGTGTAAATTTTAAACTTATTTGCAGAAGATCTTGTCCAACACATCAATAATTAAGCAGAGCTTAGCTCAAAGCTCCCAGGAGCTGCAGGAACCTCTCCCATGGAGCCTGACGAGCAGGGAATTAAACTCTTGCTAATTAATATATTAAATATAGGCTCTGATGGGAAGAAAATACACAATCCCAAGTGCTTCACTCTCCTCTAGGATCTTAAGATCTCAAACTAATTTTCCAAAAAGTCTTGCAGGATCATGATGGAACGTGGGTGGAATCTGAATGGGAATAAGGAATGTGTTGGCTCAAGGGAAGGATGGGAAAGTTTTTCCACCAAAGCTGCAAAAATCCCAGGGGGATTTTCCTCCAGCCTGAGCCCCTTCCCAGCTCCCTCAGGGATTTTCCAGCCCCTTCCCAGCTCCCTCAGCCTCTCCTGGTGCTCCAGTGCCTTCCCCATTTCCCTTTTTTTGTGCTTCCTACAAAATCTCTGCTGTTCCTAAACCTGCTGAGCCAATTTCTGCTTTTATTTCTGCTGTGTGAAGAAAAAGGAGGAGCTGTATCCAAGCAGGACAGGATTCCTGGCTGGAAAGTGAAGTCTTGCTCTTCCTGCTTCACTTCTGGCACAATCCCATTCCCTCAATCCTGCATTTTGATGCCATCTCTGAGATACCCAAGCAAGAAGCATCAAAAGATTTCAACTCACATCTCCACCTCATTTTTTACCACCTAACAGAAACCATTTAATGGGAACCAGAAGGATTTTCAATCAATTTGCACAATTAGAGATCAGCCCTGAATAATGGAAGAGAGGAGTCACATCCAGCTTGGATTTTATGGGGACAGATGACAAATCCATGTTACAGTGAAGGGTTTCACCTCCAGAGCAGCTCCAGCTTCTGCCCTAATTGGCAAGGAAATTATTAATGATGTGAATCCTGCCATGTGCCCTGACAAAAACCACCAGGCTCATTAATGTTAATTAGCACCATCGTTAGGGCTGTGGCTGCAGCACCTGTGGAAGAGCTGCTTGTTCCCCCTGCCCATCAATTAACAGATCCATCCACAGCTCTTTAAATGCTCCTATAGAAGTGTGGAGCAAAGCCTGAGGAGCTTTTCCCCATTTTTCTCATTCTGTCATTTTTTTAAAGGAGTGTTCAGTGCCAAGAACATTTAGCACTAACCTTTTCCAAGGTATTCCACATGAAATCAATGTTTGACTATTAAATAAATGGCAAACTTTGACTCTTTTTTTTTTTTTTCACCTGGCTTGAACATGTATTTTATTTTTTTTTCTTCACCAGAGGAAAAAAATCTTTTGTTCTGCTGATGTGGAATTTCTTAATGAAGCTCTGAGGGCACAAGAAGTTGATGCAGCTTTTAAGGCACTGGAGGGGCAGTGCAGAAAGTGCTGAATGGCTGAAAACTCTTTTTGTTTTTCACTTTGCTCCGGGACTGGACCTGGGAATCAAAACTTTTTTTCTTCACTTAAATTTTGCCTTTTAATTTCATCCCTTTGTGTAGAAGCAGCAACTTCTGTGCTGCAGGGAGATGCAAAAAAAAGTGGAGGTGGAAGCAAAATCCACCAAATGTGGGATAAACCAAGAGAATTTGGAGCTCAGCTGGTGTAAAAGGAATTTTTGGGGATGAGAGGCACAGCTGGTGCTTTGCTCAGAATCTTTGTTTGAGTCCTGGAGTGTCCCCAGAGCTCTGGCAGAGTCTTGGAATTCCCTTCCCAGTCCTGGGATGAAGACAGAGATGTTGGTCAGTCATTTTCTGTCCTGAAGGGTTTGGTGCAATCACGGAACCATCAAAGGCTCAGGGACTGGTTTGGGGTGGTGGGACCTGAATCCCACCCCAACCCCATCCCCTGCCCCAGCTGCTCCAGCCCCAGTGCCAGCCTGGCCTTGGGCACTGCCAGGGCTCCAGGGCAGCCTCAGCTGCTCTGGAATTCCAGCCCAGCCAGGAATTCCCTCCCTGCTGCCCTCAGCAGCTCCCACCTGCTGAGCTCACCTGGGATAACCAGAATCCCACACCTGGGCTGTGCCAGCCCGAGCAGGGGCTGTGCTCTAGGGAATGGATTCTCCTGGAGGAGCTGGGATGGATTTCCTGGGACACCAAATCATTCTGCTGGAGCTGCTGGGAGACAAGGAACTTTCTGGGAACTGCATTCCTGGGATAACCTGGTTTTATAGGGTTGTGTTTTATACTGACAGGTCTGGAGGGACACAGAATCCCAGGAAGGGACCCCAGGGGTCACTGGTGTCACCCCCCTGCTCAGCACAGGGCTGTGTCCTGTGCCTCTGGAACAGCCCAGGGAGGAGACTCCAGCCCCTCTCTGGCTCTGCCCCCTGTGCCAGCAATTCCTGGGCTCAGCCCCTGCCTGGAGCAGCCCCAGCTCCCTCAGCCTTCCCTGGGCACTGAGAGGCTCCAGCCCTTCCTCATCCTCACATCCCTCCCCTGGATGGGACAGGAGCTCCAGATGTTCCCAGGGCTGAGCAGAGGGGCAGGATCCCCCCTGGCCTCCTCCCTGATCCCCCCTGGACCCCTTTGGCCTCGTGTTGTCCTTTGGAAAGGCAGGAGGAGAACCAGGAATATTTGGAAATCCCTCTGAGTGCATGCTGTGGCTTGAAGTGCATTTCCCAAGCTGATTTCTGAGCCTGCAGCATCACCTGAGTGTTGCAGCACGAAGCTCCAGGTCCCTTTCTGCTCAGTGATTAACAGGGAAGCTCCAGTGGCTTAAGTGGATTTAGAGCTCCCCAAAAGCCCAAACCTGCAAACATTTATCCACCTTCTCCATTTAGCAGGGATGAGCAATCCCTGGACACCCAGGGCTTGAGTTTCTCCCTCCTAGCAGTGAATATAAATCCAGCCCTCCAAGCTGGCACAGTGCAGGCTGCTGCCTTCTCCCTGGAGAAGGGAGATTTCCTGCTTCCCTCCCAGAAATCAATGGACTTTGCAGGAAGGGTAAACTCAGCAGGAATTGTTCATGCAGTGAAATTCAGCTTCTGCATGTTTTATTCTACTTGTTATGCTCTGAGAGAACTGAGCCTCCAAGTTGGGTTTTGGTTCTTAAATGACAGGAGGAATTCCTGGGATCACTTGGGCTCTCACAATTCCATGCAGGAGAGGATCCCAGGAATCCTCTTTGGGGTTCTTGGCAATTTTTCTTCTTTAGATCAACACATTTCCCACTTCCTTCAAACACATCCCAGAAATCTCAGTGAAAATCGCAGAGGTGTGTCCAGGTCATGGTGTAGTCCCCTCTCCTTCCCATATGGATGCAGATTTTCCTCCCAGGGATTTGTTAGGATAATTTGGTGATGGGGTCTCAATTCTCTTCCTGATATCCCCCCATGTGCTGCAATATCCTGATTTTCAGAGAGTTCCTTCATGTTTATCCCAAAGCTCCTTTGCCTCATTTCATCCAGTTCTTCCTTTTCCATCCCTATGGAAATTAAGGAACATCTAGGAGATGCCATGTGGAGATAAAGTTTACAATTTGAAAAGCTGCTGTCTCTTCTCCCAAAACCACATTTATCCACTTCCCACTTTTCCCCCCATATTTCATTTTTTATGGACATGCTGCCTGTTCTTCCCAGCTTTTTAGAAATGTGGAAAGAGACAACACCTCTAAAAACCACTGTATAAATCTGAATACGTGAGGAGGAACTCTATAAAAAGATTGAAATATCATTTCAAATTGGTGACCCTGATTTTTTTTTTTTTTTTTTTTTTTTGGTTGTTGTTGTTGAGCTTGCTATTAAAGAAAACTATGGGTAACTGATGGAGAATTTGAAAAAAATAATTTTAAGGAAACTTCAGCTGCTAAATTCCTGTCTTTTGTCCTGGCAGGGGAGTTCCACTGTGGCTTTGAGGATGGGAACATTTGCCTTTTCACTCAAGATGACACTGACAACTTTGACTGGACTAAACAAAGCACTGCCACGAGGGACACCAAGTACACACCCAACACGGGGCCCAACGCCGACCGCAGCGGCTCCAAGGAGGGTAAGGGACAGCAGGGACAGGGACAGCAGGGACAGGGGACAGCAGGGACAGCAGGGACAGCAGGGACAGGGACAGCAGGGACAGGGACAGCAGGGACAGCAGGGATGGGACAGGGACAGGGACAGCAGGGATGGGACAGGGACAGGGACAGCAGGGACAGGGACAGCAGGGACAGGGACAGAGACAGGAACAGCAGGGACAGGGACAGCAGGGATGGGGACAGGGACAGGGACAGGAACAGCAGGGACTGGAACAGCAGGGATGGGGACAGCAGGGATGGGGACAGGGACAGGGACAGCAGGGGGTGGGACAGGGACAGCAGGGATGGGACAGGGACAGGGACCTGCCAGCAATGTCATCTCCTGGCCAAGGAACCCCAGAGGGACAGGGACAGGGAAGGATTAAAGTTCAGGAAAAGTGACAATGGGAATAAACTGGAATGAGACAATTCTGTTGAAATGTCAAAGGGTCAAGCCCTGGCAGGGGTTGCTCAGGAAGGCTGGGAAATCCCAGTCCTTGGAGGTTCCCAAATCCAGCTGTATCTTTAATTTAATTTAAAGTCCTGAGCTTTAATTAAGCCATGCTTTGGATGGGATGAGCTCCAGAGGTGTCTCCAACCCGGGAGATTCCGTGAGAAATGTTTAATTGGTGATAGACTTCTTCAGAATTACATTTTATTGAGGGTTAATCCCCATGGATAATTCCAAATCCCATTGCTGGGGTGGATTAACTGTTTCATCACCAGCTGTCCCAAGCCTTGACCTTTCACTGTGGCTTTGGAATTTGCTGCCAGTGTGGAGAGGAGCTTCCAGTTCCCCTTTGGGAATGAATCCTGCCAGTCAGGGCAGCTCTTGGCTCCAACATTCCCAGCTCATGGATTTGTGCACCAGAGCAGGGGGGGGAGCTGCCAGCTGAGCTCTGAACACCACAGAATCCTGGGCTGGTTTGGGTGGGAAGGATCTTAAATCCCATGGATCCCATCCCATCCCACCCCTGGATGAGCAGGGACACCTCCCACTGTCCCAGTGTCCAGCCTGGCCTTGGGCACTGCCAGGGATCCAGGGGCAGCCACAGCTGCTCTGGCAATCCCAGCCCAGCCAGGAATTCCCAATTCCCAACATCCCACCCATCCCTGACCCTGGCAGTGTCCCATTCCCTGTGTCCTGTCCCTCCAGCCCTTGTCCCCAGCCCCTCTCCAGCTCTCCTGGCAGGGGCTCTAAGTTCAGACCAAGACCCTTCTAGAAGGATTTATTGGTGCTGAGCAGTGACAGGTCCCAAGGCACAGCCCCTGCCTGTGCCATTCCCACCTCGACTCGTTTTTATTGTGCCATTTTCAAAGTGATTCCCTTCACATTAAACTCCAGTGGGGAAATCTGGCTCATTTTACAATATTCTCCTGTTGATGTCGTTCAAATCCTCCCTGGGGCTCTCTCAGCCCATCACAACGAGGTGGTTTTTGCCCCATTTTTGCTCTGGCTGATGTTCAAATGTGCAATTTTCAATCTTCTGCCCCTGTTAAGGTGTGCTCCTGTCTACAGAGGGGATTTGCATTTGAAAAGTCTGAATTTATCCAGACCTGCAGTCATTCCTGCTATTTTATTGTGTGCACTTCCAAAGGGGGGAAAAAAATCCATCCTGCACCACATTCATTTGGTTGGATTAATTAAATAATATCTCTGTGGTTGGCATTTCCAGGAATGGAAGAAATTGATATTGTCTCCTTTGGGATTGACATGGCCAGGTGAAAATATTCCTAGAAAAGTTTCCAATATTTTTTCCCTTTATTTTACAAGTCACATTTCCAGAGATGAATTCCTCCCTCAGCACCAAAGGTTGAACCTCCTCAAATTTTGTGCCAAATTTTGTCAGTTTGAAGATGTTTTCCTGCACTGTCCCACTGGATTTTTGTTTTCATGGAAAACAGATCTTCGGAGCAGCTTTTGGAAACACAGAGGCTTCATGCAGGGGAAAAATGAGTTCCAGGTTTTTACAGGTGTTGAGGGCCTGATCCCAATGATTCCCCTTGGAATTTTCCAGGTTTTTACAAATGTTGAGGGCCTGATCCCAATGGTTTCTCCTTGGAATTTTCCTGGTTTTCACAGGTGTTAAAGGCTTCATCCCAGTGATTTCCCTTGGAATTTTCCAGGCTGTCATAGGTGTTGAGGGCCTGATTCCAAGGATTTCCCCTTGGAATTTTCCAGGTTTACACAGGTGTTGAATCCCCATCCCAATGATTCCCCTTGGAATTTTCCACGTTTTTACAGATATTAAGGGCCTGATCCCAATGATTCCCCTTGGAATTTCCCAGGTTTTCAAAGGTGTTGAGGGCCTCATCCCAATGTTCCCCTTGGATTTTCCATGTTTTCACAGTTGTTAAAGTCCCCATTCCAATGGTTTCCTTTGGATTTTCCATGTTTTCACAGTTGTTCCAGTCCCCATCCCAATGTTCCCCTTGGAATTTTCCAGGTTGTCACAGTTGCTCCAGTCCCCATCCCAATGATTCCCCTTGGAATTTTCCAGGTTGTCACAGTTGTTCAAGTCCCCATCCCAATGATTTCCCTTGGAATTTTCCAGGATTTCACAGATGTTGTGGGCCTGATTCCAATGGTTTCCCCTTGGATTTTCCAGGATTTCACAGTTGTTCAAGTCCCCATCCCAATGATTCCCCTTGGAATTTTCCAAGTGCTGAAGTCCCCATCCCAATGATTCCCCTTGGAATTTTCCAGGTTTTCACAGTTGTTAAAGTCCCCATCCCAATGATTCCCCTTGGAATTTTCCAGGTTTTTATGTGTACTCAGGTGTTGAATCCCCATCCCAATGATTCCCCTTGTAATTTTCCAGGATTTCACAGTTGTTCCAGTTCCCATCCCAATGACTTCCCTTGGATTTCCCAGGATTTCACAGTTGTTCCAGTCCCCATCCCAATGTTCCCCTTGGGATTTTCCAGGATTTCACAGTTGCTCCAGTCCCCATCCCAATGTTCCCCTTGGGATTTTCCATGTTGTCACAGTTGTTCCAGTCCCCATCCCAATGATTCCCCTTGGATTTCCCAGGATTTCACAGTTGTTCCAGTCCCCATCCCAATGTTCCCATTGGGATTTTCCATGTTGTCACACTTGTTCTAGTCCCCATCCCAATGTTTCCCCTTGGGATTTTCCATGTTGTCACAGTTGCTCCAGTCCCCATCCCAATGATTCCCCTTGGATTTCCCAGTTGCTCCAGTCCCCATCCCAATGATTCCCCTTGGGATTTTCCAGGATTTCACAGTTGTTCCAGTCCCCATCCCAATGATTCCCCTTGGGATTTTCCATGTTGTCACAGTTGCTCCAGTCCCCATCCCAATGTTTCCCCTTGGATTTTCCCATGTTTTCACACTTGTTCCAGTCCCCATCCCAATGATTCCCCTTGGATTTTTCCATGTTTTCACACTTGTTCCAGTCCCCATCCCAATGATTCCCCTTGGATTTTTCCATGTTTTCACACTTGTTCCAGTCCCCATCCCAATGATTCCCCTTGGATTTTTCCATGTTTTCACACTTGTTCCAGTCCCCATCCCAATGATTCCCCTTGGATTTTTCCATGTTTTCACACTTGTTCCAGTCCCCATCCCAATGATTCCCCTTGGGATTTTCCAGGATTTTACATGTACATCGAGACGTCGCGGCCCCGGCTGGAGGGGGAGAAGGCCAGACTCGTCAGCCCCGTTTTCAGCGTGGCTCCCAAAAATCCCTACGGGGCCACCAACACAGCCTACTGCTTCAGCTTCTACTACCACATGTATGGACAGCACATAGGTGAGAGACAGCCAATCCCCTTGGGAAAAACAGCTGGGAAAACTTCTCATTTGGAGGAAAAGTGTGGGAACAGCACCAGCCCCTCCAAGGGCTTCTCGTAACACAGACAGCACCCAAATTCTATTTTCAACTAATCAGGAATTTGTAGGGTGGAGGGATTTCCCCTCTTACAGCTGGCAAATGTTTCCTGCATGAGTGAGAGTCTGGGAATTTGAATTGCATGGGGATCCCATTGATTGGAATGGGAATTTTAGAGCCTGGAAAGGGAGAAGTTGGTATTTAACAAGGATTTTTTCCTGATTCTAATGGGATGTTTTAGGTATTCCTGGTGGATTCTGGATCAGGCAGTGAACTACAGCATTCCACAGGTGTTTACTGTGGAAAAGTCATGGGAAATTTGCTGAAAACCTGCAGGAATATGGATTTTCAAAGGGTATCTTTGAGTGTTTTAGGTATTCCTGGTGAATTCTGGATCAGGCAGTGAACTACAGCATTCCACAGGTATTTACTGTGGAAAAGTCATGGGAAATTTGCTGTTTGCTCAAAATCTGCAGGAATATGGATTTTTGAGGAGTATTTGTGAGTGTTTCAGGTATTACTGAGTAGAATCAGGACCTCAGGTGTTTCCTGTAGAAAAGTCATGAAAAATTTGCTGAAAACCTGCAGGAATATGGATTTTCAAGGAGTATTTGCAAGTGTTTCAGGAATTTCTGAGTAGAATCAGGATCAGGCAGGGAGCAGCAGTGTTGCTCAGGTATTTTCTGTGGAAAACTCACTGAAAATTTGCTGAAAACCTGCAGGAATATGGATTTTCAAGGAGTATCAGTAAGTGTTTTAGGTATTTCTGATGGATTTAGGATCAGGCAGTGAACAACAGAATTCCTCAGGTATTTCCCACAGAAAAGTCGTGTAAAACTTGCTATTTGTTCAAAATCTGCTGGAATATGGATTTTAAAACAGTGTTTGTGAGTGTTCCAGGAATTTCTGAGTAGAATCAGGACCTCAGGTGTTTCCTGTAGAAAAGTCATGGAAAATTTGCTGAAAACCTGCAGGAATATGGATTTTTAAAGGATATCTTTGAGTGTTTTAGGTATTCCTGATGGATTCAGGGTCAGGCAGGGAGCAGCATCATTCCCCATGTGTTTCCTGTGGAAAACTCATTGAAATTGTGCTGAAAACCTGCAGGAATACGGATTTTCAAAGAGTATCTGCCAGCCTATTTTTAGTCCTGGCTCTTTCAACACCCACATATAATTTCTTTTTGTAGTATGGAAAAAAAAAAAAAAAAAAAAAAAAAAAAAAAAAAAAAAAAAAAAAGAGTGGGAAAACATAAAAACCTAAACAACAAAAATCCAATTTTTTGGAAGTCCTTTGCAGCTTTCTTGGTGCTCACAGTGTGCCAAGAGGTTTTCCAGTGTCAAAGTGACCTGGTTTGAGGTATTTTTATCTTTATTTCAAGGGCAAACTCATCCTCCTAGAGAGTTCTGGTTCTTGCTTTGTCCAAGCTCCCCCTGCCCCCAGGCAGGGCTCAGATTTTAAGCAGAGGAGACAAGTGCACTCAGGTTTTTGTTTTTTTTCTGTCATCTCTGTGCTGCAGGAAGGTGGATGCAGCTCCAGGTTGGAATTCTCCTGGCTCTGTGCTGGGTTTTTTTATTGGGAGGAAGGGATTCAGCCACTCCATGCTGAGAGGAAAAATATAGAAATTGCAATATCTGGTTATATTCTGGTTGTTTATGATGGATATTGTGAAGAAGAAATGACAAACATAAAGGGTTAAAGAGTGTTTCTGGAGTTCCTGATAAATATTTGGAGTTTAAAGTTTTTTGGGATAATGTAAAGAAAACAGGTGCTGAGGTTTGTCCAAAACCAGTGGGATTTGGGGTTTTTCCCCTGGATTTCCTCTTCAGCAAGTGTCTGTGCTTAGATTTTGGGGTTTTTGCTGGGATTCCCCTTTCCCTGTGGGAATCCTTGAATTGCCAAGGCAGGATCTGACCCCAGGTGACAGAGGTGATCTGTGACCACAATTCCACTGGATTTATTCCTGGAAATGTGGACATGAATTGTCAGAATCCAAAATTGCTCAGTATTACTTTGGTCCCTTAATTTTTTTAAAATACAGTTCCCATCATTTTAGCTAATATTCAAAACTCCAGAATCCCAGAATCCCAGACTGGTTTGGGTGGGAAGGGACCTCAAACTCATCCTGTTCCAACCCTTTCCATGGGCTGGGACACCTTCCACTGTCCCAGGGGCTCCAAATCCTGTCCAGGCTGGCCTTGGAAAGGCTTAGGAGGATCTTAACCTTTGGATAAATTCCTGGAGGAAGAGTGTGAAAAAGCTCAGGGACAGAAAAAGTGACAATGGGAATAAACTGGAACGAGACAATTTCCTGTCTGAAAGTCTCAAAGGGAGAGAAATACACTGAATTTACAGAGCACAGAGAGGCCACTGCCCCACACCCCTGCACCAAAAACACCTGCTGAAAAACAGCACCCAAACCCCCAAATCCTGTGAATCAAGGACCCAGATCAAAGAAATTTGTTATTTTTTGGTGCATCAAGAGAATCTGGTTCTGTAGATGCCTGCAGGTGACCCTGGTGTCAGAAATGTCTGTGCTGGTGGGCCAAGGTGCAGCTCTGGGGGCTTTTCCTGCACAGGGAGGATTTTGGAGGTTATTTGAACTCAGAGGGTGTTGGTCTCCTCCAGGAATATTCCCATCAGCTCTGTCCCTGAGGTGGATCTGCCAGGATCTGGGGAATTCCAGCAATGGGCAGAGGAAAGCTGGGTGGTTTTAACAAGCAAGAATTCAGCACAAACCAACCAAATTGCTGATATTGCACTGGATAAGGAGGTTTAATGCCAATTCATTGCCCTAAACCACAGAAAATTTTTTTTTTCCTTGGAATTCTCATGCCTTTCCTGGGCTGCTGGACGGGTTCTCAGTTCCCCTCTGCTGAGACCTCCCATCACTTCCCAACATTCCCGAATTTCAGAAGGTTTTGAACCTATGCCAAGAAACTTCCACACCTCAGATCCAGGGAAAAGGAGGGTGCTGCAGCCCCTGTGCTGCAGGCAGAGCCTCCCCAGCTCCAGCTCTGCTCCTGTTTTTGCAGGAAGTCTGAACGTTTACCTGAGGCTCAAGGGTCAGACTGCCATAGAAAACCCCCTGTGGTCCTCCAGTGGGAACAAGGGGCAGCACTGGAACCAAGCCCGGGTGAACATCAACCCCCCCACCTCATTCCAGGTAATTTGGCACCTCCAGGAGCTGGGAGTTGGGCAGGGAGGCTGGGAATGGTGGGATTTTCTTTGGGAATTCTCAGCTCTGCATGCTGCTCATGGACAGATAATTGCTTTCCTTGAGCACCGTGGGGTTTAATAATGCTTGAACTCCAAGCACTTTTTAGATGTGGGAGCTGGGTTATTCCAGCAGGTTTTGATTTTAGATTAGCAAGTGGAATATGAAATTATTCTCTGGGAGAAATTCCTTAGGGCCCCTGTGTTTGAGGTTTTTGGGAATACATGGATTTTCTGCAGGAAGAGGGATGATCTGGGAGTGCTTGGTGGCAGCATGAGACTCAGGGGTGGTGACAGGATTTTCACACATTTCCTGCTGGGCTTGACAGGGAGGTGCTGATGGAGTTTTTAGGGGTAATTCCCAGGCATGGGTGGAACTGGAACATTCCCAATAAAAAGCAGCAGGTCCAGCTGTGGGTGAGGCTGGGGATGTCCCTGTGGAATGTGGCAGTCACAAGCTGTGCCCTGAGTGCAGGGTTCTCCTCTCAGCCCTCTCTGTCCCTCCCAGGTCTCCTAGGGGAGAAAATGTATTTTGGGGAAAAATCACAGACTGGTTTGGGTTTGAAGTGACCTTGGATCCCATCCCATTGAATCAAATCCCATTGAGTCCCATCCCATTATCCCATTCCATCTCATTGAGTCCCATCCCATCCCATCCCATTATCCCATCCCATTATCCCATCCCATCCCATCCCATTATCCCATCCCATCCTATCCCATTATCCCATCCCATCCTATCCCATTATCCCATCCCATCCCATCCCATTATCCCATCCCATCCCATTATCCCATCCCATTGTCCCATCCCATTATCCCATCCCATTATCCCATCCCATTATCCCATCCCATCCCATCCCATTATCCCATCCCATTATCCCATCCCATTATCCCATTCCATCCCATCCCATTATCCCATCCCATTATCCCATCCCATCCCATTATCCCATTATCCCATTATCCCATTATCCCATTATCCCATTATCCCATTATCCCATTATCCCATCCCACCCCTGCCATGCCCAGGGACTCCTCCCACAATCCCAGGGAGCTCCAAGCCCCATCCAACCTGACCTTGGACAATTATTTCACTGCAAATCCAAATTGCTTTTCTAAAAATGGGTTTAATTTCCTTTATTTACAGGGAACTCCTGATCCTGACCCTCTATTTTTATTTCTGTGCATGAGAGGCATTGACATCCCTGGGAAAGGGAAGGAAGGGATGGATTTGAGGGGGTTTTGGAGACCCCTTTTTTGGGAGGGTTTTAGGGCAGGGAAATGCAAAGGATTTGGCAGCAGCAATCCAGAGGAGAGGGGGGGGGAGGTTCCAAAGGGAAACTCCTCTCCTTGGCTGTTTTTCACCTTCAACATTGTTGTGTTTAAAGGTTTCAGCATAAAACAAATGCAAAGCTCTGACCAAATATAACAAATAAATGTCAGAGCCCTTGGAGCCTTAAATTACTTTTTTTTTAGCATCTCTTGCATCGAAGCAAATTTTATTTTCCATTTAGGAGTGTAAGTAGGAAGGAATATAAAGCTCCCAGTAAATTTAAGGAGAGGGAATTGAAGTGAATCTTTGCAGTAAAACACTGTAGTGACATGGAAATTAAAACTTTTTATTGGGTAATTTATAAGGGTAAAATATTTTATACCTTGTCAGTGCCTGTGATATAGAACAAAGATTATGTCATGAGGAACTAGGAGGACTGCAGTGCTTTAAATCTCAAAAAATAGCAAAAAAATCTAGCTCAGATATTTAGATATTTAATATTTTTAAAGAATGAACATCCCAAAAATAGAGAGCCCCAAAAAGAGAGGGACATGTTGGTTCTGTCATCCAGGAAATGTCAATTTTAGTCCAGGTTTGAGCAGTGGGACATAGTGATGGTATGGATGATTTGGATTGGATTTATTGCTAATTTAGGATCTAAATATTGCAGTATCCAAACAAAAACTCCAGGATTTATCACAAAGGATTGGGATCATCAGGTCCTGGTCCCTCCTGCTGGGTCAGTGCCATTCCCTCCCTGTCTGAGCTCCAGGTGGGGCTCAGCCCACCCAGATTTGGTCACTTTGTGTCCAAAAAATTCCAACATCAGCAGGATGGGCTGGGAACATCCAGGTTTGCAGGATTCCCAACCCCAAATCACAATTTAGGATTTATCTCTGTGTTTGAATGATCTTGTTGCTTTCACTCACCCACCCAAAAGGGAATATTCCAAATTTTCAGGCTGGAGGTGTCCCTGACAGGGGGAACATGGAATACCAGTTTGTCCCAGTTTGTCCCAGTCCCCAGCAGCATTTTAACCCCTTTTTCAGGTCGATGTGCACCAAACTAAATCCTTTCAGCTCCCCAGTTTTGGGGTGTTAATGACTTTTCCTGTACCCCCCATTCTCCAGCTTGATGCAGTGCTTTTAACAGCAGCTTTCCAAAACCATAATGGGGATTTTTATTTTTTTTTCTGGGATGCTGATGGGGAATTCTGCTCAGCTGGCACCTGCAGCCCATCCCTGGGAGCTGCAGGTTGGGTTCTGCTCCCTGCCCTGCCAACTCCTGTGCTGGGATTTCTTCTGAGTGTGGAGCAGCCCCTGTCTGAGGGCACTGAAATCACTGCCAAATGCAGCTTTTAATTAAACACTGCCTGTTGTGTTTGGACAGAGCCCTTTAGGCTGGAAATTGTTTTCCATTGTCAGGAAAAATTGGACTTTCAGCTCCACTGATTGGTGTTGTTCCTGCTGCCAAGGAGCAGGGGCTGGATTTTGGGTGAGGAGATGTTTTCCTCTCGAGATCCAGGCGCGATTTCCTCTTCCAGCAGTTTGGTTTCAGACAAGGAATATTGGAGAGAAAAACATCAACAGGACTTTAAAATCCCAGTCATCCACTCAGCAGAGGATAAAGTTCCACTGAAATTGGAATGAAATCTCTACTGTGTCCCTTGCTGTGATAAAACTCACCCCAATTCCTCTGAAAATACATTCTTGGATGGAATCAAAGCTTCTAAACCTGATGAGAACCCACATGTTGGGAAAAATAGATCCTGGCATGGAATTCACTTCCACAGTCTGAAATGAGATATTTGCATATGTCTTAATTTGAAGAAAGTCCTTTCTTTTTGTGCTGTTTTAAAAAAGGGCAGGAGAGAAGTGGGGCTGTCCCTGCCACCAATTCCTGCCCCAGCAGGGGATCTGGGAAGGTAAAATCCACCCAGGAGATCCCTGTGGGATCCAAACAAAAGGAATTCCCTTCCTGAGAAGGGAGGATGGTGCAGAGACACCAACCTGGATCCTGGGAGGTTTCCCCCAAGCTTTGGATGCAGGAGAAGGATGCAGGGGACAGGTCCTGTCCTGTCCAGGTGCAGCACTGGGATGGGAGGCACTGGTTGGGTCACCTCCAAGAGCCAGGAATCTCAGTTTTCCCTGGAATTCTTCTGGCTCCTCTGTGTTTCCATGGAATCTGAACTTGAGTGGATGCTCAGTCCTTCAACACATTCCTCATGCTTGTTCCTCTTCAGGTAGCAGGAAAATTCTGGGATAAAAAAACACCTCCAATGTTAAAGCTTTAAATTCCATTGAATCCTCTCAGTTTTCCATGGAATTCCTCTGGCTCCTGTGTGTTCCCATGGAGCCTGAACTCCTCAAGTTCAGGCAGCAGGAATTTCTGGGAAAAACACCTCCAACCTCCTTAAAGCTTTGATTCCATTGAATCCTGCTCCAGGAATGTCCTCACACAATCACAGCACTCAGTGGTGGAGCTCTGGACACACCAGGTGACAACTGAGGATGATTTCCAGCTCATTCCAAGGAGGAAAAGCCCTCAGAGCTCCCACCCCACCCTCATGTTCATGAGAACTTGGCTGAATTGGTTTTCCCACCACAGAAATTCCAGTTCCACTGAATTGGTTTTCCCACCCCAAAAAGGGTCTATAGAACATTCCAATCCCACTGAATGGATTTTCCCACCCCAAGAATTGTCTGTAGAACATCCCAATCCCACTGAATTGGTTTTTCCACCCCAAAAAGGGTCTGTAGAACATCCCAATCCCACTGAATTGGTTTTTCCACCCCAAAAAGGGTCTGTAGAACATCCCAATCCCACTGAATTGGTTTTCCCACCCCAAAAAGGGTCTGTAGAACATTCCAATCCCACTGAATTGGTTTTTCCACCCCAAAAAGGGTCTGTAGAACATTCCAATCCCATTGAATTGGTTTTCCCACCCCAAAAGGGTCTATAAAACATTCTAATCTCATTGAATTAATTTTTCCACCCCAAAATTGTCTGTACAACATTCCAAGTCCATCCTTGTGGCCAAGCCAAACACAACAGAACCTTTTTTTTTATCCCCTTCTGTGTTGGAACCCTGGATACTGAGAATTTTGGACTTTCTGTGCTGACAGGCACTGACCCCCAGAAGAACACTGCTTTTGTCCTGAAACCATGGGGAAAGCTTCCAAAATTGAGTAATGAAACTGAAATTACTGGTGTGTAGTTTGAATCAAAGTGTGTAATGTCACATAGTAGGAAAATTAGATTTTAAGGTTTTAAAATACAGTAATATGTGAAAAGCAAGATGGAAGTTTTGGGGCAGAGGTTTCTTTCTTCTTCACCTTTTTCTTCATAGGTCCAAGTGGTACTTTTGTAATTGGACAGAAAATTACACATTACAAGTCATGGGTGTGTGATTATTGGGTTAAAAGTAGAAATAATTTAGGTGTCTGTTCTTGATTAGATATATTGGCCCTTAAAAGACCTTGTAGAGAAAGAAATGCATTGCCATTTTTACCTTGTTAGCTCAAAGTGCTGTAGCACTCACTGCAACATGGATAAGAATTAAACATCTGAGTCCAAACACGAAATTTTGTCTCTTGAGAATTTAATCCTGACTCTAACAGAAAAAAAAACCAAAAAACCCAAACAAAACACCTCTGATCTCCTGGAATTTTTTTTATTTATCTCTCTCTGTTCTGCTGGATGTTTTTTTATTTATCACCCTCTGATCTTCTCTTCTCCAGCTCATCTTTGAAGGGATCCGTGGCCCTGGAATCGAAGGGGACATTGCTATTGATGATGTGTCCATTGTGGAAGGAGAGTGCATGAAATCAGACCAGCCAGCCAACAGTGAGTGGCTCTAACCCACAAGTGGCTTCCTGGCTTTCTGCTTCCCAAATGGATCTTTTCCTGCTTTTTCAGCTGGGAGGTTTAAAGGGGAATTCCTTGGGAATGCTTTGCTCAGATGGGAAGATGCTGGATGGGTGAGGCTGGGCTGGATTTGAGATACTCAGGAAGATAAAACAACATCAAAACAATTCCCAGGGGGTCCAAACAATGTGGAATCCATGGAAATCAGTGCTGTGCCTCCCTGAGGGCTCTGTCCCACCCCTCCACCCTCTGTGTGCCTCAAAACAGAGCAGGTGGATTTTCATCCCAGGTCCTGCTCTGTCCAATTGGTGAGGGCTGTCCTTGTCCCCTGGTGGTGGGAGGTGGCTTTGGAATGCTGGAGCAATGCTGAGGGGGTGTGGGCACCTCTTTAATTCCATTTAATTCCATTTAATTTCCATTTTTTTAATTCCATTTTTCTCCCCTTTCTGTAGATCTACGATCAGGTGCTGTTGGGCCATTAGCACATATACAATTCCTCCCACTCCTCCTCCTCCTCATGTCTGTCTTAAGTCATCAGAGGTGACCTTACCCTGGCAGAGGCTACAAAAGAATCACCAGGCACTGGCATGAAGAAAGAGTCTTTGTAAAATGGACATTTCCAAACAAGCTACCAAAGATTCCTCCACTGACTGACTGACTCGAAAGTTAAATAAATACGTAAATAAATAATAAATAATTAAATTTAAAAAATTACAGATTAAGAAAGCACTGGGGACTTGAAAAGGCATCACGGGAGTGGAACTCACTAAGAACCAAGCTTGAGACCGAGATCTGGCCTAAGTAAGGAAGAGACCTTCAGGTGCTTTTGTGGTCACTGATGAATTCAGCATCATCTGGTTGAACTCTCGGCAAAGAGCTCTAGAAACCCTTGTCAAAGCACAAAGTCATGGCTGGTTTTGTTTCAAATGAATCGTTTGCTTGTTACCATGGAAACCGAATGGCCTGCCAAAAAAAAAAAATAAAACAGAAAAAAGAGGAAGGCGAGAGCGAGAGAGGAAATACAAACACAGAGAGAGAGAGAAACACCTCACTGTAAACAGGGTACGTGAAGAGCTGGCGTTCATTTTCCCTTCCCCAAGGTTTTTAAGCGTAGAGTTAAACAAATGTCGGCCCTTTGTACCTCCCGCCGAGGATAACCCGGAACCGGAGCTGTTTGCAGACATTTCCCGTTCCATCCCTCACGGCTCTGCTTGGTGACTGTGTGCTGTCTCCTTTTGCATGCATTCCCACCCAGGATGTGCCACCTGGGCTTACATTTGTCACAGGCTTCACTGGGAGTTTGCTGGCGGCCGCTGGAAGATCCCTCTCCCCTCCCCACCGGAGTCATCAGCTCTACGGAAGTGAAGAAACCAAACCACCGTCTTTTATAAATTGCCATGGAAACCAAGTGCCTTCAATGAAACAAGCCTGATTTCAAAAAATACAAAAACAAACAAACAAAAAAAAAAAGAACAGAATATATATATATACATATATATATATATATATATAAAATAAAAAAAACATGTAATAACGATGATTTCAACATGGAAGCTTTGCACCGCTAAAAGCGTGGGTTGCGCAAACTCTTTTTCTAAACAAACTCTGGAGCCTGGGTGTGCAGGCAAGGAGATGGAGCCGCTTCTGGAGAAGGATGGATGGACCCAAGGCTCTGTGGAAAGCCTTTGGGATGAGATCCGTGTGGTGTGACCTTCCAGACAGCCATGGCCTTTCAGCTTCCTTCCCGTTGGAAACAGCTCCCGTTGGCGCTGCCGCTGGGAGCAGCGCTTCTTGTCGTCGTCGTTGTCGTCGTTTCAGGTTCTCCAGTGGGTCAACCAGAGGAACAAAAAGGTGGTTCAGACACACACTTGGTGCAGGAGGTGGTGAAACACGGGATTTTCTTACTCTCCCCCTCCCTTGGGATGGCTCCCGACATCCGGATGCGCCGAGGGGGCTCAGCCTCTGCCCCGGAGCCAGACTCGGTGCAGAGGGAGAAAGATTATTTTGTTATTGTAGCGAAATTCAGAAAACAAACAAACAAACAAAAAATTACAAAAAAAAAAAAAAAAATTAAAAATAGTCCACTTTTACAAGGAAATAAAATAATAAAAGCTGTACAAAATGGGTTCGAGCTACCCGAACACGTGCCGGTTTTCCACTGCATTGTAAAGTTCCCTTCCAGTTGGTTATGAAATTTGAAGACCTTTTTCCTTAAATTAGCTCAGCTTTTAACTTCATTTAAAAAAAAAAAAACAAAACAGACTTTTGTCTAAAGAAGAGTATTATTATTATAATTATTATAATTATTATTATTATTCTGTGTTTTCTCTCGACACCCTAGGATTAAAAACAAAACCTGATATGCAAATAATTGGAGTACAAACGTGAAAACAAACAAAAGATGAGTATAATAATCGCAAAATAAGTATAAAAAGCACAACGAGATGCAGTAAAACAATGACAAGGCTTGATTTTTTTTATTCTGTAGAGAATGTTGTGCAAATTCAGTAATTCCACTGAAGAGATAATTTTCCAGCTCTGTTCAATAAAGCCTCTTTCCAGGTAAGGCAGCCCCGTGGTGCGTGTGTTTGTTGAGGCCCTGGCAGGGCTTTCCTTGCTCAGCTGGTGTCAGCTGGAGTTGTACTGGTCCATACTGGTGGTGCTCAGGGCATTCCCAAGGATGCTCTTGGCTCCCTGGTTTTTAGGCAGTTTTGGTGTGTTTTTAAATTCCTGTGCTCGGAAAATGGTGGGAGCTCCAAGTCAGGACATTTTCAGAAAATCCCAGGATGGTTTAGGTCAGAAGGGACCTTAAAGCTCATCCCTGGAATCACAGAATGTTCCAGGCTGGAAGGGACCTGCAAAGATCATCGAGTCCAAATCTGAACTGAATGGTCCCTGCAGGGATTGAACCCACAACCTTGGGGTTATCAGCACCTTGTTCTGTTTGGAAGAAAGTGGGAAGCTCCAAATCTGGATGGACTGTGGGGTTTGGAAGATGGTGAGAACTCCAAATCTGGATGGACTGTGGGGTTTGGAAGATGGTGAGAACTCCAAATCTGGATGGACTGTGGAGTTTGGAAGATGGTGTGAACTCCAAATCTGGATGGACCATGGGATTTGGAAGATGGTGGGAACTCCAAATGTGGATGAACTCTATGGTTTGGAAAATAGGAATTCTGAGTTTGATGGACAGGGGAACTTGGAAGTAAGTGGGAACTCTGAGTCTGGATGGTCTGTGAGGTTTAGAAGGAATTGGGAACTCCAGGTCTGGATGGACTGTGGGGTTTCAATGGCAATGGGAACTCAGAGCCTGATGAACTGTGGGGTCTGGAAAGTGGTGGGAACTCTGAGTCTGGATGGACTGTGGGGTCTGACACCCTTAAAAAACACAAACCACTGGATTTCCCATTGGAAGCTCTGGATTTTAACTGGATGGATGGATGGAGCAGCTCAGGCGTGGTGGGACCCCAAATCAGATTTTCCTTTGGAGGTTGGTGTGATTTGGAACTCAGGATCCAAACCTTGCTGTGCATCTTCCCACGGATGTCTCCTGAGAGCCACGGAGCTGAGGGGTGATCCAAGAGGATTCTCCATGGGTGATTTTGGCAGGACCCTCTTTGGAAGGTCTGGGATCCAGAGTGGCTCATCTGTCAGTCATTTCCACAGAATCCCAGAGGGTTTTGGTTGGAATCTCATCCCATTCCAACCCCACAGGCAGGGACACCTTCCACAGACCAGGCTGAAGGAAAAGAGGAAGCATTCCATTACCTTTAAAATACTTCCATATTTTTCCCTTGAATTTCCCTGAAAACTCCAGATTCCCATTGGAGATGGATTTTCCAGGCACAGGGCAGAGCTCTGGCTGCTGGGCTGGTGGTGGTGCCATGATGGGAACTCTGGGGGCAGTTAGGATTTGGGAAGTGCCCTGTGATTCCCCCTGTGATAAAGGAGTTGGATGATAAGGGACAGCAGATCCTGCTCCATTGTTTAGATCCCAAGCTAAAACTGCAGGCTGAAATCCATCTTTCCATTTGGATTTTCCTTTCCCTCACTCCCATGGAATATTTGGTAAAGAATTTTGATTGACAAAGACCACAGATATCTTTTTTCAGGGCAGAATAACCTATGTCCTGAAAATCCCACGTTTTTGTGGGAAAGGAAATGTATTCCCATTTTATTCTGGGGTGCAGGAGGTGCTAAGAAAAGCAGGATTTCTCTTCCTAGTGCTGATTGTAGGAGTAGTTTGATCTTCTTTTCCATTCACAAAATAAAGCACTGAAAAGGAAATGGGATTTTACGCCAGGCCATGAATAAGAAGAACAAATTGAGATATGAATTTTTTACTCTTTATTTTATTTTATATTTTGGACTGAAAATGGATGTGAAAATGTTGGATCAGCAATCAAAGGCAGTTGGAACTGGCAGTTGCCTGGAATTTGAAACTTCTGCGGGTAGAAGTTCTGGGGTATCCAACCTTGAAATGTCCCTGATGGATTTTTAAACATCAAATACTGAACTGTGCAGCAGCTGAAGTCCTGGGATGTTGGGAGAAGTGTCTGGTTTGATGGGATGGCTGCAGGAATTGTCTGGGAGTTCCCAAAGCAGAGGAGGGTGGAGCACAGGGTACATTTTCCAGGTTTTTGCAGTTGTCTCTCAGGCTGATCTGGGAGGATGAGGATGGCAGTGGAGAACTTTCCTTTTTCTTTCACAAAGCACATTGAATGTGAAATCATGGAATTGTAGAATTAGGAAGTAGCTGGGGTGAAAGGGGCTTTAAATCCCATCCAGTGCCCCCCCTGGATCCTGGATGGAACACAAGGAGGGATAAAAACATGGATTAGGAGGGAGCAAACCCATTCCAATGACACCATGGATACACAATTAGCATTTGAAGGCCAGAATTGCCTGGAAATGTAAAATTTCCTTTTAATTTGGGACAGGACCTGCTGGTTCCCCCAAAAGTGATGGAGCTGCATCTTCCAGCCCCCAAATATCTGCAAGTCCCAACCTCCACTGATCCCAGAGCTTTCCTTGACATCCTGCCCTGGAATTCCTGCTGCATCCACCACGGAGATGGAATAATCAATTCTGGGGTGATTGGGATCCCCAGACTTTAGAACAAAGTCAATTATCAGCCTCTTGTTTGTTTTCTCTTTTCCTAATGAGGACAGTGAATTCTCTTTGCAGGGAGCAGTTCAGGCAGAAGGATCTGATTTTTTTCCATGCTGAGTGAAAAAGGCTTTCCTGGTTTTATTTTGGGAGAATTTGCCTGCTGGGAATGTTTTTTTTCATATATTGAAGGGTAATTGAAACTCTCTTCCTCCCCCAGAAGTGTGTGATCCATCAGGAAAATGGCTTTTTGAAGCATTTCCATAAAAAACCCTCCAGTTTGGAGTTACAAGCACTCCCTGCCTCTCCATGCTAATAAAGAGATTGGGAGCCACCTCAAGTAATTCTTGGATTTTCCCATAAAACTATCAAAAGCTATAAAAAAGGTTATTTTTACATTTCAAATTCATTTTTTTTGCATGTCTTATGGAAAATAAGCAGCGCTGCAGGAATGTTCTCCCCTTTTTTCCTGCTCCACCACGATTCCAGTGTCAGCATGGAAGGGTTGAAACCATTGGATTACCCCTCGTGCAAAGGAATTTAGGGACCTGCAGCTCCTCCAATCCCACATTTATGGGTTGTCAGTGTTCTGAGCTTTTCTGTCATCTGTCCCTGAACCCCAGATCCCATGGGAATGTTGGTGTAGGGAGTTGTGCTCTGGATGTCACAGGAGTGATCATTAATCCAAACACAAGGAATTTGGGATTGTACCTCCTGCTGTTCCTCGTTAAAATATTATTTTGTTTTCCTTTGGATCTGTCGGACTGGGGAGCTTGAATTCAACCCATCCCATAATCCCAGAGTGGTTTGGGTTGGAAGGAACCTTAAATCCCATCCAGTCCCAACCTTTCCATGAGCAGGGACCCTCCCACTCCTCCAGTTTCTCCAAGCCCATCCAACCTGGCCTTGGACATTTTGTGTGACATTAAAACTCAGGTGAGAACAGACTGAGGGAGACACCAGAGAACACGATGGGCTGTGTAGGTGTGAGGAGAAATTCCCTCTTCCCTGAGCACCCCTCCTCAAACTCCCTGAAACATCCCAGTCCAGCCATGATCCACCAGTCATTTCCCACTGGCAGCACCATCATGGAATCCTGGGAGCACTTAGGTTGGGAATTAGCTCCAAGAACATCGAGTCCAGCCATGCCCCAGCACAGCCAGAGCCACCACTGATCCATGTCCCCAAGTGCCACATCCACAGGGCTCTGAGATCCCTGCAGGAATGGCAATTCCCCACTGCCCTGGGCAGTTGTTCCAACACCTGGCAATGATAAAATCCATCTCAGGTTCCTGATAAACTGAAACCTGAACAGGACCATTTGTGTTCCCTCTGGGTGGGTTGGATGGATGGATCCTGACATGAATTCTCCTCTGGTTCCTTGTGTGACACATCCAGGTTGGATGTCACCTTACAGGACCTATGACAGGTGATTTACAAACAATTTCCTTCCTTTTCCAGTCTCTGTAAATTGTTTTCTTCCCACTGAGAAAGAAACTGGAATGTTGAGTGCTTGGAGAAAGGAATGTTGAGCTTTGCTCACCGCCAAGGTCATGGCAACAACTGGAGAAATATTCCCACTGATCCCACTGATCCCACTGATCCCACTGATCCCACTGATCCAGGATTTTTTGCAGGCAACTCTCACCTTCCACAGATGGGAGGGAAAAACAGGATCACTGCAACAACCACACCCGTGGAATTTTTTGGATGGATACGACCACAGAGGAGATTGAAGAAACAAATTCTTGGGAGTGAGAGTGAAGAGCCTCAGCAGCTTCTCAGGAACGCTCAGATCTGTGCACACTCCAGCTGCCAAGGGGACAAACGTGGTCTTTGTGTCTGTAAATACCCTATAAATACCTGTAATTGGATGTATTTAATGTAAATAGCATAATGAGGATGTTTTAACGATCTCCACTGTTGTACAGAGCCCAAACTTGCTCTCTTATTTTCCTACACCCCCACTGTAGATTGATTTTTGGGTCATTGTTGGATCTGTATCTGGTTGAGTTCCAAACTGCTCTCACTTTTACCTCAAGGGTTTCATGTTCTTTATGTACATTTTATAAAGAAAAAAGAAACCACTCTGGATTTTTGGGTACCTTTTCCATTGCCAGCAGTATTTTCTGTCTTCTCCAGTGTTTTCTGCTCCTGGATCCACTGGGGTGAAGGGGAGGGATGGGGTTTGCTGGGGATATTCCTCATTCCATGTGTCCCTGCCTTCCTGGGAGGTGTAAAAATGTGGGAATGTGTCTCTCTATCCTTCCACTTCTTATTAAGTATGGAAAAGTTGAATTAGAGCAGGAAGAGGCTGAGCCATCCTCTTCCCTTCCCCTGACTTGTCCCAGCAGAATTTTTCCAGTTTCATCAACAGCTGAGAGTCGAAATCCATTTCTTTGGCTTTCCATAATTCCCATTTAATCCGTGGGAAGTGACCCAAAATGAAGACTTGTGTGCCCTGCCAGAGCAGGATGTTGCTGAGAACTCCCCCTGTGCCATGTGGGAAGGGAGGGATGGGCACACAGAGCTCTCACAGCATCCAGCCTGGATCCCTGCATGATGATCCCAAATTTCTGGTGGTTATGGGATGCATGGTCCAGGGTGGAGGTTGCCCATCAGGATTTGTAGGGTTGACATCCATTCTCTGCTGCAGGCCTGGCCTGGGTGTTCCTGCTCTAGTCCAGCTCTTCTACTGGGACTAAATCTTAAAATCATGGAATTATGTTGGGAAAGCCCTCTAGGATCAGGATCCAACCATCCCCAGCACTGCCAAGGCCACCCCTGCCCCATGTCCCCAAGAGTCGCCTCCACATGGCCTTAAATCCCTTCAGGGATGGGGATTCCACCCCTGCCCTGGGCTTCTACTGCCTTTCCAGCCTTTCCAAGAAGGAATTTTCCATGATAGCCAAATTAAACCTCCCCTGGCCCAGCCTGAGGCCGTTCCCTCTCCTCCTGTCCCTGTTCCTGCAGCAGAGCCTGACCTGGGGCTGTGCCCTCCTGCCAGGGACTTGTGCAGAGCCACAGGGGCCCTGAGCCCCCTTTGCTCCAGCCTGAGCCCCTGCCCAGCTCCTCAGGGATCCTCCAGCCCCTGCCCAGCTCCTCAGGGATCCTCCAGCCCCAGCCCAGCTCCTCAGGGATCCTCCAGCCCCTGCCCAGCTCCCTCAGGGATCCTCCAGCCCCTGCCCAGCTCCCTCAGAATTCTTTCCCACTTCATTCCCTTCCCTGGACACGTTCCAGCCCCTCTGTCCTGTCCCTGGGGATTCCCAATCTGCCCCAGGACTGGAGGTGCCCCAGCAGTGCCAGCCCAGGGGACAATCACCAGTCCTGCTGCCACTGTCCCTGTTGGTCTGTGTGGGGACAAACCCTCCTAGGACCCTGCAGACCCTCCTAGAACCCTTCAGACCCTCCTAGAACCCTGCAGATCCTCCTAGAACCCTGCAGATCCTTTTAAAACCCTTCAGATCCTCCTAGAACCCTTCAGACCCTCCTAGAACCCTGCAGAACCTCCTAGAACCCTGCAGATCCTCTTAGAACCCTGCAGACCCTCCTAGAACCCTTCAGACTCTCCTAGAATCCTTCAGACCCTCCTAGAACCCTTCAGACCCACCTAGAACCCTTCAGACCCACCTAGAACCCTGCAGATCCTCCTAGAACCCTGCAGAACCTCCTAGAATCCTTCAGACCCTCCTAGAACCTTTCAGACACTCCTAGAACCCTTCAGAACCTCCCAAAACCCTTCAGACCCACCTAGAACCCTGCAGGACTTTTCCTGTGGGTGAAATGAGACCATGGAGATGAAAACACTCTTTGTTCCTCGTGGTGTTTCCCTGTGTTTCCTTGTTTCCTGCTTTCCTTGCCCTTTTCCATCACCCTCCATGATTTTCCACAGGATGTCACCAATCAGCAAAATGACAGAGGTGTTTTCCATGGAAAATCATGGATCCTGTTCCCATGATGGAAAAGGGCAGGGAAAACAAGAAATAGGGAATCAAGGAAAACACCTGACCACATATCCAATTGAATTCCTGAAAACTCAGAGTTCCCAGATGAGCTGTGTTCTCCACAAACAAGACACTTCCACCTGGAACTTACACCTTAAAAAGAAGAATTTTCCCCTCTTCTATTTTCAGCCTAAAATATCCCATTACCCCATTGGATCATAACCTGAGGTCTTTCCACAGGACATTATCCCACCCCTGGGATATTCAGGGCTGGAGAAATTTCTTCATCCCATTGATCTGCTCCACCTTCCCTCATGGAAATTGGATTTTGGCTCCACATTGGGCACATCCCATGGATGTGAACACAGCCTGGGTTATCCATATTTGTGCTGGAATCACAGAATCCCTGAGGGTTTGGGTTGGAAAAGACCTTAAAGCTCAGCTTGCCCATGGGCAGGGTCCCCTTCCACCATCCCAAAATACTCCAAATCCTATTCAACCTCCCTTTGGAATTATAACAAATAAATTGGATTCACAGCCCAAGACTTGAACCTCTCTGTTCCCATCCCACCCAATTCCATAAAGATTTGAGGAAGTTGGGTCACACAAACATCTCAGCAAAAAATGTTTGTTTTTGGCCTTGCTTTCCTAAAAAATTCCAAGGCAAACCTGAATTATCCAATCTGTCTTTGGGAGAGATTTTAACAGATTTTTTGGAAAGTTGATCAGCGGAAACAGAACCAATTTGGGATAAAATGAGCTGGGATCAAGCCTGGCCTATAAAATGGATAAATCAATTCCTGCTTTTAATCCATTGGTTATTTTTGTGGAGTTAAAATATTCCTGTTCTCTGGATGTGGCACTGTCAGATTTGTCTCCCTAGGGAATATTTTTATTCCTGTTGGAGGTTTTTTTTTTTGCACATTGCCTTATTTTATATTTTATTTTACTGCCAGGAGGCCAGGGGTGTATTTGCAAGGATTAAAGTATTACTGGAGTGGCTCCAGGCCTTTCCTAATCCCCATTATTCCCTCTAATCCCACACAACACAATGCTTCTCTCCCATTGCTTAATTATGCAGTGAAAATTAATAAAAAATAGCTGCAAAATGACATTTTGAGGAGGGATCTAAATCCCAGTTTCTTCAGGATGCAGCAAAAATTTGTAGTTTTGCTGTGTTCAGTAATCCTTGACATTTCCAGCCTAATTCCTCAGGGAACAAGGATTACACAACCTCCTGGGAATTGATTTTTGCAGGATCTCAGGCCTTTCATTTTAATAAATCTTTGAAATGTGTGTCCCATTTCCAAGGGGCTTGAAGGGCAGTTGGGATCACAAGAACTGTTTAGAGAGCTGGGGTGGTTTTATTGGGAGCAAGGCACTGGATAAGGGATTTTATTTTTTCTTGCTTCCTAGGGAATGTGAGTTTGTTGGGAATATTTCCTGAGTGGGGAGGATTTTTGGTGCCCAGCCAGGAAAAATGCTTGGAGAGGGAGCTGATGGCTCAGGGTTTGCCCCTGGAAGTGTCCAAGGCCAGGCTGGATTTGGGAGAGTGGAAGGTGCCCACGGCAGGGGTGGGATGGGATTGAAGATCCCTTTGGAACCCAAACCAGTCTGGAATTCTATAAATTGCCAGAAAATGCCAAAATTTCCAATCCTGCAGTACCAGGGATATGAAGGAACAGTGGCCATAGGAAGGTGAGAATCCCTTGGGGTTTTATCATCATCATTTTCCCCCTTTTTTTTGCTGCCAGCCTCCCTCAGGAGCTGAGGATCTGGCACTGCTAATTACAGCGCTAATGAGGTGCTAATCAGGCACCCTAATGACTCAGCACCCCCTTCCAAAGCCATTCCCTATTCCAGGATCCCGGTGGGGCTCCTGCTCCAGAGATTTTCTGCCTTTGGCCTCTACACAGAGAGCAGGAGAAGGGATGTGGGAAGGATTCAAAGAGATTTTGGATGGGGTGGGACAAAGTCAGGGCTGCAGAAGAGGAACTGAGAGGGGTCTGGGAAATCTGGGAGGGTCTGGAAAAGGACTGGGAATGACTGTTCATGATTCCCACAGTGCAGAAGGAATCCCTCAGCTGTACAATAACTTTTGTCCCCAAGTTTAGGAACAAATGAACAGCACAAACCGTGTGCCTCTGTGTGGTCTGGCTGCTTTTCCTGTTTTTGTCCTAGAAAATCCCACAGGCAAACACCCTCTGGTAGGAAATATGGAATAGAATAGAAATAGGAATAGAATAGAATAGAATAGAATAGAATAGAATAGAATAGAATAGAATAGAATAGAATAGAATAGAATAGAATAGAATAGAATAGAAATAGAATTATGGGATGGGTTGGGTTGGATGGACCTTAAATCCCATCCTGGATGGGCAGGGACACCTAAATCCCATCCCATTCCCACCCCTGCCCTGGCAGGGACACCTCCCACTGTCCCAGTGTCCAGCCTGGCCTTGGGCTCTGCCAGGGATCCAGGGGCAGCCACAGCTGCTCTGGCAATCCCAGCCCAGCCAGGAATTCCCAATTCCCAATATCCCACCCATCCCTGCCCTCTGGCAGTGTCCCATTCCCTGTGTCCTGTCCCTCCATCCCTTGTCCCCAGTCCCTCTCCAGCTCTCCTGGATCCCTCCAGGCCATGCTGAGCTCACCCCAACGTTTCTCCTCTCCAGATGAACATTCCCAGCTCTCCCAGCAGAGCTGCTCCATCCCTCAGATGATCCCAGTCCTCTGCATTTGCTCCAAAAAGGATTTTTAATCTCTGTGATGCAGCCCTGGCATCACTCAGACCTCTCCACATTAACACCTGCAGGGACAAGAGCTCCTTGGGCATCCCAAGCTCTTTTTGCTGGGAATGTTCTTCCCCAAGCAGCTCCTGGCATCATTCCCACCTGGTTTTGGGACACCTGGAGTCCTGCAGCACCCCCAGCCCACAGAGACAGCCCCACTTTGGAGAAGAAAGGTAAAAATCCCAGAATCCTTCTATTTCCCTGTATTTCTGGAAGATTTTATCATCCAGAGTGGAAGTTCCTGCTGGGAGCTGCTGCCTCCCCCGTGTCCCACTGAGCTTTGCATCACTCTCACAGCCCTGTTGTTCCCAAATTTGCATCCCGAGCTCCTCTCAGCATCCTCATTATTCCCAAAAATTGAGCAAACTCCCCAGGATCCCCATCCCCACACGATGCTGTCCCAGATGCTCCCCAGACTGAATCCAGTGGGAAATGCCAGGCTGCTCCTTCCATCAGGTGTCCTGATAAATAAATCTCTTTAATTAAAGCCTGCTCTTGATTTTTTTTTCCAATCAAACCAAAGCCCTGCTTGTCTCTGGAGTGGTCAATGCCCAGCTTGAGCTCCATTTCAGCACTGCTGTGTGTTCCCAGTCAGCAGGGGTGGGACCAGCAGGGAGAAGCCTCTTGCTGGGTGAGCAGCAGGACCCATCATTCCAATTAGGAAGAGCTTTAGAGGCTGTTTAAGCCCCAGCTGGGCGCTCAAATCACCACCCATCAGCAAGGGAGATGATTTAGGAACGAATTTTGGAATATTTTTCTCCATTGTAGAAAAAAAAGAGATCTGGATTTGTTTAATTCCCCATTTTCTGTGAGGAGAAAGAATGCTCAGGGCATTATTGACCCCTTGGAAAGGACATTATCATCCCTTGGAAGGACATTATTAATTACTTGAAGGGACATTATTAATTACTTAGGGACATTTTTAACTCCTGGAAGGGACATTTTTAACCCTTGGAAGGGACATTTTTAACCCTTGGAAGAGACAATTTTGGTCCCGTGGAAGGGACATTATTAATTACTTGAAGGCACATTATTAATTACTTGAAGGGTCATTTTTGACCCCTTGAAGGGACATTTTAAACAATTTAGAAGGGACATTATTGACTCCTTGGAAGGGACATTAGTAACCCCTGTAAGGGACATTTTTAACCCTTGGAAGGGACAATTTTGGTCCTCTGGAAGGGACATTTTTAACCACTTGAAAGGGACATTATTAATTCCTTGAAGGACTTTTTTAACCCCTTGAACGGACATTTTTAACCCCTGGAAAGGACATTATTCACCCCTTGGAAGGGACATTATCAGCCTGTTGGAAGGGGCATTTTTAACCCTTGGAGGGGACAATTTTGGTCCCCTGAAAAGGACATTATTAACCCTTGGAAGGGACATTATAATTCCTTAAAGTGACATTTTTAACCCCTTGTAAGGGACACTATTAACCCCTTGTAAAGGAAATTATCAATCCTTAGAAGGGACATTATTGACCCTTGGAAGTGACATTATCAACCCTTGGAAGGGACATTATTAATTCCTGGAAGGAACATTATTAATTACTTGAAGGATCATTTTTAACCTCTTGAAGGGACATTTTAAATAACTTAGAAGGGACACTATGGACCCCTTGGAAAAGACATTTTAGAACCTGGAAAGGGACATTATTAATCCTTGGGAGGGACATTACCAACACCTTGCAAGGGTCTCTCCAAGGCTGACAAAACGAGGGAAAGGTGCAAAAGAGCATCAGTGACAATTCCCAAGGGAAGGGAAAGAGCAGCCTGGAAGGAATGTTGGCAATACCCAGAGGAACAAGGACATGCAGGTGAGTTGGGTTGATGTGGCCAGAAATGAGTGTTCTGTCCCCATCTGTGACACACATTCTCTGCTCATGGGCCATCTTTAAACCAGCTGGGCAATCATCTTTATCTTCCCACAGCCCATCCTCCCTCCAGCAGATATCTCCTGTTCATGGCCACTGAGTCCCAGGGCATGGCTGAGAAAATTCCATCATCCCACTGGGAGATGCTCCAGCCAGGGCAGGAGCCAAGCCTTTCCTACCCAGAGAAAAACTGAGATTTGGGACACCAAGGCACCTTCTTTCCACTGGATTCCAGAGGAAAACCAGAGCCTTGCACATCATCCCTGGAGCTTCAGAGGAAACTGCCCCTTCTCCAGGAGCACTGCTCCAGCTGAGCCACATCTGCCCCTGCAGGAGGATGCAGCACCATGGAATGGGACTGTGCCACCACCCTGACTGACTGACTGTGCCAGCTTGGATTCTGACTCTGGCAGGGTTGGGATTGTTCTGTGTAATACTGCATTGCTAGTTTAATTGTCCTAGGAAAGAACTGTTATTCCTATTCCCATATCTTTGCCTGAGAGCCCCTTAATTTCAAAATTATAATAATAACTTGGAGGGAGGGGGTTTACATTCTCCATTTCAACGAGAAGCTTCTGCCTTTATTGGCAGTTACCTGTCCTGCACACCAGGACAGAGGCAAAATTCTGTCTCATTTTTGATGTTCTGCCATTCCCAAAACCACCTCCAAAGCAGAGATTTCCATAAACTTCCCCCTGCCAGGAGTTATTCCAGCAGCCCAAGAGCAGCTCTATTGTACTCAGAATTGTTTTGTCATTTTACATTCCTGAGAACTGCTGAGAAGGAAAATGGAATAAATAAAAAGTCCAATTTTCTGGGATGAAACCACAGCTTCAGCTGGGAAAATGATTTTTTTTTTCTTTCCCTGCACATAATAACTTTTGGATAAATAGAGCAGCGTTTTCTCTGGAATAAATAATTGTGCTAAATGTCCATGTAAATGTTTGAGATGTAGAAATACACAATGGGAGATAATAAATACTGGGAGTCAGAGCGCTCAGGGAATGCAGAATTGCTGTTCATTCCCTGGAAATGGCTTTTCAGGCAAGAAAGGGAAAGAAAATAACCCAGAGGTATTTTAACCAGACCATAATAAACCTTCAGCCAGGTGTTTGTGCCCATGGAAAATTGGAATGGCTCCATTTAATGGGATGTTGGCAGTGTTTACACAGGGCTGTGACATCCAGGTTCATTAACTGTGCCTTTCCCACTTTTAATCCCTGGTTTATATCCTGGTTTTAGCTGCCTGGCCCTTGGAAATGGTGCCTTTCCATGTTTTCTGTAGATCCTTCAGGTCCTGGAAGGCCACACTGAGGTCACCCCAAAGCTTCTCCCCTCCAGGTGAGCAATCCCAGCTGTGCCAGCCCTTCCCACAGCAGAGCTGCCCCATCCCTGGGGAGATCCCAGCTGGAATTCTGCATCCATCCAGCCACTTCTGGCTTCAAGGATTCCTGGTTTTGCCCTTCTTGCCCTTGGAAATTGTCTCTCTCCATCTTTTCTGTGGGATCCCTCAGGCACTGTTACCCCAGAGTTTCTCCTCTCCTTGTGAACATTCCCAGCTCTCCCAGCAGAGCTGCTCCATCCCTCTGACCATCCTGGTGCCTCTCTCCAGCAGCTCCAGCTGTGCTGGATGCAGAATTCCAGCTGGGATCTCACCTGGAAGGCAGAGGAGCAGAACCCCTGAGGTTCTTTCACTCCTCCATGAAACCCCCCCAAGCTCCAGCCTCCTCATTCCCACATCCCATTCCTCACCCAAATTCATCCCACGGTGCTCCAGGGCAGCATCCACCCTGGGAAAGGACTGGAATTGTGCATCCAGGCTGGGTGATGCTGTTGTGCAGAAATTCCCAGCAGTGGGAGAGAAAAGGAAAGGAAGATGTGTGATCCCAGCTCATTTTTAAGTCCTGGAAGGCACCAGGAATCACCTCCCTGCTCCTGGTGCTTGTCCAGCAATTCCAGATTTATTCTGTGTTTGCTGTTTCAAGGCAAATATTCCATGGCTCCTCCCCACCCACCCAGCCAGGAATTCCTCCCCAATATCCCACCTAAACCTCCCCTTTTCCAGCCAAAAACCATTCCCTGTGTCCTGTCACTTGTCCCCAGCCCCTCTCCAGCTCTCCTGGATCCCTTCAGGCCCTGGAAGCAAACTGGAACTTTGGGAATCCTGCCCCTTTTATCCATAATTCAGGATAGAAGTCTCTCTGTTTTTTTCTGGAACAGAATCCACCATCGTATTTTTAATCTCATTTCTACTTCCTGAATTTTTTCCATCTATTTTTCCTCACTAAACCCCCACAGAATTAATTTTGAGCAGTGATGACATCACAGTGATGTCATAATCTCCACATACTTAAAACTATTCCTAATGGATTCTGTAGAGACCTGGCCTGACATCCCGGGACCTGGAAAGGGCCATTCCCAGGAATTTTGGTTAGGATTGACTTGGCTGTTTCCTAATTCTCTTTTCTTTGTGCCACCAAGCAAAATCCCACAGGAAACCGTTTTTCCAAGTTTGAAATAAATCCCAGGAAAGCCAAATTTTGCCAATATTGCTACCATAGCTTCCCTTGGAATATATTCCTCCAATTCTCTTACACAAATACCTTGGAATTTATGATCCAATATCTCGGAAAATTAAAATCTGAGATGTTTTTTCCTCTTCCACATAATTTGCAATGTCAGAGAAAGGAATTTGATCTTGCTCCCTTACAATTTCTGACAGGAAGTTGGAGCCAGGCGGGAATTCTGTTCCACATCCAAATTATCCCTTAAATTCTTAATTTCCTTTTCTGAGAAGTTTCAAACTCAAAGCTTGTCCTGGGCTGTGACAAAATAATTTCTTGGATTTTTCAATGGAAATTTGAATTCCACAGGAAGGCAGAAATATTGGGAATTGTGTCATTCTGAGGGAATGCTTGGTCCTTTATTTATGGGAGGCTGTGGAGGGGGGGAATCTGTGTTGCTTCAGGAAATAGCAGGAATTATCCATAATTTTCTATTTATTTGCTCCAAGTCTAATCTGGAGCGATAAAGAAAAGCCAGGAATTCTGATCACACCTTCCTGGCCTTAGGAATTCTAAAAAACCCGAGGAATTTCACAAATACATGGAGAAAAAAAGCACATTTTGTCCTCTTGTTTCTCCTTTAAACTCCCTCTGCTGAGGTCATCACGGGGCTGAATTTACGGATGCTTTTATCCCTTTCCTTTTGATTTAAAAACTAAATCTCCAGCAAGCCAAAAAAAAAAAAAAAAAAAAAATCTATTTTTTAATAAAAATCCCATTTAGTCCTGGTGTATTGAAGAGCCCTGCAATTCCTGCTGATCCATGGGCCTGTCTCCATCCTCAGCCTCCTCAGCAGAAATAAAAGCAGGAATCTGTCATTGAAACGTTTTGCTGAGTCCCACTGAAAGTTGGCTGGAAAATCTTTCCCTGGCAGGGATTTTCCTTTGGGAATGAGCAGCAGGGAATGGAAATGCTGAGATGCCTCAAGCACACAATCCTTTGGAAATGAATCCAGTAAAACCTTTGGAATATTCCCCTTTTCTGCCCAGTCCGTTTCTTGGCGGATGAGAATGTGAAGGAAGAACCAAGCAGGGAAAATTCCCAAATCCAGGACTCAGCAGGACCATGGATACCATGGAGCAGCACCTGTGTCCATGCTGAGCTGCAGAGTTCCTCCATGGATCCCCTGGGGGATTTATTTGGGACTCTCCGAGCCCAGGGTGACCCCAATGGGCCCCCAGGTCTGGGCCATCCATGGGGAAAAATCCCATCAGTGGGGATAAATCAGGTCAGGAGAAAAGCCTGTTCCAATGTTTAATGACCTTTCCATGAAGAAATTCCTGCTGCTGTCCAGCCTGGACCTCCCCTGGCACAGATTGAGGCCATTCCCTCTTTTCCTGTTAAAAAACCCACTCAGGAAAGTCCTGCCTCCTGTCAGAGGTTTATAAAAGCCTGATTCCCTGACAACACTCCTGCCTTTATCCACCATAAATAAAAATTCCTGCCTGGTTACTCACGTGAAAAATAAACTTGTTCTGGGAGGAGAAATTCCGTGGCTGAAGCTCAGATTAAACTCTGCGATCACCTGGAACATGACAGGAATGTCACAGCCCATTAAACCCCGCTGGAAATCCCCAAATCTGCTCTCCTGGCAGGGAGGACAAGGAAATCTTTCATCCTGTTGATTTACCAAAATAAGAGTACACTCAACTGTGATGGACAAAAGACTCTCTAACAGTTTAAAGTTCCAAAGTGTGTGTTTGTTCAGGGTTGGGCAGCACAGTGAGCAAAATCACAGGTGATCACAGAGTCTGTTTATGGACAAAGGATTCAAACTAATCCATATTCATAATAACAGCCCCTCCCACCCCCTTCCTATGGTAATTAGCTTGAATGGCTCTTAAGCATTGACTGACTTCTTAAATTAAGTCTGGGGTCGTTTTTGGGGGGAGGGGTCTGAAAAGGAGGAATTAGGGTGAGTCTTCCTCACCCTGAACTCTTGACCTTTTCTGTCAGTGACAACACAAACGATTTCTGGGGACAGTCCAGTTTTCCACAGAATGGGTTCTGGTTCATTCTCTGTGTCCCTTTGGATCTGCTCACTAGTTTCATCTTTTCCCATTGTAAGCACAGCTGAGCAAACATGAAATGCCAGACAATCAATTATTCAAGTTTCAGATAACTACTCCCTTCTAACTCCTAACTTTTGATTATTTTCAGCAAGGTAACTAAAATCTGAATTTTCTCAGGGTGGTGTTTCACTGTGCTGGAGGAGAAGCTGTTCTGTGCCATGGGGCACCCAGAGGCTGCCTGGGCACAGCTGCCCATGCCAGGCTGGCCCAGACAATCCTGATTAGTTCCACCTGGCCAGAAATTCCTGCCTGACCTGCAAATGTGCCAAAGCACCTGGAAAATGGGAACAAGGACAGTTGGCAGGGATCCTGGAGGAGCAGCAGCAAGGAGAGCCTGCACAGCCACCCCACCCGCAGGGAAATTCCTGCTGCTTCAGCTTTTCCCTGGAAAACACAGGCAGGAGGAGTTCAGGCAGCTGTGTCTGGAGGGAAATTCCTTCCTGACACCTGCAAGCAATTCCCTGGAGCCAGATGTTGGATGCTGATCACACATTCCACATGTTCAGAGATGTTTAGGGCAAGGGAGGCTTTGAGCTCCTGTCCTGCCCATGGAGGGTGGGTGGGAGGTCATGGAGAGGACAAATCCCAAATCAAGGAAGATCATGGGCTGGGATGGATTTCAACAGAATCACAGCAGGATTTGGGTTGGGTTTGGGATGTGACAGCTGCACCATGCATCTTAAACATCATAGGATCATGGAATGGGTTGGATGGGCAGGGACACCTCCCACTGTCCCAGTGTCCAGCCTGGCCCTGGGCACTGCCAGGGATCCAGGAGCAGCCACAGCTGCTCTGGCAATCCCAGCCCAGCCAGGAATTCCCAATATCCCACCCATCCCTGCCCCTGGCAGTGTCCCATTCCCTGTGTCCTGTCCCTCCATCCCTTGGAAATCCCCTCTCCATCTTCCTGCAGCTCCTTCAGGCACTGCAAGGCCACAGCTGGGTGACCCCAAAGCTCCTCTCCAGGTGAGCATTCCCAGCTCTCCCAGCTCAGCTGCTCCATCCCTCTGGTGTCTCCTCTGGATCTCTCCAGCAGCCCCAGGTGCTCCCTGTGCTGAGCCTGGGGCTGGAGCAGGATTCCAGGTGGGATCTCACCTGGGCAGGGCACAGGGGCACAATCCCAATCCCTTTCCTGGCACTCACAGGCCAGGCTGGGGGGCTCAGGGCTGGGGCAGCTCCAGCTCTCACCCACAGCACCCCCAAATCCTCCCCCAGGGCTGCTCCAGCTGCTCCTCCCAGCCTGGGCTGATCCCAGGAGTTGTCCAGGTTCAGCACCAGGACAGGGACTGGGACATTCCCAATGTCCTGATCTTAGGAACCCCCTCAGGAGCTCCCCTCAGGCTGGGGAACTGCTGCTGACAAAGGTGGGGGGTGCACCCTGCTGTCCTGGTTTGGGGACAGGTGTCTGCCAATAAAGGCAGGAGCTTCTCTTTGAAATGGAGAATGTAAACCCCCTCCCCACAAATTATCATTATAATTTTGAAATTAAGGCAAAGATATGGGAATTAGGAATAACAGTTCTTTCCTAGGACAATTAAACTAGCAATGCAGTATTACACAGAACAATGCCAGCCCTGCCAGAGTCAGAATCCAAGCTGGCACAGTCAGTCAGTCAGGGTGGTGGCACAGTCCCATTCCATGGTGCTGCATCCTCCTGCAGGGGCAGATGTGGCTCAGCTGGAGCAGTGCTCCTGGAGAAGGGGCAGTTTCCTCTGAAGCTCCAGGGATGATGTGCAAGGCTCTGGTTTTCCTCTGGAATCCAGTGGGAAGAAGGTGCCTTGGTGTCCCAAATGTCAGTTTTTCTCTGGGTAGGAAAGGCTTGGCTCCTGCCCTGGCTGGAGCATCTCCCAGTGGGATGATGGAATTTTCTCAGCCATGCCCTGGGACTCAGTGGCCATGAACAGGAGATATCTGCTGGAGGGAGGATGGGCTGTGGGAAGATAAAGATGATTGCCCAGCTGGTTTAAAGATGGCCCATGAGCAGAGAATGTGTGCCAGGAGATCAGGGGCACTGCCCCAGCCGGGTCAGCAGATGGGACAGAGCTCACATTGCTGGGCACAGCAACCCAAAACAGCCTCCAATGTTGCCTGAAATCCCCTGGAAATATCTGCGCATTTTCTCCCCAAAGAGCCCAAAAATGCTAATTAAAATTCAATAGTTTGTTCATCACCTTCCCAAATGCAAAAGGTGTGCTCTAAACATTTGGAAATAAATGTTGTTGATCCTGCCAGGACTGTCCCTCAGCTCGTGGATTAATTGTATTCCCTGAGATCCCTGGGACTGGCCCAACCTCCAATCTCCCACTCTGAGCTGGAATTTTTCCACAAAGCTAAAACTGGGAATATGTAAAAAATATGGGGTTTAATTTTATTTTTCTGAATATTTGTATTCATGGCATTGATTTAGAAAGAAGGCAGGTGCTGGAAAAGCAGCTGGACTCAGCTTAAGCAGAACAGGGCAGGAGCTTCCCAAGAAAATCCTGGAATTTACAAACTGCCTGGTCTGGAATAAAGCACAGGCAAAACTCTTCAAGAGAATCCAGCACAAATCTGTTAAAACAGACAGAAAATTCCACTTCAATAAACTGAAGTCCTTCAGCTATTTATTTATTTTCCTGTTTCATATCATGGAATTCCAGGCTGGAATGAGTTGGAAAAACCTTAAATTTCATTTCATGTCACCCCTGGCAGGGACATGTCCCCTGTGCCAGGATGTCCTTGGACACTTCCAGGGATGGGACAACACCTGGGAAGCTACAAAATGTTGGGAAAAGACCAAACTGGGACTTTTGTAGCTGCAGGAAAAATCTGCAGCAAGTCTAGGGGGAAAAAATCCCAAAAATAAAAAACCAGAGCTTTGAAAGTTTAACAATTTTAATATATATATATATTAAAAAATTCTAAAATGTGGAAATACATCTTTAAAAAAGCTGATTTATGCTCTGCTTTGAACGAGCTCCTTCTAATTGAGTGGAGAATTCCCAATTCTGGGATATTTTCACCACTTTGTGCCACACTGGAGATGTCACTAATCCCAAACCCAAGATTCCACTCTCTGAGTTTCCAAACTCAGCTGAAGCCCCAGGCTTCCCAACCCAATATTTTAATTTTAATTAAAATTGTTCTGCCACTGGAAATCAATTCCCTGGGTGTTTCCATCTTGGGAACAGCAGGAGCATGGGAACAATTGCAGATTATTTTTATTTCAGAGTAATTCCCACTGCTAGGGAAAAGGGAGGAAACTTGGGAAAATGGGGAGAGGTTTCATTGGAATGGAACCCCAAAAACACCAGCTGGTAATTCTGGGTACAGTGGAATCAATTTCTTCTTCAAACTTAGGCTGAGTCTAAAATTAAATCAGAGATATTGATAATTTTTAATAATTTCTGTCCTTTTTTGTACATTAATCAACCCCACATTCTGCTCACTCAGGGCACAGAGGTCTGGTGCAGCCGACTTCAGAAATTTGATTTTTTTTATATTTAAATCAAGCCCAAGTTTTTCTCATTCATCTCTTGTGCAGAGTGAGGGATTTGGTGGAGTCAGCTTCAGAAATTTGAATTTTTTTTGTGCATAAATCAGCCCCCACATTCTGCTCATTCATCTCTTGAGAAGAGTGAGGAATTTTGTGGCACTGACTTCAAAAATTTGAATTTTTTTCTACCTAAATCAACCCCACATTCTGCTCACTCATCTCAGGTGTAGAGTGAGGGGGTTGGTGGAACTAATTTCAGAATTTTTTTTTTTTTTTTGTACATAAATCAACCCCCACATTCTGCTCAATCATTTCAGGGGACAAAGGTTTGGTGCAGCTGACTTCAGAAATTTGATTTTTTTAATATTTAAATCAACCCCAAGTTTTTCTCATTCATCTCTTGTGCAGAGTGAGGGATTTGGTGGAGTCAGCTTCAGAAATTTGAATTTTTTTGTACATAAATCACCCCCAGCAGGATGGGATCAACATTCCAGGCAGGAGGAATCTCTCCCCTTCTGCCCCCAGCAGGGTGGGAACTGGCAGAGAAAATGAGCTCTGCAAGGAAAAAAGGAAAAAAAAAAAATGTTTTTCTTGGGAAATTTCCTTGTTTTCCTGGGAATTGGGTGAGACCTCAAGGATGGGGTGGAGCAGAAATGGTGCAGAGCCCATGACTGGGCAGAAAAATAAAATAAATAAAAATTTTAAAAAATTAAAATTAAAATTTAAAAAAATAAAATAAAAATAAAATTTTAGGAGTGGATCAAATGTCCAACCTGGTTGCAGGCTCAGCCTCATTTGAATATTCTCATTTTTTTTTCCATTTTGTCCAAATATTTTCAAAATAAGAAAGCTGCAGGGATGAAAAGGGAAATTTTCCTCGAGCTCTGGTGTTTTTCACCCTCCTACAGCTCATATTTTACTCAATAAAACTGATTCCAAAATGATTTTTAATTTTTTTTTTTTCAGGTGTTAAGGTGGAGAACAAACTAATTAAGCCTGATGACAAATGACCTTGTGGATCCTTCTTCTCAATCCCACTTTTCCTTTCACCTTTAAAGCTGGGAATGGAAATAGAAAATAGGGAAGAGTTTTGTAATAATTTAGGTGCAGGCTGATTATGGCTGGGATTTTTTATGGAAATGCAGGATTTGATTGCAAGATGGGGAAAGGAAAGAGAAAAGAAATAAAATAATTTATACAATGTATGATTATATTACATATATATTATATATATTATGTTATGTTATGCTATATTCTATTCTATTCTCATAAAATATCATAAATACAATTATCTCCTTGATTTTTCCTGGCTGAAATGGAAAGCTCCATACAGCAATGACAAACTGGGGGTGAATCATCACAAATCACCTTTGTTGTACAAAAGCAACTCTTGTACTTCACTGAGACTTAGGAATTTCAATTTGGGAAATTCCTGGCTGTTCTTGGAAAGAATGGGAGTCTGCCTGGTGATAAATAAAATAAAATACTAAAATAAAATAAAATACTAAAATAAAATAAAATAAAATAAAATAAAATAAAATAAAATAAAATAAAATAAAATAAAATAAAATAAAATAAAATAAAATAAAACAAAGACATTCCAGGAAGTGTCCCAATGGAGAGCAGGGATGGGAACTGGAGCTCAACCTGAGCACCTGGTCCAGCAGTGGGATGGTCCAGGGGATGGAACTTTGCTGGGAATGTTCCCCTGGAGAGGAGAAGTTTGGGGTGAGCTCAGTGTGGCCTTCCAGGACCTGAAGGATCTACAGAAAAGATGGAGAGATAGGATTCCCAAGGGATGGACAGACAGGATTCCCAAGGGATGGACAGACAGGATTCCCAAGGGATGGACAGACAGGATTCCCAAGGGATGGAGGGACAGGATTCCCAAGGGATGGACAGACAGGATTCCCAAGGGATGGAGGGACAGGATTCCCAAGGGATGGAGGGACAGGATTCCCAAGGGATGGACAGACAGGATTCCTGAGGGATGGAGGGACAGGATTCCCAAGGGATGGACAGACAGGATTCCCAAGGGATGGACAGACAGGATTCCCGAGGGATGGACAGACAGGATTCCCGAGGGATGGAGGGACAGGATTCCCAAGGGATGGACAGACAGGATTCTCAAGGGATGGACAGACAGGATTCCCAAGGGATGGACAGACAGGATTCCTGAGGGATGGAGGGACAGGATTCCCAAGGGATGGACAGACAGGATTCCCAAGGGATGGAGGGACAGGATTCCCGAGGGATGGACAGACAGGATTCCCAAGGGATGGAGGGACAGGATTCCCGAGGGATGGACAGACAGGATTCCCGAGGGATGGAGGGACAGGATTCCCAAGGGATGGACAGACAGGATTCCCGAGGGATGGAGGGACAGGATTCCCAAGGGATGGAGGGACAGGATTCCCGAGGGATGGAGGGACAGGATTCCCAAGGGATGGAGGGACAGGATTCCCAAGGGATGGACAGACAGGATTCCCGAGGGATGGAGGGACAGGATTCCCAAGGGATGGAGGGACAGGATTCCCGAGGGATGGAGGGACAGGATTCCCGAGGGATGGAGGGACAGGATTCCCAAGGGATGGACAGACAGGATTCCCAAGGGATGGGGGGACAGGATTCCCAAGGGATGGACGGACAGGATTCCCGAGGAATGGAGGGACAGGATTCCCAAGGGATGGAGGGACAGGATTCCCGAGGGATGGAGGGACAGGATTCCCGAGGAATGGAGGGACAGGGTTCCCAAGGGATGGAGGGACAGGATTCCCGAGGGATGGGGGGGACAGACAGGATTCCCAAGGGATGGAGGGACAGGATTCCCAAGGGATGGACAGACAGGATTCCCAAGGGATGGAGGGTCAGCAGACAGGGAATGGCTTCAAATTGGGAAAGGAGAGATTTTGGGAATTGGGAATTCCTGGCTGGGATGAATTCCCAGAGAAGCTCCTGGATCCCTGGCAGTGTCCAAGGCCAGGCTGGAGCACCTGGGGCAGGGAGAGGTTGGGATGGGACTGGATGGGATTTAAGGTCCCTCCAACCCAAAGCATCCCATAATTCCAGGATTTTCCTGATTTACCACAGCAGCACAACCAGAACATTCCCTGCTCTGGGAAGCAATGGGAGAATTCCATAACCTCAGAGAGTGCTGAGGAACCCTTGGAAATCAATTCCCCAGGGTGCAGGGGACTCCATGAATATCCCAGCACCTGCATCAATCTCCTGCTCTTTATTAAACCCTGCAGAGATTTATTAAATTCCGTGTGGCTTAAGAAATACAAAAGAACTGCAATGAAAAGAGAGAGGGGATTGCTTGTAATTCACATTTTAATAATGGTCAAATGAGTTGATTTTATCTTTTCTGCTGTGATGGATGTTCTATATACTCATATTTGGGGGAAATTTATGCAACTCAAAGTCATGGCTCAGCTGTAAATAATGAAAAGAAATCATTTTGCAGCCTAAAATATCTTTAGCATCAAGGTTTCTACTTAAAGTCTATTATTTCGATCAGAATAATTTCTTCTTTCTTTCACATAAATTTAATTTAGATGAATTTGCTGTTGTGAAGAGTGGAAAGTTTTGATTTCTGATGTACTGGTGATGCAAAAGTTAATGCCAAAAAGATGATTTAGAAGTGCAAGGAGAAATGAGTCCTCGAAGAAAATGTGCCTTGCAATTAAAATAGTGAAGAAATCAAGATGGTTTTCCTGTTTTTTAATTGTTTTATCTGAAAAAAAAATGGGAAGAGTGAAATTCTGCCCTCAAAGTTCATGGACAAAAGGTCTCAACTGGTCCCTTGCAGGAAATTTAGGGATTGGGACCTTTCCAAGATCCATGGCAGGACATTTGAGGGATGGGAACATTCACCCCAAATCCCTGAGAATTCCAAGCATTCACTGATTTTTATGCCAAATTAGAGCTACTAAAAATTCCTAGCCATTAAAAATTCCTGGATTTCTGTGGGATCTCTTGATTGAAAGGTGAGGAAGGAGTTAGGAAGTGAAATAATGAATTTGTGATTTGCATTTCCAGTTAAAATCCCAAATTGTTTTATCCAAGGGCGCCTGTCAGGGGGGCTCAGAATGAGAGTGGCAAAGTCTCTGTGGAAGCTGGGAAAAAAATCCACCAGAAATCCAAGAACAATGAACCCTCAGGAGTCAAAAATCAGAGGTTTTGAAGAGAAATCAAGTGTGAAATAAGAGAAACTATTTCTTCTCTCAGGAGGATCCACGCTGGATTCTTTAAAGGGAAATATAAAATATGAATATTTGCATATTTGATTGATACAATTGCCTGTGGATTGCACAATTCCCTCTGTCCAGCACTGATAATTCAACATTCACTTGCTGTTTAATTATTTGAGGGAAGTTCTTTTCCCTGCAAGAGCTGAAGGTCGTTCCTGTTCCTTTCTTCATCCAGAAAATAAAAAATCCATGAGAGATCCCAGCTTCCCTGGAATACTGATAGAGAGATATTCCAAATATTAATTTAATGATCCCACGGTTTTAAAACTGAAATGTTCCATTGGGAAAGAGCATGGAAAATGTGCATTGGGAAGAGCTTGCCACAGGACAGTTGTTAGAATTATTAGAATTCTAGATCACTCATTATGATATTATTCTATTACTTTAGTTATTAACATTCTGTATAATTATTATTATTAACATTAATATTGATGTTTTTAATATCTATTAGTTTTAATATCAGTATTTATATATTGTTGTAATATTAATATTTAATATTACCCATTAGTTCTCTGCTTTGTGTTTCCAAATTGGTGACACCAAAGTTCTCCTGGAATCCCTGGTCTTTCCCAAGGGACAGCATCTGGAGTTTGCCATGACAGCCAAATATTTGAGTTTGTGGTTGATCCTGCCTAATTTCCAATCAGATTTTGATTTCAGGTTTTTATCCCTAAAAAGAGCTGGGAAAAGTGGCTGATTCCCTGTTCCCACTCCGGGGCTGGGCTTTGGAATAACAGGAACAGGTCCAGGCTGGATTTCAGGGAATCCTAAAATCCCAAAAATGATTGGAAAGGGGTTTAAATCCCACCCAGCTCCACCCCCTGCCACAGGCAGGGACATTTCCCAACCAGGAGAAATCTGATCCCAATAAAACTCCTTGAAAATGAGAAACCATCTTAGCCTGAGGCTCCTCCTTGGCTTCTTTCCACTTCATCAAATAATAATAATATCAAAATTAAGTGTGGAAAAGTGCAGTGTGGAAAGGAAAATATTTCTGTTGGTGGTCATTTCCCAGGTTTATGTTTTCCTTTGGGAGATTTTGGAAGCTGATATTGGGGGAATGTTATGAGAATTCAGCCTTTAAATGGAGATCTGATCAGCAGCAATTTTTCTCCTCGTGAAAATTCCTCTTGGATTCATGCACAGGAACCTGAGCTGAGTTTTCCAGATGAGAATTTTCTCATTTATTACCTGTCATGCATTTTTTCTGTTGTTATCTCTGCTGATTGCAGAGCTTTTGAATGCCTTTTTTTATTATTTTTTTTTTTTTCTGTCATCAGTGCTCTTTGCACCTTATTTATTCATTAATGCCACAGCCCAGGTGTGGGATCTCAAAACTGTTCCCATGGTGACAAATGGGGCACAAAAACTGGATTGTGATGGAACTGCATGGACAGAGAATTCTGGGGAATGCAAAAGCTGCTGGCTCCCCACAAAAATCCTAATAATCAGTTACTCAGGCAGAGAAAACACTGATGAATTTTCATTTTTGATGTTCCAGGGTGGAAATATTTTTCTTTATGCAGAGGAATGAGGGGTGTGATGGAAATCCTGGGGCACAGATGCTCCTGAGGGGCTGTGGGATGCAGAGATTCCCACCCATCCTGCAATTCTGGGTGGGAACATCAGCCAAGGACAATAAATCCTCATCCTCATAAAGCTTTGGGAGATTTTTGGGAGCAGATTTAAAATTCAGGGCACCTCTGGGTAAATTTAGAGCAAGCAGAGCCTCACCTTTGGCTGCAGCTTCTCCCCAAGAAAACCTTTGGGATTCTGGTTTGGAATCCAGAATTTTTTCACATTTTTCTGTTTGAGATCCCAGTGAGTCCCAGAATTCAGCCTGAGCAGCTCCTGGGGTGGGGCCAAGCCATGAGAGGAAGCCCCAAATCCCACATTTCCCCCTGAATGGCTTTTCTGGCATTCCAAAAATTCCATTTTCCACTCAAAATCCCAGAACCAGTTGCAAGGGACCCTCAGGGACCCTCGAGCTCAACTCCCAGCCCTGCCCAGAACCAACCCCAAAAAGGAGAAAAGGTTGAACACATCATTCCTGAAACCTTCCCAACCATTGAATTTCCAGTTTGAAAGGGAGAATGAGGAGCTGCTGAGCTGATCCTGGGGTGGAGACCAGAGAATCCTGGAGTGGTTTGGGTTGGGAGGGGTTTTAAGACCCTTTTTTATGGAATTTCACCCTTGAAGGCTGCAAAGGTTTCCCAGTGAGGAGCTCACTGCTGGTGGCAGATCTTGGACAAATCATGGAGTGGTTTGGGGTGGAAGGGACCTTAAATTTGTGTTTTCCATGGGCAGGGACCTCCCTCTATCCCAGGTTATTCCAGCCCCAATGTCCAGCCTGGACTGGGATATTCCAGGGATGCCACAGCAAATCTGGGAATTCCATCCCAGCCCCTCCCCACCCTCTGAATTCAGAATTTTCTTTCTCTTTTGATATTTAAATCCATGCTCTAAGCCCAGCCAATGCCTTTTACTTCCCTACAGAAGAATCTGGGACACATCCTGCACAAAGATGGAAATTTGTCCCAGCAATTCCTGGTTTATGGACACCCCAGCACCAAAACACAACCAAATTCCTCTTTTTTCACTTCTCACCAGCCTCCCCAGAGGAATCAGGAACAGGCTCCTCCTTGGGGAACCTCCTTGAGTTTTTCCAAATCCTGAGACAGAAGCTCCAAGGTGAGCAGGAGCCAATTAAATTGATCCACAATTGAACTTCTGTGGGTGGAAACTGCAAAAGCTGAAACAAAAATTGATTTCATGTTTGCTTTTTTTTTTTTCTTTTTTAAAGAGGATTTTTAGGTAGCTTTGTGTGTTTAAACCCACCTGGGAAGATCTTTGCATTCAGAGCTGAAAAACACAAGCAGCACATCAGAATTTTTTTTTAATCCAGGACTTGCCTTGCTCAGGAGTTTTTTGCAACTCCTGACAATTTCCATGGTGGAAACTATGGAAGATAATTAAATTCTGTTTTCATTTTCATTCCTAACAGACTTTTTAGTTCCTGACTGATAAGAACACACAAGGAAAAATATGGAAAAAAATGCAGAGGCACCAGGAAGGGCAAAGCTGACATTGCAGAAGAAGCTGGTCCTGCTCTTATCCCATATCCCAGCCTGTCCTGTGGCCTTTCCAGAGGAATTTCTGTGGGATTTGGAAACTAAAAGCAGCCAAAATTGCCAGATCAGAGCCAGCTGAGGCCGTGACCAGCACAGGGTGAAGCTCCAGGTGGAGGCTCTGAGGCCACCAAGCATCACCTGGAGGAGCCTTTTCTCCACATTTGTGCTGCACCTGAGGTCCTTTCTTCCCTCTCCTCGTTAAAATAACTTTAATTAGCAGCTCAGTGCAGCTGGGGCTTGTTCTTAGCCTGCTCCACACAGATGAGCCAAGTCCTGCATTGTCCAGATTTTGTTTTATGTCCAGTTCCTGAGTCCCTTCATTTTGCTGCTGACAGCAGGAAATAATTGAGCAGCTGTTCTGCCATCGGATGCAGCAGCCCAGGCTGCAAAATAAAACATTCAGGGAGATAAAAATGGCACTCAGCAGAGAGAGATGAGACATTTCACATGATGGAAAAAAGCCTCGTGCTTCAACCAGGATAAAAGTGCTCACAGGACAGTTCTAGAAGGTCCTGGAATAAACTGGAATCTCTTTGAGGCTGGAAAAATGGGAATAAGAAATGTTCCAACTGCCTGGCAGGAGGGGACAGCCCCAGGTTGGGCTCTGGGAACAGGGACAGGAGGAGAGGGAACAGCCTCAGGCTGGGCCAGGGGAGGTTTAATTTGGATTTTTGGGAAAATCCCTTCCTGGAAGGTTTGTCCAGCCCAGGGCAGGGGTGGAGCCCCATCCCAGGAGGGATTGGAATCCCTCTGGAGGTGGCACTTGGGGACAGGGGGATGTGGCAGGGCTGAGGAATGGTTGGATTTGATCAATGACTTGATGATTGCCACCCTTAATAACTCCATGGCTCACCCACATCTTTATATTCCCATCATTCTGTCATTGATGTGCATCCTGGGGAGAGCCAGAGCCAGGAAAACCCACCTGATGAGAATTCCTGAAAATCCAGGGGAACTCATCACCCATGGAACTCTGCTTTCTTCACCCTTCATTTTCATGTTGTGCCTAACATTCTGGTTTCAGTTTGAAGAAATAAAATGAGCAAAGCCACGATTTAAAATTACTTATTGATATTTTTGCATCAAGAAGTTTTAAAACTCAGCAGCATTTTGGGTTTATGCTTAGGGATGGGTTTGAGAATGTTGATTGTCTCTAAAAGGGGCTTGGAACAACCTGGGATAGAGGGAAGTGTCTCTGCCCATGGGAAAGGGTGGGTGAGACAAATTTAAGGTCCCTTCCACCCCAAACCATCCCATGATTGTCCAAGATCTGCCACCAGCAGAGAGCTCCTCACTGGGAACAGGGAAGGCAGAGAAACCTTTGCAGCCTTCAAAGAAAGAATTCCATAAAAAGGGTCTTGTGCCCCAAATCTCCATGGAAATGGGGAATCAAATGCACAACACAGACCTGTGGATAATCCCAATTGGAATTATTCCCAGTGTCCTGGGAGATTCCAGCATTTCCTTTGCCAGCTCCCTTCTGGGAGGTTTCCACTTCCATTCCATCCTCACAGACAGTCCTGATACCATTTTTTTGGGAAACACCTGCAGCAGTTCTCCCCAAGCTGCTCCCATTCCCTTGTCCTCAGATTGTGCAGCTCAGCTGGAATAAATTCTGGAATAAATTTCCTTCCTATCAGCAGTAATTTCACTGCCACCTCAGTTTACAGGTTGATCCATGCTCTAATTCCAGGGGGTTTATCCCAGAGAGATTCCCAGCATCTTCTGCATCCCAGGGAGTTCTGTGTGCTGCTGGCAGTGAGACAGAGCCATTTCTGTCACCCTAAAATGACTCCACATCAATGGTCAGGCAAGGAAAAAAACAACCTGACCATTATTTATCACCTGAGACAAGGAATGTCTCTGTGTGCCCAGCACAAGGGAAAAAAGAAAACCATTTATTGCTGCACTGGAATCCTGTCAAGCCCAATGGATAGCACAGAATCTGAGGAAAAAAAGAGAATTATTCCACCCATTTTTCCTTTGAGGGCTGGGGGTTAAATGGAGTCAATAAGATGCCAGGGAGTCAGCACTAAAGTGCAAATTGTGTCATTCAGAGGCTGCCAGGACCCTCCTCTGAGCCCAGCCCTTTTCCACAGGCTGGGAATTGCTGTTTATTCCAAGCACAGGTTTTCCCCTGACGTTTCTCTCCTGGAGGCATTGGAGATTCCCTTTTCTTTGTTTCTTTTTGCAGTGTTCCCCAGTCCAAGCCCCTGGTTAATTCCATGCTCCATGATTTGCTCAGAATGTTTTTTAATCTGTGCTCAGTGCTGTGGTCTTTATAAATTCATTTGATAAGGATATTCCACATGAATTCTGTGGTCTCACAGTGTCCCATTGTTTTTGTGGCTTTTTCTCAGTGGGAAAGAATGCAACTTGCAGCTTGGAATTTTAATAATCCTATTATTCCTGATTTTCCTGCCACTCACTTTGTGTAGACCCCATTTTTCTGGGATAGATGAGGCAGGATGTGGTTTATCCCATAGCACCTAAAACATCCCAGTCCTGATTTTGTGTGGCAAAGGGATTTTAGTGAGTCCAGAGAACTGGGGGATCAACCCATTAAAGCTCAGGCTGGGCCAGGGCAGGCTCAGGGTGGAACCAGCAGCAATTTCCCCATGGGAATTTTGGATCCCCATCCCTGGGGGTGTCCCAGGAATTCCTGGGGGTGGCACTGAGAGCTCTGGGCTGGGACAGGGTGGGCACTCCATGGGCTTTTCCAAATAAAATAACTCTGGGATTCTGTAAAAAGGGAAAAAAACCCATGAGATGGTTCCAAACGGAGATTCCTCCAAGGCAGGGCAGACACCCACAGCAGGCAGGAGAGAGCAGGATGATCCAGGGAAACCCCAGAGGATCCAAATCAAAGAGGAGAGCATGGGGAGACCTGAACCCACAAACCTGGAATATTTGGGAAACACTCCAGGAACAGCTGGGATTGCTGGGGGTCTGTGCAGGGCTGAGCTGGGCTGGATGATCCTTGTGCTCCCTTCCCACTCAGGATATTCCACAATTCCTCAAACCCCTTCTCTCCTTTCCTGGGGCTCCTTGCAGAGGGCTCTGGACTTTTCCAGCTGCTTTAGACACCCCCATGTTGGGGGTAATTCCATTTATTCCAGCCCAGATCCCAGCAAACTCCTGGCAGTGCTCCCAGCTCAGCTCAGCACACGGATCCAGCCCCAGAGCTCAGGAATCACTCATTTTTCCAGGCTGGAAGCAAAGCACGTGGTGAAAAACGTGCAAAACCCTCTGCAGGGAACCCAGAGCAAAGAACCTGGAGCAATGAACCCAAAGTGCTGCAAATGCTGCAGGAAAAGCTGGAATTTGCTGCTGCCTCAGCTGAAACCTGGGATTGAGGCATCTCCTGGGAGAGGGGTTGGATGAAGGCAAGGAAAGGGGCAGAGCTCCCAAAAAAGCTTTCAGAGGGGGTGGGATGTGTTTGTCAGGGGTGGGGAGGGACCTTGGCTGTGCCTCTTGAATAAAACATCCCCCAAACACAGCTCTGGATGCATTTTCTGCTTGGATTGAGGCATGAGAAACCTGCTGGAATTCAGCCCAAATTACCCAAAAATTCAGCACAAAGAGCCATGAGAAACTTGCAGGAATTCAACCCAAATTGCCCAAAAATTCAGCCCAAGGAGCCATGAGAAACCTGCTGGAATTCAACCCAAATTACCCAAAAATTCAGCACAAAAGGCCATGAGAAACCTGCAGGAATTCAGCCCAAATTACCCAAAAATTCAGCACAAAGAACCACAAGAAACCTGCAGGAATTCAGCCCAAATTGCCCAAAAATTCAGCACAAAGAGCCACAAGAAACCTGCTGGAATTCAGCCCAAACTGCCCAAAAATTCAGCACAAAGAGCCACAAGAAACCTGCAGGAATTCAGCCCAAATTGCCCAAAAATTCAGCACAAAGAGCCATGAGAAACTTGCTGGAATTCAGCCCAAATTACCAAAAATTCAGCACAAAGAGCCATGAGAAACCTGCAGGAATTCAGCCCAAATTACCCAAAAATTCAACATAAAGAGCCATGAGAAACCTGCTGGAATTCAGCCCAAATTACCCAAAAATTCAATATAAAGAGCCATGAGAAACCTGCTGGAATTCAGCCCAAATTACCCAAAAATTCAGCCCAAAATGCAATGTTTATCTTGCTGCAGCCACAGCCTGCCTCCCACACAAACTGGATCAGAGGAAATTCAGGAAAGATCTCAAGTATTCCTGAAATACTTTAAATTTGCACCCAGAAGAACAAGGACAGATATGACAGATTTTCTGTCTCTGAGGGGAAATGTTGTAGTTTTTATAGAAGTGTCCTGGGCTTGCCCTGAACCAGGACAAAAAGTTTATTTATTTGTAATTTGTACCATTTTAGTGTGTCTAGGCCTTGGTCACATTTGCTTTGTGTTGGGCTCATCCACACCCAGGTGAAGGCAGAGATGACCTGAAAAATTTATGGTACTAAAGGAAAAAAAAAAGAAATAAATGAAGCAAAGGAAACCTGGGTGATCCTCCCAGGTCTTTCCATGATTTGAGGGTTCCTTGATTTTGAATCTCTGTCTTGGTCTTTTCTGGAGAAAGTGCAATGGATTCAACACAAATCCAAAGGAGCAGCACAGATCAGCAGAGAATTTTTTCAGGCCTTTTGGCCAAAAATCCTCTTGTTCCTACATTGCCACGTAGAATATTTTTAGAAAAAAAATGACTTTTTCAACCAATCCTTCAGCAGTGATCCCACACTGACCAGTGCTAACTGTTGGATAACACGATATCTCTGATGAAATCTCAATTTTCCAAAGAAATATCCATGTGGGAGTGAAATATTCCATTTTCCCTGCTGCTGCTTTGTTCCTGTGTTGGTAAGACAAGCCTTGGAAAACAAGGTGACACATTTCCAAGCCTGTGAGGCAGCTGATGATTGCACACCTCTCTCTGAGCTGTTTCCCAAAGGAATTTCACTGCAGACAGTTATAAACTCAGCATATTCCTCACTCAGAGACACCTCAGCCAGGCTGGGGAATATATAAATATATTCCTTTGTTTTACCAGGAATGACAGGTCTGGGAATATGTGTTCATACATTAAACTAAGTGGTTCTTTAAAACATGTAATTAGAGTGGAAATACTGGGAATTAATTGGTACAAACTGATTAAGTGCTATGGTCAAACCACAAATTAGCGATTTTTCCTTCCTGAACATAATTAAGATTGTCTAAATCCATAGAATTGCAGCAGGATCTCAGTGGAAGGTGCTAATTCAACTGGAAACCCCCAGCCCTGGTGCAGCCGTGGATTTTGGATGGATTTGGACAAGGACAGAGCTCAGGTGTTCCTTTAATGACCTGGAAGGAACCGTGGGCAAGGTGCAGGCTGTGGATGCCAGGAGAAAAGATGATCCCAGACGTGTGCAGTGGCCAAGTCCCATCGTGTTTTCTGCTCCACTTTCAGTCCCTTCCCGGTGACATTGCCTGAGGCAGCTCCTAAAATCCCACTGTCCCCACCCCCAGCTGCTCCCAAAATCGTGCAGGTCTGCAGCTCAGCTCAGGTGTGCACTGAAGGGAATAATTCACCTTCTGTGCACGGTGACACCCAAAAAATGGGGTTTCCAGGTCACCCCAAAGAATTCCCAAAGTTAGCATCCAAGTCTTGGGGGACTGGATTTTTCATGGATATTTTTTTCCCAACTCCAGTGGGAAGATGCTGGGTCTGATTTTAGGTGTTTTAGCTCCTAAAACATTCCCACAGCAAATCCCAGCTTTCTGTTCCTGCCTGGAAGGGGAATGCAGAGTGGGATGGAAGCCAACAGAGAGAGGCTGCATGAGGGGAGAGGTGAAAATGGAGAGAAAATAAAAAATTCCACATTGGAGGTGCATGATCCAGGGGACCAGGAGGAAAATCTGGGAGCTAAAGGGAGAGGGAAAAGAGCTGGGAATGGGGCAGGTCTGTTGTGGCAGTGACAGCAGCATGAGTTAACCAGGGCATGGGAATGGTCCAGAGAAAAAATACAGAAAATCCAAGGAGAGAAGTGAGGAAAACCCAAAGGATCACAAGGGAATGAATGGATGGTTCCCACTGCCAGGGGCAGGGATGGGTGGGATATTGGGAATTCCTGGCTGGGCTGGGATTGCCAGAGCAGCTGTGGCTGCCCCTGGATCCCTGGCAGTGCCCAGGGCCAGGCTGGACACTGGGACAGTGGGAGGTGTCCCTGGGATGGCAGGATGGGGATGGGAATGGGATGGGATGGGATGGGATGGGATGGGATGGGATGGGATGGGATGGGATGGGATGGGATGGGATGGGATGGGATGATCCTTAAGATCCCTTCCAACACAAACCATTCCAGGATCCATGATTCCATGATTCTGTGATTCCATCATTCCAGGATTCTGTGATTCCATTATTCCAGGATTCTGTGATTCCATTATTCCAGGATTCCATGGTTCCATGATTCCACGATTCCATGATCCCAGGATTCCATGATTTCACGAATCCAGGATTCCAGGATTTCAGGATTCCAGAATTCCATTATCCCAGAATTCCATGATTTCATGAATCTGGGATTCCAGGATTTCATGATTCCATGATTCCAGGATTCCACGATTCCATGTTTCCAGGATTCCATGATTCCAAGATTCCAGGATTCCATGATTCTAGAATTCCATTATTCCAAGATTTCAGGATTCCAGGATTCCATATTTCCAGGATTCCATGTTTCCAAGATTTCAGAATTCCATTATTCCAAGATTCCAGGATTCCATGATTCCAGGATTCCATGATTTCACGAATCCAAGATTCTAGGTTTCCATGATTCCACAAATCCATGATTCCAGAATTCCAGGATTCCATGATTCCACAAATCCATGATTCCAGGATTCCATGATCAGACCATTCCCTCCTACAGAGAACAACTGGGATTACTGGGGATTCTCCATCTTCACCCAGAAGGCAGCTGGAGATCCTGGGAAATGAGTGAAACCTGGGAATGGTGACAATCCTGGGGGATTTTTCTTGCCATCCAAGGGGGGCTAAAATCCAAGCAGGGTTTATAGAGCTGTAAAACAGGACAATATTGGGCTATTAAAATACAAATTACTGTTCAATCCCAAGGGAAAAGGGATAAAGCCAGGGACACCAGAGCTGGCTCTAATCAGCATGATCTAATTAAATCTCCTATTTGAGGTTTCAATGGGCATTAGCAGTGATTGGAATTCAGCCTGGTGCTCAGGAGCTTCCATCAGGTGTCCTTGGGAGACACCCAGGGATAAAAATTTACTGGATGTGCTCGGTCCAGAGAGAAAAATGGTGTTAAATAATTCTGATTATTTAGATTAGCTCAGGCAAATGGAGGTTTTGTATCATTCCAGCTCAATGAGATCAGCGTGGGAAGAGGGGGGGCTGGAATTCCTGGCTAAAGGGGTGCTCAGAGAGAAATTCCTGTGATGAAAAGTTTGGGGATCACTCAGATGATGGTCCCATAATTGGAAGGTGACAAAGGAGCAGCTCCATGAGGCTGCTCTGGACTGGGAGTCTCTCAGAATCTCCTCTTCCTGCTTTGCTGGCATTAATTTCATAATTAATTAATTTTCATCTCTTTGCGAGTCACACTTGTGTTCTGAACAAAACTCCTGTCGTGGTTTAGCACTGGAATCCAGGAATTCTCAGAGCTGTTGTCACATTTTTCTCCTGGAGTTGGCTCTGAGGGAGGGGAAGGGACCAGCAGGAGCAGAGCCCTGAGCACAGGAACTGAACCAGAGCCAGGGCACCCCAAAAACAGCTCCAAAAATTCCAGCTGGGAGAGCTGCATCCACAAAAATCCTTGTTGCTGCCAGTCCTATTGATCCCAGGCAGAGCCTTGCAACAACAATTAAACAATTAACCTTTCTAACGAGCCGGCCCTGCCAAAGTTTGCTTTTAATAAACGAACCAATCGATGGGATTTTAGATCTATTGACCCATCCCAAATGTCAGGCTGGTGCTGGGGAAAGGCTCTGAGATGCAAATCTCCTTCTGGGCTTTGTGGCTGCTCAGCCCTCAGCGTCGGTCGCTGCCTTTTTAAATGTTTATCTCCTTTAATTCTCTAATGAGCTGAAATCTGAGTTTGTTAACAGCTCAAAAAAACATCCTGGGCTTGCTCAGAGCACTCTGAGCTCATGGAATGTGTATTTCCTGAGAGGAAAGCTGGCTGGGATTTTAGCAGCACTCCTGATTTGAAGGGGGCTTTGCCTTCATTCAGAGGGATGGGCTCAGCTCAGCTCTTCTAGCTCCTCAGTCAATCCTAAGCCCTGCTAAGACTCATTTCTTCCCTATTTTCCCTTTTTTATTATTTTTATTTTATTATTTCAGCTTTTTTATTCCCTGACCACTCATTGACAGCATGCCAGGGATTTCTTGCACCTTTAGTGGCTACAAGGCTTTCCAGAGAGAAAACAAAGCACTTCTCACCCCAAAACCTTCCCATGTCAGAGAAAAGGGTCCAACCAATCCTGCCCATGACTATTTTATCTATTTGGTTTGGTTTTTTTTCTTCTGCCTCTAGGAATGCCTTTTGCTGCCAAAGAGCAGCTGCAATTATCTGCAGATTAACACAGGGTAATAAATCAGTTTAATTTCCAGCTACCTGGGCAGAATAGCACAACCAAAATTCCTTTGTTAGTCAAGGGCAGAAGCACCAACCCAGGGAGATTTGAACCCAGGTTTGATGTCTTCAAATCAGTGTTCAGTGTTAATTTGCTTCATTGAAAATACAGCTTGAAATTCTCAATAAAATCCAGAGTTTTCAGAGTCTCAGGATGGTTGAATTGTGCTGGCTCCTGGTTAAAGTTAAAGGTGAGGGGGAAAAGGAAAATCAAGACCTTCAAATCCTCTTTTAATTGTAAGGAACAATATTTTATTGTACTATCCTCCTGAGTGGTGATGAAATCATCCCTTCATGGATCCACAGTTGCTATTAAATAATGAATAACCAGCATCCAGAATTCCCAACGAGCTGGGGAAGGGATGTCCTCAGATTCTATGAGCTGCAGATCAAGGCAAAGCAAATTCCAAGAGGATTCTGTGCTGGGAAGAGCCTCCAGCCAATTCCCTCCTCTGATCTCCACATCCTTCCCTGGGGAGGGATCCAGCTGCTCTGGCAATTCCAGCCCAGCCAGGAATTCCCAATATCCCACCCTCCCTGTTCCTCCAACCCCAAAGACATGAGATGGTGATTTCAAATCCCATTTCCCCTCCAAATAAGCAGCACTTCGGTTTTAATAAAAAATTAAAAAAACCCAAAAAATTCTCTGCAAGGCTCATTCCCAATCCCAGAAAAACCATGGGATGTCCAGCAGCAGGCACAGCATTGCCCAGAGTCCCTCAGCTCCCATCCAGTGGATTTCCCAAAGTGAGAGAGGATTCAGCTTCCACACCACTCCACACTTCCTAAAGAAACCACTCCCCACCTTAAAATGGAATGAAATAAAATAACGTTTCAATTGTTTTTAAACATAATTCTGAGGAAATTTCCTTAAAATATAAAGAAAATCAGGATGGAGCTAAAATGTCTGTGTGTATTAACACCAGACTAAAGTGGTTTCTAATTAGCTCACAGCGATGAAGGGAAAACCTTAAAGAAAAGTGAATTTTAAATGAATTAAGGTGCTAGGAATGATCAGCCTTTCCTTGTCCTACAGATTAATTTGCTGACTGTTTTATTTTCCTTTTCCTTGAGGGCCTTTTAATTATGCAAAGAAACCTCATCAAACCCAGCTGAAGAAGGGCAGGACAATTAGGAGCAAACAAACACTTCAGCAGAATGCCCCACCTGGATTATTTTTGCAGCAATCACTCAGCGAGCTCCAGGAACCTTTGCTGTATTTCCAGCCAAATCCTGGTCAGATTTTCCCAATAATTCCAACAATTCAGCAAATCCCCAGGCTGGGCTCCCTGGGGAAGGCCAGGGGTTGCTGGGGTAAAAAATTCATTCACACTGGGCTCAATAAAGAAGTTGTAACTTGAAATAAACCACGGCTGGGAATGAAATAAATAAGGATAAAGGAAATTTGCAGTGAATTATTGATTGTTTACTGTTGCTGCAAGGTGATCCAAGGGATGGAGCAGCTCTGCTGGGAATATTCACCTGCAGAGGAGTTTGGGGTGAGCTCAGCGTGGCCTTGCAGGACCTGGAGGAGCTGCAGGAGGATGGAGAGAGAATTTCCAAGGGCTGGAGGGACAGGACACAAGGAATGGGACACTGCCAGGGGCAGGGATAGGTGGGATATTGAGAATTGGGAATTCCTGGCTGGGATGGAGTTCCCAGAGCAGCTGTGGCTGCTCCTGGATCCCTGGCAGTGCCCAAGGACATTGGGGCAATGGGAGATGTCCCTGGGATGGCAGGGTGGGATTGGGATGGGATTTAGGGACCTTTTCCACCCAAACCATTCCAGGATTCCGTGATTATCCCTGCTGAGGCATCTCCTGCCTTTTCCCTGCTGCACTTGGAGCTTCTCCCAAACCCTTCCCTTCTTCCTACTCTTTCCAAACACAGATTGGGATCTAAGATGAGTTTTTTATGGCTCAGACAACATTTAACCCTCCTGTTCTGTGGGTCACAGTACAGCCAAGACTTTTTCCCACCAAAACAAGTTTTTGAGGCAGTCTCCTTCCACGCCCAGAATAATTGAGATATTTTCATTCTTAAGCAGCTCAGCAAAGCATTGACAGGAGAATTTATCCAAAAGATACCTTGCTATCCAACTCGATTGTTCTTCCAATAGATTTATCAGAGCAAACTCAAGGAATATGAATTATTTTGGAGGGAAGTGGCAGAAATGTCTTGAGGAATGTCTACCTTGAAAACCAATTAAATGGGCTTAGACAGAAGCACTTTCATGTGGGCTGGAAATTAATTGCAAAAGGTAATGATGAATATTAATGACCCAAGTAGGTGGCAATGTCTGAGGGGGAGATTTCCATCTGCTGTGGACAGGGGATGTGACACAGAGACTTTAAACCTCGTGTGACTGCAATTTAAAAAATCAGGTTTATACACACACAGAGGCTTGGAAGGAAACGTGTTCAGCAAGGTGTGAACTCAGAGTGAGTGGGAGTTCATTCCTTCACCTTCCCTTTCAATGGATGTGCCTGATTTTCCATCCCATAAATTATTAGTAGACACATAAATACCTGTTCTTCATGGTAGAAGCTGCTGTCAATTACCTTCCTTTTTATTTCACGAGATCTTAAAGAAAAACTCAAGCTTGAAACTGTTTCTGTTTCACCCAGGTGAGTTCTTTTCCCACTCAAATCCTCATTATCACATTCAGTTCCCATTAAACTATTTCCAGGACACTTCAAGATGATGGCAGAAGGAGAAGTTCCATTTTACTGTTTTGATAAAAATCTTAGAGGTTATTGCACAGCTGAGTGGAGAAATCACCTCCAAGATAACAATTTCAAGAGCTGGGAATTTTCTCCTGGGAGATCTGGGAACACCTGGAGGGGCAGGGATTGAGACAGGTAATGACAGCCTCAGGTAAGAATTTATTTCTCTCTAAAGCCAAGGCAATAAACTTAATAAACTCCCAGATCTCCTCTGTCATTTTAGACTTGGCTCAGGAGGGGGATTAGCACAGGAGTCTCAGGGTTGGGCCCAGCAGCTCATTCCCTGTATTTTTCCATCCCTTATTTCTGGGGTGGGCTCTGTCAGTGCCTTTGGCAAGTGCCCAACCCCAATCTCAGCTTTGCTCAGAGGCAAAACCTTCCCAAAGTCCTCAGGATGCTCCTGAGTGTTTGCAGCTCAGTCTGATCTGTAAAAATGAGCAAAGAGGGATCTCTGCTCACTCCAGATCAGGAGCTGAGGCAAATGAAGATGGAAAACCAAAATTAACATCCCTGCTGTAAGGAGGGCTGAGCATTAATGTGGATGATCCATTAGGGAATTGACTGATGGATGGCCCCTTCCTTTTCAGGATGAAATTGCTCCTGGTGGCCAACCTGAGCCTCCCAGCTTGAGGGATGAAACAACAACCTGACCCCAGAGCAGGAAATTAAAGGGGAAAATTTGGAAACTCTTCATTTCCTATTGCTACAATATATCTGGTCAGAAGATGCTGTTGGAATCAGATGCATCTTCAGTGGAAATACCCCTCAAACTGGAAGTTATCCCTTATTTCTGGGGTGGGCTCTGTCAGTGCCTTTGGCAAGTGCCCAACCCCAATCCCAGCTTTGCTCAGAGGCAAAACCTTCCAAACTCCTTGGGATGTTCCTGAGGGTTTGCAGCTCCATCTCCTCCAAACTGATCCTGTAAAAATGAACAAATAGGAATCTCCACTCACTCCAGATCGGGAGCTGAGGCAAATGAAGATGGAAAACAAGTCAAGGAAACCAAAATTAACATTCCTGCTGTAAGGAGGGCCCGGCATGAATATGGATGATCCATTGTGGAACTGACTGATGGATGACCCCTAACTCATCCCCAGCAATGGCTCACACTGAGTAATGGAGTTTCTCTTGCCAGATGAAACATTTGTCACTTAAATGCCTTCCACGTCACCCTGCACAAAAACCTCTGGGTAATTCAACCTAAGCACTGTTTGCTTTAGGATTTTCCAAAAACAAATCCTTTTCCTGGTTTAAACGTGGCTCCCCACTAACCAAAATCCACCCTGCACCCTCAATTTCCCTGGATCACCTTTGGCTTTGCTGTCATGGCTCTTTCAGCTCTCAGCAGGAATTTTCCCAGAGTGGGAGGAGGAATCCCATTCCCTTAACCAGGAGAAAGGTTGGAAATGGAGCAGGATCCCCTCACAGGGGTGGAGATGGGGAATGGGCTCAGCCAGGGGGGCTGGGATGCTGGGAGGCTCATTTAACATTGCTCTGGATCATGTGGATCCAGAAAGGAGGAAGGAATAACAGGATTGAGTCCCCTGCTCTGGGATCCCAGGTTAGAAGGATGTGGAGCTGATGGAGCAAGTCCAGAGGAGAACAGGAACATTTCCTCTGCTCTGGAGCCAGACTGGGAGAGCTGGGAATGTTCTCTGGGGAGGAGAAGGGTCCAAGGAGAGCTGAGGGCACCTAAAGGGGCTCCAGGAGAACTGGGGAGGGACTGGGGACAAGGGATGGAGGGACAGGACACAGGGAATGGGACACTGCCAGAGGGCAGGGATGGGTGGAATATTGGGAATTGGGAATTCCTGGCTGGGCTGGGATTGCCAGAGCAGCTGTGGCTGCCCCTGGATCCCTGGCAGTGCCCAGGGCCAGGCTGGACACTGGGACAGTGGGAGGGGTCCCTGCCATGGCTGAGGTGGCACTGGGGGGGATTTAAGGTCCTTCCATCCCAAACCATTCCAGAATTTTCATGATTATCCCTGCTGAGGCATCCCCTGCCTTTTCCCTGCTCCACTTTGAGCTCCTCCCAAATCCATCCCCTCTAAACTCTTACAACAACCCTGAAGACATAAAAAAGCCTCAACATTGTTTCTCCCTTTCATTCAGTAAAACAAACTCGGAGAAGGAAATTTTCCTTTGGAATTCACCGAAAATTGCAGGAAATGTCACCTGAGGTCAGTTTTCCTGCTCAGGATTCCAAAAAAAACCAAGCACAGAAGGCTTTGGGCTACATTGGATTGCATTTGCTGTTTGATGGTCTGGTAACACTTTAATAGTCTTCAATGAGCATTTAATTTAGATTTAATAGGGCAGCTTCTCTGTTGTAATTAAATATCAATTGATTGTTCCAAGAGCACTTGCTTGATTTAATATCGAAGAGATAAACCTGCTTTGCTGTATAATTAACTCCAAACACAACAATAAAAGTGCAATTAAATTTCTGGAACACAGAACTTGTAAAAAAAGTTGCTCGAGCTGCTGGACACGAGGGGAATGAAAGAAAAATGATGTTAAAATTGTGCTCTAGCAGTGATCCTAAGAGCTAATTAATTACTCTGCTTAACTATTGACGATTTTGACCTTTGATGTGCAGATTCCTTTGAGGTGGAAATCAAACAATGGAAGTTCTGTTCCCACTGGGAATGGCATCAAGAGAGAATTTTCTTCAAACAGGTATAGGAAAAATGTCAGGAAAAATGTCATTTTAATGGATTTTTTCCCCCTGCATTAATAATTGGTGTTTATTGCATTTGCACTTAAATATTCAGCCTTTGAAATTACTCAAGTTACTTTTCAAACAGGTCATTAATTCCCGTTGTGGGTTTTTCCAGTTTGATTTTCCCCTTGTTCCTGAGAATTTTTTTAATGGAGCCAATGCCTTAAAAATGGAGAAAGCAAAGGAAAAACCAGCCATGGGGGTGGTTTTAGTGCTGACCAGGAGAAACCATCCCTGAGCAGGGCATAAATGTCACTTTTTCACAAGGGCAGCACAGGAGGGGATGGCCTGGAGCTGGAGGAGGGCAGGGATGGGTGGGATGTTGGGGTCCCAGTCTGGGGTTCCTCCTCTGCCCCAAGATCCCCCCAGAGGGACATGAGGTGGTTCAAACCCTGGTTCTCTCTGAAGCAGCCAAAGAGGGATTGCTGGAGATGGTTTTCTCTTGTTCCAAGGATTGTTTATTGTTTCTTATCTCAGGCACCTTTAGCCTGGCCAGCAGGGTCTGCTCAGCCTGGCACCCATGGTGGGATCTGCCTGCTGAGGGCAGGGCTGATCTTAGAGAGTTTGTACTACGTGTTACATGTTTACAAAATGTTCCCAATACAATACAATTTTATTAAATGGTCCAGCCCTGACCCCATCCAATCCAAGAGTGCCAACGTGTCACCCAGCATGGATGACAGGGAGAAGAAGGAGGAAAAGGTGTCCACCCCCCAAATTCTCCATCTTGGCCACGTGTCCCTTGTCATAAACATTCCCAAAAAACCTATTTATCTATGTAGTAACAATCTAATTTACACTTCACTAATTTTGGCAGCTTGTTTCCATTCTCCTTGTGCTGACAACTTCCCCCAGGGGTTGGAATTCAGCACCTGTGACACCAGGGTCTCACTCAGAGTCTTTGAGACCCTCACCAGGGGGGTTTTGAGACCCCCAAGGAGGCCAGGGGTGCACCCTGGGCTCCCACATATCGGGAATTGGGAATTCTTGGCTGGGCTGGAATTGCCCACACTGGGACAGAGGGAAGTGTCCCTGCCATGGCAGGAATGGGACTGGGGGGATTTGAGGTCCCTTTAATCCAAACCAATCTGGGATTCTGTTAAATCCTCAGGACCAAATAGATTTTGGAGTTCCTGGTACAAAGCAGCCCTGTGTTTATTCCCTGGGAAATCCAAGCTCATCCAGCTGATCCCTGAGCTGGATCCTTCCTCCTGCTCATCCTTAGGGCAGGGAGAGGCTCCCTGGGGCTTCACACTCTTCCTCAAGTCCTAAATGGGATAAAAACCTCGAAACTCCACCCTAATGCAATCATTGAAAAATAAATACATAAATAAGTAAATAAATATATTTATCAAAGGCAAAAATCCCAGAATCACAAGATCCCTATGGTGAGAAAACCACTCCCAGCCCATGGAGTCCCAGCTGTCCCCACTTGTCCCCAGCCCAGAGCTCTCAGTGCCACCCCCAGGAATTGCTGGGACACCCCCAGGGATGGGCACTGCAAACCTCCCTGGGCAGCCACTTCCATTTTTTATTAGGAAAAAATTCCTCCTGAAAATATCCTATCATCAATCCCTCAGTACAAAGGCAGATCTCAGATCTGTCCCTCTCTTCTGGCTGGAAAAATCCAACAATTCATGCCCAAAATTTGGGAATGGCAGCCACTAAATAGCAGGGGACAACTGGTGGGGAGGCAACTCCTGCTTCCAGAGAGGAATTTTTTTGTCCTAAATCACATCCCAGGAAAAACTGGAATAGAAAAACTGGATTGAAACCCTACCTGGCATTACTTATGTTTAGATTTAAATATTTTATCAAAATCAGCCCAAAAATCGTATCAAAATCTTACCCAAATCAGCCCCAAGCTCCAACTCCCAGGTATAATTTTCCAATATTTAAATCTGATTTTGGCCCAACTCAGAAAGAACAAAGCTCAAGGGTTTTGCAGCTGAGTCCCAAACACTGATCCAGCTCTCTGGAGAGTTCTGGAAATTCTCCCATTGACTTTTCCAGCCCCTGGGTTGACTTTTTGAGCTACAAATGGAAAATAATTGAGATTTCCACAGAACTGGCTGAGGGTTATTTTAACACTCCCAGGGAGAGTTTGGAGTGTTTTTATCTCAATCCTTAAAATGGTTCCCATAAAAATTCTTTATTGAGATGTTCCTTGGAGAGGTTCCCATCCTGGAGGGATTTTCTCAGGACATTTTTATTTTCCACCACCTTTCCAAGTGCTAATTGCTCCTATCAGCATTTCCAAAGTAGGCAGGAATTTTATTTTTCCTTCCTTTCCTCCTGCCAAAATTCTTCCCACTTTGTCAGAGCTGCTTTTCTTCCTCCTCTGCCTTTTGTTACAGCAAGGGAGGAATTAAATCCCAAACATTTCCAGCAGGAAGGACATAGAGGGAGATTTCAGCATCCAGAGTTTGAAAATTCAGGATTTTCATGGAATTTACTCGATGATCTTTGTCCTTGGAAGATTCATCCCTCTCCTGTTGATTCCAGCTCAGCTGTGAGGAATTTTCAAGGTTTTTAATTTGGATTTCAGGAGAAGTTCTTCACCCAGAGGGTGGTGGGCACTGACCAGGCTCCCCAGGGAATTCCCAAATTTTCCACATCTCCAGGAGCATTTGGACAGGCTGGGGTTGGTCTCCACCAAGCCAAACCAACCTGGAATTGTCTGATTTATTTATTTAAGAAGAAAACACCAGCAGAATCTGGCTGAGTTAACTCCTGGAAAATCCTCTCCCTCTCCCACCATTCATGAGGAGCTGGAGATTTCTCTTTGCTTTTTTTTTTTTTTTTTTTTTTTTTTTTTTTTTTTTTTTTTTTTAAGAAAATAACATTCAGAAAAACAGTCCAAAAAGGTTTTCTACTCAAATAAGGATTTTGGAGTTCCCATCTTCCTGAATTTTCAGAGTTTTTGTGCCTAAACACCCAACCACTCATTTCTTGAAATCTTCCTTTTTGCACAGAAGAGTGGGAATTCCTGATGTGTAAATTAATTTCTTAATTATGAAACAATCACCCTCAATATTTTCTCAAATCCCAGGAGACCAAGCAGGGTTATCCAGCTATTTCCATCTCTGGGTCAGCTGCTGGAAAATCCTAGGAAATGTTCTATAAAGGGGATTAAATTCTGAGAAGCTGATGAAAATCCACAGGAAATATTCATATTTTCATAGTAAAATTTCTATTCAAACAAAAAAAAAAGACAATACTGGGTCAGACCAAAGGTTCATCCTGGATAAATTCCTGTCCCTGAGCATTCCCAGCTTCCAGCTTGGAGATCTCAGCAAAATCTGCTGGAAGTACCACAAATTCTGAATAAAGGGCAGGAGCATCCCTTCAGAGATGAGAGGTATAATTTCCCACCAAAGCATCCTCAAACCTTTCAAGGAGGGATAATAAACACAGAATTCCCACTGGGAAGCCTGGAGATGGATTTTGCTTCCAGAAGGATTCTGTTCATTAGGCTGGCTGCTAATTAAAGGCTTTTTTTTTTCCCCCCCCTGCTGGATTTACAAACATCTCCTCCTCCTGCTGCTCTCCCAAATGTTTCTCCAGAGTCTTTAGCAATTCCCCACAGCTCTGAGACCCCTGGAATTGAAGCTGGAGCTGTAGGGGGGGGATGCCCTGGGAGTGAGCAGGGATCTGCTGCTCTCCCTTGTCAGAGCCCTGCAACTGCACCCACCCCTGGGATTCCTGCAATCCCCCAAAAATGGGCTGGGAAATGGCATCCAGTGGATGTTGGGAGGGAAAAGCTTTGGCTGGTGTTCACCCTTTAAGTGTTGCCCCTCCGTGGGGTCCTGCCAGGGTTTTGGAGGAAGAAAATCTGCTTTTCCTGCCTTGGTGAGTGGTGGTTTATTCCAAGGATTCACTGCAGGAGGAGTCACAGCTTTGGGAAACTGAGGGAAGATGAAAAGGCAAATTCCCACCCTTTGGGGATGACACAACGGCTCTTCTTCCCCACAGAACCCAAGAATGGTTTGGGTGGGGAAAAAACCCTAAATCCCAAACAATTCCATGGCAGGGAAACCTCCCACTGTCCCAGTGTCCAGCCTGGCCCTGGGCACTGCCAGGGATCCAGGGGCAGCCACAGCTGCTCTGGCAATCCCAGCCCAGCCAGGAATTCCCAATTCCCAATATCCCACCCATCCCTGCCCTCTGGCATTGTCCCATTCCCTGTGTCCTGTCCCTCCATCCCTTGTCCCCAGCCCCTCTCCAGCTCTCCTGGATCCCTTCAGGCTCTGGAAGGGGCTTCACAAGGAGGCAAAACCATTTTCTATCTAAAACACAGATATTTTAAAACTATAGATAAACCCAGAAACATCCCCATGATGTCCCAGGATGTGGATTTACACCAGAAATCAGCACTTCAGGATAATTTCCCATTTTTTTTTAACAATTCCCTTCTTTCCCAGAGCTTTACCCCAAGCACAGCTGTGAAATTTGTGTTCACCAAAAATCCCAGTAACTCAGAGCAAAGGGCAGCACTCTCCTTTTCCAGCATTTCTCTCCATCTGGATCATCCCCTACTCATTTTTCCTCCCTGATGCTGCTGGTTTGTGCTTTGCAGGACAAAATCCTGGAAATTCAAACATCAGCTTTCTCTTCCAAGGGTTTGGCTCCTGGGATGAGGAGCAGGAGGTCTGATCACCCCCCCAAAAAAAAGGTGATTATTAATTCATCTCCCCCAAAACAGCTCAACAGTGGCTTGATGCTGATCCCTAAATTACACTGGCTCCACCTGGGGCAGGATTTAGGTGGGGAAAAAAGGGAGAAAATGGATGGGGAGGGAGAGAGAAGGAGAAAGCAAAACCCTGGATCAGGATCCATCCCAACAACCACATTAAACACATCCCTGTCCTTCCAACCCCTCTGCCAGCCTGGCACTAATTTAGGACAATCTGGCTTTTGGCAGCAATGCCCAAGTGCCTCAGTGACCTCAGAATCCAGGAATTTCCTGCAGCTTCCAAGGGAGGTTTCAATTCTCGCTGATTTTTAAAGCCGTGGTGCAAAGCAGGGCCTGTCAGCAAAGTGATGTAATTATCATCAAGCCTCAGTAAAGGATTTTAAATTAAAGCCAACTCGCTCTGTAAATACTTTGTGTCTCCATCATTGTTCTCTCCTCCTAATGGCTCTTGGCACGGGCCTTGTCAGGGGTTTATTGTACAACCCCCTGGCTGTGCCAGAGCCTGCTATGAATAAATCTCACCCTCCACTGAGCACCAGACGATGGCAAAATGCAACAGCAGATGAAAAAAAAAGCAATAAAGAACCATAACAGCTGCCTGTTCTCCTCAGCAGGTTTACATCAGCCCCTGATTTAATTTCCTATTTGTGGCAGCGGGAAATAAAATCAGGGATGTTCACACAGGGCTGCTCTACCTGGAGCACTGGGTGGTTCCATCCTCAGAGCTGCTCAGCATCTTCCTGGGCCAGCCCAAGGGGGATTTTCTGAGGAGAAAAATCACTTAGAGGTGTTGCTGCCACGGCTGGAAAATGCTGTGTGTGTGATGCTGGTATCACATAAAGGGAAGGAATTGGAATGGGAGGGAATAAATATCAGGGAATAAATATCCCAAAAGGTGCTGGGCACTGGAGCAGCTCCCAGGGAATGGGCACAGCTCTGAGGCTGCCAGAGCTCCAGTCTGGACAGCAGGGATGCCAGGGTGGGATTGTTGGGGGGTCTGGGCAGGGACAGGGGCTGGGCTGGGTGATCCTGGGGGTCCCTTCCTGCTGGAGTCAGTGAGTTGGGGTCTCTCTGAATTCTTCAGGGAGAAATCAGAGTGCAGGGGTTGGATTAAAGCCTTTGGATGGGTTGAAGTACATTAAGGCACTCACACATAAAGTAGATATTTAAGTAGAATAAAGTTAATAAGTTTTAGGGTGAGTTCTGATGCTTTTAGTGAGTGAAAGGTTTCAAATGCCACAGTAGCAGTGAATGTTCTAGTGAAGGTCGAAACACACACTGATGTTTTCAGTAGAGGCTCCAGGACTGTGGTTGTAGACAGAACTCAGTCATAATACAGCTGTAGTAAGAATATTGTTGACATTTCTCAGACAGAACAAGACAGATTGTATGAGTAGTTTGTACATAACCTGGTGTGATGATAAACTGGAATTCTAACAGGTTCAGGAGTGCTGGTCTGAGTTTGTGTCTCAGCTGGTTGGAAAATCCCATATAAGAGTTTGTATTGGGAGAGTTGGTGCTTTGGCCTTTGGCTTGTTGCTGCTGCTTTGCCATTGCTTGTCTGTGCACTGTTGAGGCTGATGTGCTTTGTAATAAATCACCTTTTTAACCATCAGCTGCTTTGGTTATTTAAGATAACCCCATGCAGTTGCTGCCTTAGAGCTCCAAAGGTCAAGAGCCTCACACCTTCCAGCTCAGGATATTCCATGATTCCGTGGAATCCTGCATGAATCCTACATGAATTCCTGCTCTGGGCTGAGCCACTCCTGGAGCTGCAAACCAGGAGATCCAAGCAGCCCTGAAGTCTCTTCCTCAAACCATCCCCTGGTGATTGTGACCTGCTCTGAGGCACCAAGACAAGAAGAGAAATGTCCAGGGTAGGACTCAGCCCCTGTTTGCTCCCCAGTGCCTCTCCCAGCTCCACAGCTCCCTGGAATGCCAGGACAGTGGAATACTCATGCCTGCAGGGATTTCAGAGCCCTGAGCATGTGGCATTTGGGGACATGGGGCAGTGCTTGGCCCCTCAATGACCCCAGAGGGCTTTTCCAGCCTCAGGGATTCTGTGATTCCACCAAACCACCCTGATCCAACAGCAGTTACCTGACAGAGAGAATCCATCCAAACCTTCTCCCTCTTTCTTCTGCTGTTCCCAGCAGGAAGCCAAGGACTGGAGCCATCCTGAAGGATCTGGGAGTCCCCTCTGCACTCACTCAGTGGTGACTCAGGAATTCCCTGAGTTCCTCTTGTACATGAGGATCTTCTCTTTGACTCTTCCTGCTTTCCCCTTCCTGCTTTCCCCTTCCTGCTTTTCCCTTCCTGCTTTCCCCTTCCTGCTTTTCCTTTCCTGCTTTTCCTTTCCTGCTTTTCCCCTCCCTGCTTTCCCCTTCCTGCTTTTCCTTTCCTGCTTTCCCCTTCCTGCTTTTCCCTTCCTGCTTTTCCTTTCCTGCTTTTCCTTTCCTGTTTTTCCCTTCCTGCTTTTCCTTTCCTGCTTTCCCCTTCCTGCTTTTCTTTTCCTGCTTTCCCCTTCCTGCTTTCCCCTTCCTGCTTTTCCTTTCTTGCTTTCCCCTTCCTGCTTTTCCTTTCCTGTTTTTCCCTTCCTGCTTTCCCTTTCCTGCTTTTCCTTTCCTGCTTTTCCTTCCCTGTTTTTCCCTTCCTGCTTCCCCCTGTCCCTCAGCATCTCCCAGCCTGTTTCACAGAGCTGAGCCCCTTTTTTCTCCAAGCCAATGAAGAGCCCTGGGTTCAGCTGCTGTGATCCCTCCCCACCCTTCCCTGCAGCTCCTCAGCACAGGGATGGATTTTTCCTGTGCTTTTTCCAAAGAGCTGCCAACTTCCCTGAACTCCTTTTTTCATTTGGGCTCATTTCCCAAAGGATCTTCCCTCCCAGTTTTGGCTTTATTGGATTTGGTCTCATTGCAGGTCATGGCTGTGTTATTCCCTTGGTTTTTAAGGGTTGTCCTTGTGGATTTTTTTTTTTTTTTCATTTTCTGCACTTTTTATTCCTCCATTGCCTTCCTCCAGCTTCTGACCTCTGTATTCCATGGTCAGGAATTTACCTTCTGCCCTCTTCTTCCCAGTCAGTTTGTCCTGGGGCTCAGGATCCAAGCTGGGAATCTCCTCTTCCCTCTCCAAAATCCAACATTTGAATATCACCTCTGACACCTCTTCCTGAATGGCTCGAGACCCTTTTCACTCCATTCCCTGGGCTGGAAATCTCTGTAGGATTTCAAGTTTCATGTAAACCAGCAGATCAGATCTGGGATTCCTGGAGCAGCTCTTTGTTCCCAGTAAGAAAACAAGAATACATTGGAATAACATTCCAGGGTACTGACAGCCACAGGGCCTGGAAAAGGGCAGCTCTGGGAATCCTCTCCCTCCTCCACATCCCTGGGGATCTCAGTTTTGAGCCAGAGAAATGAAAAAATTCCCAGAGTTTTGCTACCCCAGCAGGGATAATGATTGTGCAGATCTCTGCAAGCCTGAGAATTCCAAGGTTTGGATTTGTTGCCACATTGCAGATTTGGGATATTGGGATAATGAGATATAAACTCACAGCAGGGATGGGTGGGATACTGGGAATTAGGAATTCCTGGCTGGGAGGCTGGAACAGAATGGCCAGAACAGAATTCCCTGAGAATTGTGGCTGCCCCTGGATCCCTGGCAGTGCCCAAGGTCAGGCTGGACATTGGGGTTGGAGCCTGGGGCAGTGGGAGGTGTTCCTGTCATGGAATGGGATGAGCTTTAAAATCCCTTCCAACCCAAACCATTCTGGGATTCTGTGACTCCCTGAACCTTTCCCACCCCTGTTTCTGGCAGCTGCAACAATTTATTTATTTATTTATTTATTTATTTATTTATTTATTTATTTATTTATTTCAGATTAAATATATTCAAATTCAGATTCATGAGCACCCCAGGAAAGCCAAATTCTATTGGATTATTGGGAAAGAATAACAGGAACAAAAATCCCCTCCAGGGATGGGGACTCCATCAGGTTGGACAACCCTTTCCATGAAGGAATTTTCTGTAATTTCCCCCCTGAGCCTGCCCTGGCCCAGCCTGAGGCCGTTCCCTCTCCTCCTGTCCCTGTTCCTGCAGCAGAGCCTGACCTGGGGCTGTGCCCTCCTGCCAGGGACTTGTGCAGAGCCACAGGGGCCCTGAGCCTCCTTTGCTCCAGCCTGAGCCCCTGCCCAGCTCCTCAGGGATCCTCCAGCCCCTGCCCAGCTCCTCAGGGATCCTCCAGCCCCTGCCCAGCTCCTCAGGGATCCTCCAGCCCCTGCCCAGCTCCCTCAGGGATCCTCCAGCCCCTGCCCAGCTCCTCAGGGATCCTCCAGCCCCTGCCCAGCTCCCTCAGGGATCCTCCAGCCCCTGCCCAGCTCCCTCAGGGATCCTCCAGCCCTTTCCCAGCCCCATTCCCTCCCCTGGACACTCTCCAGCCCCTCCTTGTCCCAGCTCCTGGGCACAGCAGTGACAGATGCAGGAGCAGCAGCCAAGCCTGGGTGTTGTGGATGCACCAACCCAAAGCTGGGGTTGGTCCTTTGTGCCTCCAACTCACCCCAAATCAGCCCAAAATCTCCCAGAGTGATGGAATCTCCCAGGGGTTGATGCTGATTTTGGGATCACTTCCCACTCTGCCTCATTCCTGAGCTGCAGGGAGAAAATCCAACCTACAGAGAATTTCCAGCCTGGTGTTCCCAGAGAAGTTTGGATGGTCCCTCTTGGTTATTGGAAGATCCCAAGCCCAGTTAATTAGGAATGGTGCCAATTAAAAATAACATCACGCACTTCCCTTAATTCCAACTTCCACGAGCAGTAAAGGCATCCCATAAATTGCATTATTGGGAACACACAGGATTTGGAGGCATGTTTGGATATGAATCTGACATGCTAGCTTTAGGAAGTTAATTAGGTAATTGCTAAACATCCTAATTGATTTTTAATTACAGAGTGAGGCTCGCAGCAGAGCCCAGCCTGGCAGAGTCCTCTGTCATTACAGAACAAAAGGAACTCCAGCAGCCCTTCAGCATTCCAGGCTCCCACACCTCCTTGGTTTCTGCTCCTTTTCCTAGAAACCCACCAGGGTATGCCCATCCCTTCATTTCCTTCCTATTTTTGGGATCTTCTGGTCAAAAGAGGAAAAGCTGAACAACATTCCAGGAGAAGCAGATTTCCTTAAACTCAGGTTCTTGGAAGTGGAGGTTGGAACTGGAGGATCTTTAAGGGCCCTTCCAACCCCAACCATTCCATAAATACAAATCCAGGACCTAACCCAGCCAATTCCATAGGTCTGACAGCAGGACTAATTTACAATTCCCATTTTGATTTAGGCTTTCCCAGCTGTTCTGTGATCCCACATATCCATCCTCCATTCCCTGAGCAGAGAACATCCAGGAGTTCTGGAGAAGGAGCCCTGGAATCTCCTGGATTGGTGGGAAAGCTCAGTGCCTGATTTTCACAGATGAAATTCCAGACTGGTTGGGGTGGGAAAGGACCTTAAATCCCAAACAATTCCATGGCAGGGACCCCTCCCACTGTCCCAGTGTCCAGCCTGGCCTTGGGCACTTCCAGGGATCCAGGGGCAGCCACAGCTGCTCTGGCAATCCCAGCCCAGCCAGGAATTCCCAATTCCCAATATCCCACCCATCCCTGCCCTCTGGCAGTGTCCCATTCCCTGTGTCCATCCCTCCATCCCTTGTCCCCTCTCCAGCTTTCCTGGAGCCCCTTTAAGTTCTCTTCCTCCCTTACTCACTTCTCCTGCCCCACATCTTTGCCAAACCTCTCCCAGCTCCACACCCAGCCCTGCCCAAGGCTTTGCTTCCCTGGGACAACATCCTGGGATATGGGAAAAGGGAGGAACACCCACTGGAAAAGTGGAAAAGACGAAATGTGGCCTCTGCCCCCAGCCCAGGAACAGCAAATCCCCTCCTATCCTTGGCAATTCCCTTTTTATTCTTAAAATACCAGTTAAAGTGGCAGCCAAATGGATGCCTGGGGGCTGGAAAATCCTTGGAAAAGCCGTGGTCACTCCAGGGATGTTCAGCATCCCTGGATGTGCAGGGGGGAGCATTTCCTGCAGCCTCTCCATCCTGCTCAGCTCCAGCTCTGCAGGAAAAGGAGGAGAGGGGACAGAAAACTCAGCTGGGGACAAGGTGACAGTGCTGACAGGGCCTCTCCTGGCACTGAATTTCTGAATCAAGGCTTTGGGAAAACAGGAGCTGCTTCAGAAGCTCCAACATCAATGTTGGAGCTGCCTTCAGGGAAATCCTGTTCTTTTCCTTTCTGGAACAGTTACCCAACACCTGCCTTTATTAATAGGAACGGGGTCTTTGCAGGGATTTTGGTGTTCTGGTTTTGGTTGGTTTTTTTTCCAGGTTTTTATTTGTTCTTTTTTCCCTGGTTTTTGTCCTTCCTTTTCCTTCAGGACAGTTTAGGGGAGCTGTAGGGGTGCCAGGAGTGGGTGGGGTGAGCCCCATCACAGGAGCAGCACCAAACAACACTTTTCCATTTTTCCTTTGAAATTCCATCCCATGGTTGTTCCATGGGAGCTTTGAGCTCTGGTTCCAACAAGAATGGGATTTCAACCACAGGGTTTAAAAGGCAGAATATTTGGGCTATTTGAGCTCCTGTGCCACACACGAGGATTTTTTACACATCTCAAACAAAGCTGCTTTTCCTGCCTTTCCTGCTGAATGAACTGCAGCAGGATTTATGGAGCTGAGGTGTGGAACTCTGGCTGCTTGGCTGAACTGTCTGGAACGAGCTCCCCAGGGGCAGCATCCCCTCCAGGCTGCTGCCAAATGCTGAAAGGTCAGGGATTCCTCTGGGATTGCACTGGCAGGGCTGCTGGGAACGTGCTCCTTGGGATGCTCCAGGGTGTTTCTATGGAATTCTGAGGGCAGGAAAGTCCTACAGCACTGAGGTGCAGCGTGCCCTCTGGGAGATGTGGGAGATCCCAGGGAATTTCCTGGCTGGGAGAGATTTCCTCTTGCTTGTTTTTGTTTTGTTTTGTTTTGTTTCTATTTGTTTGTTTGGTTTTTGTTTGGTTTTTTGTTTGTTTTTTTAATTAGAAGAAACTCCACTTTCAAAATTTTGTTCCAGGAATAGCACATGGATTTCATTCTGAAGCTTCCAGTGAAATTCCTGAGATTGCCAGGAAAGGGAAGGGCTCCCAGTTGTTACCACCAGTGGTCACCAGTCTGGTCCAGTAGGATCAATGGGAGAACCCAGTGCCCTGTGATCTCACAGGGAACCCCTTCCTTGTCCTTTCCCCACGGTAAATCCAGGATGTGAACATGGAGCACCCAAAATTTAAAGCTTTAGGAATAAAAGAGGAGACCATAAAGAAACCTTGGAAAATCTGGGGTTTGGGCAATCCTGGGATGTGCCCAAAGAGGTGAGGATAAAATGTTCTTCCTGTGGACCCAGCAATAGAGAAGCTGAGAATCCAACACTGAGCACAGACCTTGTGCTGTCATTCCCAAAAGGAAGTTGGAAAATTACAGTGGAAAAGGATGAAAGGAATTACTCCAGGACTGGGAAAAATGAGTTTGGTTGGAAAGGAAATGGGATTCTATTGGAAAAGAACTTCCATAGGGGGAAAAAGGCAAGAGAGGAAAGGAAGGCAGGACAGGAAAATGAAAATGAGAATCCAGCCTGGATGTCCTGGAAGAGGTGGGAAATGAGCACAGGCTTCACCAGGAGCCTCCATCCAGGGAAAACTCCCAGATGCAGAGCCAGGAAGTCCCACAGAGCCCTGGGTGAAGCTCCAAAATCCAGGACACCCAGAGGGTGATCAGACACTCTGGTTCCTCCCACGGGAAGAGGTTTTCCACAGGGAAATGCTGCACTGGAGAAGGAGTGACACAAGGCAAAGCTGGGACAGCCGGGATCATGGATTATGGATGGTGGATCATGGATTGTGGATCATGGATCATGGATGGTGGATCATGGATGGTGGATCATGGATCATGGATCGTGGATCATGGATCATGGATGGTGGATCATGGATTGTGGATCATGGATCATGGATCAGGGATCGTGGATCATGGATCGTGGATCATGGATCATGGATGGTGGATCATGGATCGTGGATCATGGATCATGGATGGTGGATCATGGATGGTGGATCATGGATCGTGGATCATGGATCATGGATGGTGGATCATGGATGGTGGATCATGGATTGTGGATCATGGATCATGGATCAGGGATCGTGGATCATGGATCGTGGATCATGGATCGTGGATTGTGGATCATGGATCATGGATGGTGGATCATGGATCGTGGATCATGGATCATGGATGGTGGATCATGGATTGTGGATCATGGATTGTGGATCATGGATCATGGATCAGGGATTGTGGATCATGGATCGTGGATCATGGATCGTGGATTGTGGATCATGGATTGTGGATCATGGATTGTGGATCATGGATTGTGGATCATGGATCGTGGATCATGGATCATGGACTGTGGATCATGGATTGTGGATCATGGATCATGGATCCTGGTTCCTGGAGAGGAGAATCTGCAGCTGCCAGAGGCAGAATTCAGTTATTCCTGTGTGGAATTGTATTTAGATCTTCATCTTCCAGCCCATGTTCCTGATAAATCCAGAGCCACAAGAACCTGAGCAAGAGATTGAAGAGTGTTGGTTCCACAGGGAAGGTTGGGCACTTCCTTATGTCCCACTGGAAAAGCCTCACTCAAGTTCCAACCTTGGGCATCCAAACTCTCAGTGAGGGAGGGAAAGTGCCAGGAATTAATGGAACAGCTCAAGGAGCGAGCTGAGAAACCAACAGGGGACAAAATACTGGGAGGCTCAGGTTGGATACTGGGGAAATTTAATGGAAAGTGTGGTGCAGTGGTGGAATTCCCATCCCTGAGGGATTTAAATCCTCATGGAGATATGGACATGGGCAGTGGTGGCCTCGGCAGTGCTGAGGAATGGTTGGACTTGACCTCAGAGGGTTTTTCCAACCTAAAGGATTCCATAATTCCACCTTTTTCCAGAGGACACCAGCACTGAGCAGGAAACCCCTTCACACATCCCAAGCTGCTCCACAGACCTCACAATTCCCTCTGGGATCGTGGTCATTCAAACACTGCCAGACCAAGGCTCCTCCAACTCACCTAAATTGAGTGGGAAAACATAAAATTCCTGATGGAACCCACATATTTTAGCTGGAGCAGAAACATAAAGCCAGGAAGAGCATCATTCCCAGAAAAAACAAAGCTGGAATTCTGCAGCATCAGCTCAGATTTTGAAGGTGATGAAGATGTGGGGAAACTCTTTATTCCATTCAAAGTTTGGTTTTCATCAACCTTGGAAGATTCTTCTCAGTCCCTTCTCACAACCACTCAAATGGCACATCTGAAATTAAACAGATTTTTAATCCTTCTGCTCCTGCAATGCCAATGTTTTGCAATTGTCTGGAATATCCTTCTCCTCCTCCTCCTCTTTCTAAAACACTCCATGGGAAATATTTCCATTTTGACAATGGAGTTTTGATGGTTAAGCCTCAGGGTTCATTTTTTAATTGCAGCAATTTTTTCCATTTGCTAACGATGCCTGCTCAAAATCCATTGTAACATCCATTAATTTGTCAAGGGAAAAATAATGCCTTAATCCATCTTTCTCATTAATTTCCTATTATGTGAGTTGTGCTTCTCTGGAATGGACAAAACTTTAATAAAGAAATTGTACTTCACTTCCTGTATTTTATGCTAAAAAAATCAATGTAAAGGAAGTACTTGGGTTCCCACACTGGAATTCTCCACAATTTTGTGGTTTTGCTTAAGAAACTTTTGGGCAAAGCTTGGAAATTCAGAATCTTGCACAAAATCCTACAAGTACTTGGATTCCCACACTGGTTTTCTCCATAATTTTGTGGTGTTAGGGCAAAGCTTTGAAACACAGAATCCCACACAAAATGAGCCCATTCAAGCCAACTCCAAGTGAAAATCAGGGTGCTTGAGAAATAAATTCTTCAGTCAACCCTGATAAATAACTTCCATTGTGGAAGTTTTCTTCTCATCCCAATATTTAACTTTCCAATTTTGGAATAGGAAAAATTTGGAATTTTCCAAAATATTTAACTGCTGGCTGTTAAGTGGGGTTCATAAACCTCCAGAAAATGGGGTTAAATATCAACATGGATTTTTATCAAGCTGAATTCCCCACCTCCTGCAGCAGCTCTGCATCTAATCCAGGCTGCTTCTGTCTGCAGCACTGAGCAAACACCTCTAATTCCTCAGTTTTAAATAATTTTTTCCACTTTTCAAGCGAAGTTTGAGGTTGAGACTCCAAGACTATTGGGGTTGGAGCATAAAATCAGGGAATCCTGGAATGGTTTGGGTTGGAGGGACCATAAAACTCCTCTTGTTTTAATGCCCAAGGGCAGGGACACCTTCCCCTGTCCCAGGTTGCTCCGAGCCCCACCCAGCCTGGCCCTGGAAACTTCCAGGAATGGGAATTCCACATCTTCTCCACAACTGAAAATACCAATTTCTACATCCTGAAAAAGAGAAATAAAGGACTCAGCGTGAATTTAATCCTGTTGCTTGCAGCAGGGGAGGCAGAGGTTTATGGATTTTGATACAAAAGGTAGCTTGTAATAAAAGGTGGCTTGCATTGTTTTTAGTCACTGTCTGACAAGTTTTTAAAATACCTTCAGGCTTCCCTGGGTTTAAGATGCAGCATTTTGATGCTGCACATTCACTGAGGAATTGCTGATGTGGAGACACAGTTTCTCCTAAAATAGCAGAATATTTCTATTCTTCCACAAAATAAGGTAAAAATACTCTTACAAGTTGATTTTTGAGTGAGAGAGCACAGATCATTGTCCAAGAGCTCCTGAAAATCCCTTATTCCTTGGAAAACCTCTCTTCCCTGCAGTTTGGGTAGGATGTGGTGTCAATCCTCCCCCAGTCTCTAATTAAAGCCCCTGAGGAGCTGTTGGGGCACACAGGACCTGCCAGGCCCTGGCAGGTGCAGGATGAACGACAGGATAATTCTTTATCCAAGGAAAATTCATGGCAGGGCCCTCAGATTGTCGTGTAACTTTGCCACAGTGTCTGGCCAAAGAATTACTGAGCAATTTGCAGCCTGGGGAGAGCTTTAGATCATTCAGTCTGAGCACAGAACATGAAATTTTAGCCTCTGCTCCTGCACAGAGCCTGAGGTTGGGTCTGGCCACATTTCTTTGGCAGGAAATTCCCACTTTTCCCATATTACATAATTTTTTTGCAGCTCATTTTATTCATTTGCACATTAAACCTTGATCAAGCTTTAAAAAAATATTGACAAACAGTATTTATTTACTGATTCTGTTGGCTAATCATGGAATCATGGAATGGTTTGTATGGGAAGGGATCTTGAAATTCATCTCATCCCACCCCTGCCATGGCAGGGACACCTTTCCCTATCCCAGTTTATCCTGTGTCAGTCCCCAGCTGGATTTGGGAGCCCCAGGAAGGATTAACGTGGTTGGTTTCCCTTAATTTTTTAAAAAAAGCTTTGAAATTCTTCATTTATTTAGTTCTACCAATTTAATTGTTCATTGGGTTGAAGTATAGAGAAGTCGAGGGGGGCTCTAATTCAATTTTAATTTTATTTCACGCAGTTTGTGTAAAATGAGCTGAATTCCAAAGGAAACCAATTAGAGAATTATCAAAGAATCATGGAATGGTTTGGGTTGGGAGGGATTTTAGGGATCACCCAGAGCCATGGCAGGGACATTCCCACTGTCCCAATGTCCAACCTGCCCTTGGGCACTGCCAGGGATCCAGGGGCAGCCACAGCAAATCTGGCAATTCCAGCCCAGCCAGCAATTCCCAATATCCCATCTAAACCTCTCCTCTTTTAGATCATCCAGCCTGGCCTCATCCTCACTCAGCATCCTGAATATCATAAAAACACCCATGAAAGGATTTCCCAAAAGCAAAGGATCTGATTGTCACCACCCTCCCTCAACCACACCTGGGATCATTCCCCACACTGAGAACTGAACCAGGAACCACCAGCAAACCAACACCTCCCCTGTGGAACATCCCAGCCATTCCTGGAGCAGGGAACAGAGACATCAAAAGCCTGGGAAGGTTTCTAAAGCTCCTTCCAGCCCCTTGGTGCTCCTTCCCATCTATTTGTTCCGAGGGCCTCGGGGCCACAAAAATCCTCCCTGTAACTCGAGGAAGCAAATGTTGATTTATCTGAAATATCTCCCGTGGCTCCCTCCCCTCCAGCAAAGGCTCTGTGTTATTTATTCTGGGAAGTAAAACAATGTTATCCAAAGGTAAAACCAGGGGATTTTCACTCTTTTCTCATCCATTGCTCTGTTTCCCTCCTGAACTCTCTGCCTGTTCAGAGCCTGTTCACCCTCCCAGGCTCCACCCTGGGACCCTTCTGTCCCATTCCTTCTGGGAATTGCTGCTCAGCCACTGCTTCTCCCTGCTGCAAACATCCCCTGTACAAGTGACACCCAGAACTGCAGGAATGCACAAGTATTTTAAAATTTTCACAGTGAAAATGAAATTTATGGAATTGTTGTTTGAAAACCCTTGAGCCCAACCACCAACCCATGTCCCCAAGTGCCACTTTTGAGAAGTGGAGATCTCCAAATGGTGGAATCACAGTTGGAAGATGCCTCTGGGGGTAAAACTGCTCAAATAGTCAGCCAGGACCATCTTCACCTTATTATTTTCTATTTCATATTTTGGTTTTTTTGTATGTATTTTGTATTTTATATTTTATGTTCTTGATCCCTTGTCCAAACTCATCTTGATTTCAATAAAAATCTCCGAAACTTCCAAAGCAAAGCTGGAGGAACCAAGGAAATGTTTGATGCCCATCCTTGACTGCAGGACACCCATCCCTCTGCTGGGTTTGAGCAGGAATTCAGAAATTCAGGATCCCTTTTTCCTAATTCCCACTGTTCCATGGGTTTTGGCAGCCCTCTCAAGGCTCAGAAGCAGAACAGGACAAGCTTGGAACCACAAGGATTTTTTCTAATGCTTTTTTTCCATGGATTTTCCTATTAATCTTTGCAACCTCTCTCAAATTCTGTGGCATTGCAGGTGTTGGACAGGCTGACCTTTCCAACTACTCATTATTGACCAAAAAAATAACACTCCCACAAAACTCTGCTCTTTGGGAGGGGAACCTTCCCAGCTAATTGTGAGAAAATGATTCTGCTGGAACACCCAGCCTCAGGTTCTCCTTCCAAGGCAGATATTGGGAAATATGAATTCCTTTTCCAAGAGGATGAGAATTGATGAGGGCAGCACCTCTTAACGAGCTGGGGTGATGAAGTGTTGTGCTCAGGGCTGGGGGGATGAGATGCCTGAAGGAGTTTTTCCAATTAGGAACAGATTCTGTGGGAAGCAGGAGGGAAACACTTCTGGACCTGCAGGGATGGGAGATCAAATCCAAACTCTCAGGGCCTCACAAATACAAAGCTCTGAGGTTGAGGGTTGAGGATTAACAGCAGCTCTAAGGTGAGATTTCCAATTACCAGTCTCTAAAATAACATGAAAAATTATAAACATCTAAAGGGGATTCATGGGATTGTCCCAGGGTGGAACCAGCAGGAATTTCCCCATGGGAAGGGAGCTCAGGGACTGGCAGTGCCCAGGGAAGTTTGGATCCCATCCCTGGGGGTGTCCAGGGAATTCCTGGAGGTGGCACTGAGAGCTCTGGGCTGGGGACAGAGTGGGCACAGGCTGGACTCAGTGATCTGGGAGGGATTCTCCAACCTCAGGGATTCAGGAATATTTGTGATCAGTTCTGCCCAACCCTTCCCTGACTCCAGGTGTCCTCGGGGTGTTTTAGGGATGATCCTGGCTGGGTGTAATCAATATTCCAGAGCTCAATTTAACCCTGGGCTTGATGAGGGTCAGAAAATCCAGAGAGAGCTGAGCAATCTCCTCATTTGCATCTCCAGGGCAGATAATCCTGCTCATGGAGTGCCTTGAACAGCTCATCAGGAATGCTGGAGAACAAAATCACTTTATTGTCCTAAAAGTCATCCCATGAAAATAAACCCAGATCCCTCAAGGAGTCACTTCATTGTCCTAAAATATGTACAATGAGAACAAACCCAGATCCCTCAAAGAGTCATTAATTGTCCTAAAACTCAATCAAAGAGAACAAACCCAGATCCCTCAAGGAGTCATTTCATTGTCCTAAAACCTGTTCCATGGGAATAAACCCAGATCCCTCAAAGAGTCACTTCATTGTCCTAAAACTCCTAGAATTGAGAATAAACCCAGATCCCTCAAAGAGTCACTTCATTGTCCTAAAACTTGTACAATGAGAATAAACCCAGATCCCTCAAGGCCTTTCTGGTGGATAATTCATCTTCCTCGAAGACTGTGCTGATAAAAAAATAAATAATCTCCATGGAGCTGCTCTTCAAGGTCTTTGCCAGTCATCCATTCCCCAGATCCTGCTGCCTCTCAAGGTGAAGCTCAGGAATATGCATAATTCACCAGCTCTCCGTGTTTATCTGTCTCACTATCACCCAGCACATTCCCTCCTCCCTTGGAGTCTCCCAGAGCAAACACAAGGGGAAAATCAAGATACCAACATCATAAAAACCTCAGTGTCTTCAGGGCAGGGTGTAAAGCATCCTGAAGTGCCAAGAGAAATGGGATAAATGGAAAATAGCAGGAGACTGGATTTGCATTTGTTTTGTTACAGGGAAAAAAATCATAACTGGAAAAGACCTCGAAGCTCATCAAGAGGAACCATCAAAGCTGCAAATTTGGGTGCAAAACTTGGACCCTTGGCAGCTTTTTCAAACCTACTGGGTGTGAAAAGAGGGAATTGGTGGAATCCCCATCCCTGTTGTGGATGTGGCACTCCAGGAGCTCAGGACTCACCCAGAGCTGAGGACCAACCAAAGTCTCTCCCTGCTGCCAGGAGTGGACACTGAGGGATCCCAAAGACCCCCCAGGCCCCCCTGAACACCTGGGAATTGCTCCAAAGGGAGTTTGTCCTAAATGACCCCAACCAGGGCAGAAACTCCAGGGGAAGAGAATCAAATCCAGGCTCCAAGTCTGTGCCACTGCATCATCTCTGGGATCAGGATCAAAAGTGATCTGAGCACAGGGGCCAGGAGACCCCAAATGGGCTGGAGACCCCAAATGGGCTGAACTGGGAACAGGAGATCCCAAATGGGCTGGAGACCCCAAATGGGCTGAACTGGGAACAGGAGATCCCAAATGGGCTGAACTGGGAACAGGAGGTCCCAAATGGGCTGGAGATCCCAAATGGGCTGAATTGGGAACAGGAGATCCCAATGGAGTTGAAGTGAGGGTCAGGGAGATCCCAAATGGGCTGAACTGGGAACAGGAGATCCCAAATGGGCTGAACTGGGAACAGGAGATCCCAATGGGGTTGAAGTGAGGGTCAGGGAGATCCCAAATGGGCTGAACTCAGACAAGCTGTGACCACAGCCAGAGCTCTCCCTACTTGCTCTGAGCCAGGGATTAAACTTCCTCAGCCAGACCTGAGATTTAACATGAAAAAAACAGGAGAAAATCCTGGAGAATGCCATTCCATGAATGGAATTTCAGGCTTGTTGAAAACTTTGCAGAGAACTTCTCAGGGCGAAATCAAAAATAAATCAGAGAGATTTGAAAATCCTCCTCTACCACATCAGTATTTACCAGGAACCTCATCTCATTTAAATTAACACAGAATCATGGAATAGTTGGGTTGGAAGGGACCTTAAATCCCTGGGTTTGGAGCAGGATGATTTTTAAGGACCATTCCATGATTTTATGAGGCTGGAATGCTTCCAGGACAGTTTTCCCATTCCTGCTGTGACTGATGTTAAAAGAAACGACAGTGAGAAGAGAATCTGAGCTACAGGACACAAAATAAATCCAATTTTTACTGAATCCTTCTTGTTTCCACACAGCTCCGTGACCTTCTGAGCAACAGCAGCTCCCAGAATAACAGGATGGCTGAGAAATCCATGGGGACACTGGGAAAAGCAGGAAAATGTGATTAAACAGGAATGTTTCACCTCTCAATTCCATGCTAGAGATGCCTGGAGAGACATGCACCTGCTTTTTTTTTTTTTTTTGTATTTTATTTTCATGGAGAAAAGCTAAAAAAGAGACAGAAGAAAACTGTCAGGATAACTCCAGGTTAAGGAAAATTTCTTATTGAAAATATTCAAAGGAATTGGATGGGTTTGTTCATCAAAAGGAAGAAAATGAGAGGGAATGTTATAAACATGGAGCACTTCCATGAGGAGAAGGGAAACACTTTAATCTCAGGAAGAAAGGCAGGATAAGAAGCAGCAGTTGGAAGCTAAAATCAGGGAAATTAAAGTGGAAAAAGAGATTAATTTTTTTTTTCCCAAACCAAGAATAATAATAATTACTGGAATGGATTGGAATGGGGTTTTTTCCACACCTGGAGGGCAGCTCAGCACAGGGGTTTGGAGGAGAAAATTTCAGAGGGGAAAATCCTAACATTTCTTAGGATTCTAAATAAATTCTTTAGGGAAGCACCCCAAGAAGTGGATTTGTTAACATGGGATATTCCCCTAAAAATTTGTGGTGTGCTGCAGGTGGGAAGATGTGGGTGTTGTTGGAGGAGGCCACCCTGGATTAGAGAGAGGAAAACCAGGAAAACAGAGAGGAATAGAAAACTTTTTCCAAGTTTAGACCCCTTTTGGGGGAGCTGGGTGAGTCCCACCACCAGCAGGAATTTTTATATGGGAAAGTTGGGATAACGACCTCGACTCCAGAGGAGGAGTTTGGGACCAGCCTTAGGAATCAGCAGGTGACTCCTGGTGGGACAAAGGACAGGAAGGTGGCACCTTGGTCCTGAGGCTGCTGTTCCATGGGGATGGTTTTATGGGATTCTGCAGCCCTTGGAATGTTGAGGGAAATGGGACCCTTCCCACCCCACCATGGAAACAGGCAGGAACATCCTCAAACTCCATCAGGAAATGTTCATGTTGGATATTGAGAAGAATTTCTTCCAGAAAAGTAAAACCCTGGAAAAGATTTCCCAACGTGGAGTCCCCAGCCCTAGAAGTGCTCAAAAACCACGTGGGTGTGGCACCAGGGACGTGGTTTGGTGGTGACCATGGTGGTTGGCCTTGGTGATCCTGGAGGGCTTTTCCAAATCTACAATTCCATGAAATGTCGTGCAGGCTCGTTGGAACTTGCCAAAAATTTAACCCAGGGCTTCACTGGTGACTTGAAAGAGCAAAGGGGAAAATGGACATGTTCATGTCCACACCAACCTTGTCTTGGCTCTCCAGTCTCATCCCTGCTCAGGACAGAAGAGGAAATGAAATCCAAGTGCCCCGAGGTGGAAAAAAAGGCAAATAATCCAATATTCCAAAAGGAAAAATATCTGGAAGCACAAAGCATCATCAGAAATTTCCATAAATGCTCAAACCTGGAAGCAGATCCAGGGTAGGGACAAAACCAAGAAAGAGCAAATTCCAGGGATAAACTGGAATTCCAAGTGTTTTTCACAGGGTTCTGTGTCCCAAAGAATCCACAGGGATGGGGATTGATTCCCAAAGCTGTACTGGAGGGTTTATCCATGTTATTTCATGTTATTCCCATTAACATGTGATTCCATGTTTATCCCATTAACAGGTTATTCCATGTTTATCCCATTAACTTTATTCCATGTTTATCCCATTAATGCAATTCCATGTTTATCCCATTAACAGGTTATTCCATGTTTATCCCATGAATGTGATTCCATGTTTATCCAATTAAAAGGTTATTCCATGTTTATCCCATTAGCATTATTCCATCTTATTCCCATTAACATGTGATTCCATGTTTATCCAATTAACAGGTTATTCCATGTTTGTCCCATTAATGTGATTCCATGTTTATCCCATTAACTTTATTCCATGTTTATCCAATTAATAGGTTATTCCATGTTTATCCCATTAATGTTATTCCATGTTTATCCCATTAATGTGATTCCATGTTTATCCCATTAACGTTATTCCATGTTTATAGCATTAACAGGTTATTCCATATTTATCCTATTAACACATTATTCCATGTTTATCTCATTAATATGTTATTCTATGTTTATCCCATTAATGTTATTCCATGTTTATCCATGTGATTCCCAGTCATGCCTCCACTAAATCCCTGCACTCCATTCCAAACAAACCAAGGAGTGACCAAAGAATTTCAAAACACCATCAAGAGGCCATGAAAGGTGTGAATGATCTGTAAAGGACTGAAAACTCCTTTTCATGGAAGTGAATCCCAAAAATTCCTTGTCCACTGAAATTTAGTCAAGATTGGATATCAGAGAAAATTCCTTCAGTGCCAGAGTGGTCAAACACTGGAACAGATTCCCATTCCTGAAAGTTCATAACCCCCATGGATGTGGCACTTCAGGATCTGGTGGGTTCAGCCCAAGGCTGGACTTCATCTTGGAGATTTTTCCCACTTTAATTATTCTATTTTGTTATTTTTCCCAAGCACTTTCCAAGCACTTCCACCTCCTCAGTCTCCTCTCTCTCCAGCCTGGAATATCAAGGCTGCACTGTGTTAAAAAAACCCCAAATATTTCTGAACCTTAACTCGACTTTTTCTTTCCATCTCCAAAATTCCTGTGTGAACACTCAGCTCTGCCTTTTATTCCAAGCACTGGAGAATTCCACAAAGCACTGCAGTCATCCAGAAAGTCATGAAAAAGGGAACAGATTCCCACTGCAGCTCCAATGCCTTGATGTGGCACAGATTCTAAACACAAAAAAAACCCCCTAAATAAGAGGGGTTTTTATCTTCTAAACATCCCTGTCATCTTCCAGGGATTTATTTATTAATGCCTATTATGTACACAAGCACGGCCTTCTTCCATATTTTATAAAACAAGGAAAAAGGAGTCAGTGCAGAGGAAACTGCCAAAAATCCTGCTTGAAAGGGAACCCAAAAACGCCTGGCAGCTTTGGGAAGGAAGAAGATGACAGTGACAACCTGTACAGGAGTCCAGGTTTTTCTACCAGACATCCTTTTTTTTTCTGATGATAAGGGAAAAAATTGGTTTCTTGATTTTGTTGAATCATTTTGGCACTTTCCCACCAGTTTCTGGCACTTCTCAGCTCCTGCTTTTTTCACAGAAACATCCCTGTGATGTCCCAGGATGTGGATTTACACCAGAAATCAGCACTTCAGGATAATTTCCCATTTTTTAACAATTCCCTTCTTTCCCAGAGCTTTACCCCAAGCACAGCTGTGAAATTTGTGTTCACCAAAATTCCCAGTAACTCAGAACAAAGGGCAGCACTCTCCTTTTCCAGCATTTCTCTCCATCTGGATCATCCCCTACTCATTTTTCCTCCCTGATGCTGCTGTTTTGTGCTTTGCAGGACAAAATCCTAGAAATTCAAACATCATCTTTCTCTTCCAAGGGTTTGGCTCCTGGGATGAGGAACAGGAGGTCTGACCACCCCAAAAAAAAAGGTGA